>NC_029791.2:59065899-59101004 GCF_000816755.2 Arachis ipaensis
CTTACACAACTAAGACGTTATTTTAAAAATAATTTTTTAGATTTTAGATTTTTTATCTTTCTAATATTTTTAAAATTAACTATACAGTATACATTTAAATTTTTACCCATCTAATAATTAAAACGGATAATATAACAAACCTGATGTGTTGCTTAATAAAAGAAGTTGGGTTTAGTAGCTACACGTATGACGTTTTAATTTACCATTCATTCGCATAGAACAAACCCTAAGTAGACGGCGATGGAATCACGCGGATCCTTATTTTTCTGCAAGACCGATTTCTGCAACCCTAACTGGTAATTGCTACTTTTATACCTTATTCGTTTTAAATTATTCATATTCAAGATTCTGATTATGGTTAATGTGCTGCTATTGGTGAGTTTTGGTTGTGAATGAAGCTGAGTTCTTGAGGCGATTGCGGGAGAACATGAAATTTTCTATTTTATTGTTAGGATAACGAAGGTTACGTTTTAAGCTTTTTCTAGTTTTGATTTGCTAAGATTTTCGATGTGGTTTGTTGTGCTTCTCCTTGCTCTGTGTTTTGCGATAGGTTTTGAATAACAACGAAAAAATGAGCTAGTTTCTCTATTTAATTTTTTTGCACCAATTTTAAAAAATAATAATTACAAATCTTGTATTTAACTGAGTTTAGATTGAGAACTATCCTTGATCATTTAGGTTTACACTACTTTAATCTTTGAGTACCAATTATTATTATTGACGAGGTTATATATATATTTTTTCAATTGAGATTTATTTTCTTTTTCAGATTTTTCATTTCAGATTTAATTGAGGATATATAAGTGAACTCTGACAGCATTTTAGATTCTTCATCTAGAATTGATTTATTAATTCCTCTTCAATGTTGGTTGTTTTAGTAAATTAATCTTGCAATGGAGCAAAATGAGAGTTAATGTTTCTGATGCTAACCCCAATGATCAAACTAATCCTTACATTGTGGAAAATTGCACACATTCAATAGTTTTACGGGTGATTATTTGTTATGCTGTTGTATAGAAAAATTTTTAAATCATGTATAGAAAATTCTTGTTCACAGGTCTATTTCATGAGTCTTTACCTCCACAAAGTGACGATGTTTTTGGTTTCTGAAGTCTAATCTGTCCCTTTGAGCTCGTCAGTTTTGCAACATTGACTTGGTAATTTAAAGCTCAACCTTATTCCCCATTATTACACTGCATTATTAGTTAGCACTTAGCACTTAGCACTGCTACTCTATATTATGTATATATCAAGATCATGGGACACTAATGGGAATTATTCTGCCTATTTTAGATGCGAACCCATGTTAATAAAAAAAGTTAACTTAATAAGTGCAAAAAAATGTACATTAATATAGGAACTTAAAATTGGGCATTATTTGGTATTCCCTTTCTGAACTTGATTATTTTGACTTTGTTTTGTGTACATGATAAGTTTTTCGTACTGGTAAAGGCAACAGAAGTTGAGTAGTTGCTGCAGCACCATTTATAACAACTTCAAATGGCATCTCAAAATGAAGGAACTAAGCAGTAAGTTTATCTCGTAATTGCCATATATAATAATTTGATAGCACATTTAACTAGGGTAGTAAGCGGATATATGGTAGCTAGATTGTCACTATAATTGACCTATTAGATCATGTTTAGTAAGTTCAAATATTTGCATTCTTAGGTTTAATCATATTTTGTCAAAAGATTGGATGGATTTACCAAGATTTGAGAACGAGTACATAGTTGGTGTAAATAATTTTTTAGAGTTTGCCTTCTTAATTGGAAAACCGGTTGGAAAAGAAATCCAATATCCGTGTGCAAAGTGTGGAAACACTTATTGGCATGAACGAGAAGACGTACATGAGCATCTTATTTGCTATGGGTTTGTCGAAGGTTATAAACGATGGATTAATCATGGGGAATCAGTAATACCAACAGTTGTAGATAGTGACATGGATGATCGAGGGGGCGTTGATGATATTGACGGGTTGCTGCGTGATGCATTCAGAAATATGACAAATCTTGAAGAGGGGAACAACGGGTTGAATGAAGATGCGAAGAGATTTTATAAGCTGGTAGATGAAGCAGGTCTAGAATTATATCCAAATTGTACTACTGGATTTTCGAGACTATCGTTTATCATTCGTCTTTACCACTTGAAGTGTCTGCATGGTTGGAGTAACACATCTTTTACCTCCCTCTTGGAGTTATTAAAAGAAGCTATACCTGATTTGAACATTCCCACTTCTTTTAATAAAGCTAAGAATATGGTTAAAGACTTGGGTCTTGACTATGAAAAGATTGATGCATGTCCTAATGACTGCATGCTGTATCGAAATGAGTACATAAATGACTCAGTTTGCCATATCTGTGGAGAGTCTCGATATAATCAGACTCCTACTATGGATGGCAACGAAGATGACTTTGCGCTTCGAAATAAAGTTCATAAGGTTGCTGCGAAGACCTTAAGATACTTTCCTTTAATACCAAGGCTTAAAAGGCTTTTTATGTGCCCAAACACAGCAGAGGCGTTGAGGTGGCATGATGAGCAGCGTTTGAAAGACGGTTGCATAAGGCACCCTGCTGATGGCCAAGTATGGAAGAACTTGGACACTCGGTACCCAAACTTTTCAAAAGAACTTCGCAACTTAAGGCTTGGTTTGGCAAGTGATGGTTTTAATCCTTTTCGAACTATGAACGTGTCACATAGCACATGGCCAGTTGTCTTAATGGTGTACAATTTCTCCCCTTGGATGTCCATGAAGTCAGAATACTGCATGCTCTCTTTACTCATACCTGGAACTTGTTCACCAGAAAATAATATTGATATTTTTTTGCAACCATTGATCGAAGAGCTGAGCGAGCTATGGGTGTTAGGGGTAGATACATATGATTCTTTTAAGGGAGAAACTTTTCAAATGCATGCTGCACTTCTTTGGACAATCAATGATTTTTCTGCGTATGCGATGTTGTCCGGTTGGAGTACGAAAGGGAAGCTAGCTTGCCCTTGTTGTAACCATGATACTTCTTTTTGTTACTTGAAACATAGCCAAAAGACAGTTTACATGGACCATAGGAGATTTTTGCCAGTTGATCATGCATGGAGGTCTAACAAGAGATCTTTTAATGGAAAAATAGAATTCAGGGGTCCACCACGAATGTTAACAGGTGAAGAGGTTCTAGATATGCTAAAGTCAGTAGATAATGCCCTTGGGAAGACGCAAAGCAAAAGTAATGGCCAATGGAAAAAAAGATCGATATTTTTTGAGTTACCATATTGGCAGCATTGTATGCTCAGGCACAATCTTGATGTAATGCATATTGAAAAAAATATAGTCGACAGTATAATTGGTACCTTATTGGATATTCCTGGAAAGACAAAGGATCATGCAAAGGCTCGTTATGATCTTAAGGAGATGGGCATTCGAAAGAATCTTCACCCAATAAATACGAAGGATGGCAAAAGAACTAAACTTGCTAAAGCATGCTTCTCCATGACCAAAGGCGAGAAATCCATTTTTTGCGGTGTTTTGAAGAAAACAAAATTGCCTAATGGAAGTGCTTCAAACATTTCTCGTTGTGTACAACAAGAAGAGAGAAAGCTTTACGGTTACAAGACTCATGATGCTCACTTCATGTTGCATTACCTGTTGCAAATACCAATCAAGAGCATTCTTCCAGATCATGTTGCTATTCCTCTAGTTCGCTTGTGTTCCTTTTTTCGTCGGCTATGTCAAAAGAAAATCTCTTTAGAAGAGATTAATGGTTTGGAGTCAGAGATTGTAGAGACTTTGTGCCAATTGGAGAGGATTTTCCCCCTACCTTTTTTGATATAATGGTTCATTTGCCTATTCATTTAGCTAATGAATTAAGGTTAGGTGGTCCCGTCCAATTTCGATGGATGTATCCGATTGAGAGATACATGTGCACACTAAAAGGGTATGTACGTAACAGAAGTCGTCCAGAAGGATCAATTACGGAGGGTTATTAACTTTTTGTTCAAGATATTTGCATGAGGGAGTGAAAACAAGATTCAATAGAGTATCTCGGAATAATGACGAAGGCACTTCAACCAAAGAGCCTGATTCAAACTTGTTCATAAACAAGGGAAGTCCATTGGGTGGAAAAAAAGGGCAACTAATTATTTTGGACGAGAAGTCACTCCTTCAAGCTAATGCATATGTATTGAACAATTGCATTAACGTGGAGCCTTACATGAGGTAAATTTGCACTTCTCATTAGTTCTATTCCTTAGACTAATTTTGGTAGTATTACATAATAATATACATCCCTTGTAGAGAACATGGTGACCAACAAAAGCAAGACAAGCGGAAGCGAAAGTGGAACGTTGTTAAAGATCAGAATGAAGACTTTATAGACTGGTTTACAAGACGTGCCATGAAGGATGATGTTCCCAGTTGGATACGGCAGTTGTCTAAGGGTCCAAATAAAGTTGCAAAATCATTTTCTGCTTATGTCGTCAATGGGTACAGATTTTATACTAAGCGGCGAGAAGTGATGCGAAAAACGCAAAACAGTGATGTCACTGTGGTAGCTGAAACTACAAGCTTTGCAAGTGTCAAGGACAAAAAACCAATCAAGGCCAATATAAGATATTATGGTAGAATCATGGATATTATCGAGTTAGACTATTATAGCCAATTTAAAGTTGTGTTATTTAAGTGTGAGTGGTTTATGGCTGAGGAAGATGATTATGGTCTGACATACGTTCATTTCAACAAAAGATGTTACCAAGCCGAACCATTTGTGTTGGCAAGCCAAGCACACCAGTGCTTTTATGTGAAAGATCCATATATTCTCCAGAAGCATTATGTGATGAAAACGGTTTCAAGAGACTTGTTTAACATTGGTGTCCAATTACAGTTTGACCCAAATATAAGAGAGCCATATGAATCGGCGAATAGTCCGATACCCTTGAGTGATATTGGCGAGGTAGACTTGGTTAGACAGGGTGTGTGACCCACTATTGTTGATGTGACACCGAACAAGATCAAACCTAACCACAAAAAAATAGAGTATGATGATTTTGACAGTGAAGCTGAAATAGAGGTTGTACAAAAATTGTCCATGATGCTTTATTTGTTCATGATGCTTTATATATGGCTGGCATATGATTTATTTGTACAAAAATTGATGACAGTAGTGGGCCATAGCCCTCTTAAAATATGTGGCTGCCATATGATTTATTTGTCCATCAAGCTTTATTTGTTCATGCTTTATTTGTTCATGAAATCTCAATGTTTGTTTACTTTATTATGTGGCTGCCATATGATTATGCATATGCCCATTTCTTTATTAGTTTTGATGCTTTATTTTTTTCTCTTCATGCAATTGAATTATGTTGATGCTTTATTTGTTCATGATGCTTTATATGTGGCTGCTATATGATTTATTTTTACAAAAATTGATGACAGTAATGGGCCATAGCCCTCTTAAAATATGTGGCTACCATATGACTTATGCATATGCCCATTTCTTTATTAGTTTCAATGCTTTATTTGACTTTCTTTTATACAGGATGAACAATGAAGGAAATTCCAAAATAAAAAGGTTAAGGACCTTATCACAAATAGAGTCACAAAGAAGTCCCTTGAAGATGAGGAGTCCAGTAAAAAATTTAGGAAAAATACAATTCACGAGTGCTTACGCGTTGCTAAAATAATTTCAAATCAAAAGGGAACATGTTTTAGCTGCATGTGGGGATAGTAGTAAACATGAGACAATGAAAAAGGGCAAGATGCCAAAAAGAATCTGACAAGAGTTGATGATGAAGGTCAAAGCAAAATGGAAACCAAGAAGATAACAAACATGAAAGACCGTGAGGATCAAATCAAGATGCCAACAAAGAACTGCAATGAAGAAAATCATCTAGTTAAGATGAAAGCCAATGAAATTGAGGGTCAAAGTGGGAAGAAGCCGTCTAGGAAGAAGGTGCCAATGAAGAAATCAAAGGTGGAAGATAATAAAACCAAGATGAATACCAATGATGCTGATGGTCAAAGCAAGAAGCTAACCAATAAGAAGATGCTGATGATGAAATCGAATGAAGAAGATGCCAACGAAGAAGAACATAAGATTGAGTCTCTTATCCCAGCTATGACTTTGGATGAATTCTTCGAAAAATATGGGATATCGTTGGATGAAAATGATAAAGAATATGAATATGATTATGATGATCACAATCCAAGTGTTGGTGATAGTAGTGACAGTCAACTCGGTAATGCCTTTATCCTTTTTTTTCAATAGCAAATAGTGAAAGACATCAACCTAACTCTTGTATTTAGTTGATTACTTTTTTATTTACTTTATTAGTATTTTTGTTAATATTCTCTAGTAATGACATTGGAAATAGGTACCAAAAAGAAAAAAGTTCGTGGTCCCACCCAACTCAAGCATATTCATGCTATGGAGACACAGATAGAGTTAACATGGTGCAACGGCAGACCTATAGGCCCAACAAAGACACAGGTTCAATTGTTTAGTCGATTCTTAGGTACACTTGCAAGAAACTCTAATTTGGTCACGTTATTATATACTAGTTGGCAAGCTGTGTCAAGTGAGACTAAAACTTCAATGTTGGATTATGCAAAGGTAACTAGACCATTCTCCTTTCTAAATTGTTTACAATTAGGCATAGCATTGTATGGTAAAATAACATAATTCACTGTTTATTCATAGTCTAAATATAAAATTCCAAGTGATGCTGAGCCTTGGGTGATAGACACCATTGGAGAGTCATGGAAGCAATTTAAGAAACGCATAAAAAAATATCACTATACACCGTACAACTCATTTAGAGAGATGATGAAAAATCGTCCAATTACCGTACCTGAACTGCATTTTAGAAAATTAGTTCAATTTTGGAGTCTTGATATCATCAAAGTAAGTTATTTTCACAACTTTCTTGGCTTTATTAATGGTATCGTGTATTTAACTAACTTTATGTATTTTTACATTGCAACAATATGTAGGTTATTTCTGACAAAAATCGTGAAAACAGATCCAAACAAAAATGGAATCATCGAATGGGTCCAGTTAGTTTTGAATTAGTACGCGCTGAATTGGTATTATATTTGTGCTTCGCATTTAAGTATCTTTGCATCTTTCATGTCATCTGTGTTGACTTCGAGTAATATTGATGGTTTCTTTGTAGCGTGCAAAAAAAGAGGGCAATGAAGATCCATCACAGTCTGAGATGTTTGTTGTAACTCGTACTAACAAGAAAGGAGAGACTGATTCGGGAACACAAGAGACGATTGTGAGTTGATTAGTTTCGTAGAAATGTGTAAATCATTTTTTATTTTTCAGCATATGCGCACATGAACTTATTTCAATTTTCCTTCTGTGTAATAGGATCATCTTCAAAATTTGAAGCAAGCTGGATACAGTGATGATGAAGCGCTTCAAACGGTTTTTGGAAAGGAGAAACATGGTAGAGTTCGTTTCTATGGTCGATCAGTCACAAAATCCTCTCTTAAAAAGGATAAGCAAATCCGACAAATGCAACAACAACATGCTGAAGTGGTTTCAACTATGGAGAAAAATCAAAATAATTTGACTTCCAAGTTGGATGGTTTAACAAGCTTGATCAAAATGGTGTTGCAACAAGTTAATCCTGGTATGAGTGCGGAACAAGTGCAAGTAATGATAGAAGCTGCCCAACAATCTCCGCCTGATGCAAGTAGTGCACCAAATGATGCGAGGCGAAGCATTCCTCCTTCATTGGGATCGAATCATGTGTCAAAAGATATGGAAGTAAGTATTGTCAAAATTAGTAGTTAAATTAATAGTGGCTGATTGCTAAATAGTGTCTGATTGCTGTTGATGTTAATTTTATTGTTAATTTTATTGGCTAATTGGCTCCATGAGTACGTATTGAATAGAAGGGTAAGAAACTAATTACGAAGTAAGATGCATAACCTACCATTGTTTCTCTTCAGAAGGTATAGAAAAATAGATAAAGCAATAATAATACATGAAAATGAAGGGGTAGCAATCAGCATTGAATTAGTACTCAATAATATATAGCAATCATCATTATTATTATTATTTTAAAATTTACTTTGTCTATTGATTTCACACTCAATCTGGTTTTTCTGTTTCGCTGGTGTTGATTACTTGATTTGTTTTATGGGTTGGAAGCTAATAATAGTATTTCGGTATTACCTTGTTTTTTAAACTTCTATTTTGGTTGTGGTTGTTTCTTTGTGCTGGATTTTTTTAAGTTTTAAGCGACTTTAACAAGGGAGTTGAAGTTCCACTCAAAGATAGATTAAAAACATATAAACATTACCAAATGGCTCAAAACCACATGCAAATACTCCTTGTTATTTAGTGGTTGAAAATTTCATTTTGATTGACTTACTTAACTTGTGCTCCATATTCATTACTCAACTGCACTGCATGCATCATCAAAAATATTTTTGTTCTGTTCTAACTTCTTTATTTCTTTTGCTAGCAGGAGGATATGATGTGAAGAAAATATGTTCTATACAAATATAAGATGGGATGGGTCTTATAATAATTTTGGTTATCTAAATGTATTATTTTGATGTGTTCTTTACATTTTGATAAGAGACTTTATTCGATAATACATGTAATGGATAAATTACACCTTATTTTGATTAGTGTTGTAATGAATATCTACTTTTTAATGAAACTTTTATGATTTACATTTATTGAATTTCTCATTCTTAGATTTATTTTGTGATTATCATCATTTTGGAATGTGATTATGCTTTAAAAAAATTCATAAAATAAAACAGGTTACCATAGATAAGTTATGGCCACGGTTTTAAGGAGTGGTGACCATAAATAAGCTATGGCCACGGTGAAAACAGTGACTATAGATAAGGTTACCGTGACCATAGATAAGGCTATGGTCACGGTTTCAAGAAGGGTGACCATAGGGGCTATGGTCACGGTTTTCAGGTGGGGTGACCATAGAGGCTATGGTCACGGCCAAAACTGTGACCATAGATAAGGCTATGGTCACGATTTTGGGAAGGGGTGACCATAGAGGCTATGGTCACGGTCAAAATAGTGACCATAGATATGGCTATGGTCACGGTTTTAGGTGGAGTGACCATAGAGGCTATGGTCACAGCCAAAACCGTGACCATATATAAGGCTATGGTCACGGTCAAAACAGTGACCATAGATATGGCTATGGTCACGGTTTTAGGTGGAGTGACCATAGAGGCTATGGTCACAGCCAAAACCGTGACCATAGATAAGGCTATGGTCACGGCCAAAACTGTGACCATAGATAAGGCTACGGTCACGGTAAAAAAACGTGGCCTAAAGTGCCAAAATTTGAACATTACAACCGTGACCATAGATAAAAAAACCGTGACCATAGGTCTATTGCCACGAGAGAATAGGCCACGGCGAAAAAACCGTGACCATAGGTCAAAAACCGTGACCATAGACCTATGGTCACCCTTTTCACTAGCTATGGTCACAGTTTTTCACCGTGACCATAGATCTTTTTTTTGTAGTGTGGGTTGGGAGTAGGCGATACAGTGGTTCGGAATACAGCTCTTCTGTTTAAATGGTGGTGGCGATTTTCGAAAGAGGAATGCCCCTTATGGAAAAAAGTAGTGTATTCTTGTAATAACTTGAATCCTTCTGAGATGCTGCGGGGTCAACCTATTCCCCTGAGAGGGGGCCCGTGGAAGGATATTAGTCAGCTTCAAATCAGAGAGCCACAAGTCAGGGAAAAGATGATTAGCGGCTTATCAATGGATGTAGGGAACGGCAGAACAGTCCGGTTTTGGGAGGATGCTTGGATAACTGGTGGCGTCTTGAAAGAACTGTTTCCAAGACTTTTCTCGGTCTCAAACCTTAAAGGATCTTTTATAGGGGACTGTGGATTTTGGGATGGGTTAGAGTGGATATGGAGCTTCCAGTGGAGCCGGGAGTTGTTTCAATGGGAGTTAGAACTTTTGAACTAACTTCACGTCATCTTACGTTCAGTTAAGCTAACAACTGAGAGAGAGGATCGGGTGGTTTGGAAATTTGATAGAAGTGGTGTTTATTCTACTAATTCCTTTGTACAGGTGATGCAGGAAGCAGTAATCCCGGAGGAAATAACAAGCTATAGTTTCACAAGTGCTATTTGGAGGGGTTTCGTTCCGCCAAGGGTCGAATTATTTTCTTGGTTTGTTTTGATTGAAAGGGTGAATACTAAGGAAAGATTGTGCAGATTAGGTGTCATAGACCAGCTTGATAATATGTGTGCTTTGTGTTGTAAGTCTGTGGAGTCTGCTTTAAATCTCTTTCTAGGTTGTGAGCTCACTTGGCAGGTGTGGAGTGCTTGGCTATTCGCTCTGGGTAGAGAATGGTCCGTTTCCAGGTACACTGAAGCAACACTTTGAAAGCTGGATGGCTGCTTCACAAAGAAAGTATGAGAGGAAGCAGTGGTTGATTGGTTTCTTTGCTGTAATTTGGGCAATTTGGCTTGAGAGGAATGATAGAGTGTTCCATAATCAAGGCTCAGGTGTAGTGGAAATCATTAACAGGCCCTTTGTGCTATCTGACGAGTGGATTGGTGGTAATACTCTTGGTTGTTGATGGCAATGCCAAAGATGACTAGGGGTTGCTTTAACTCGTGGGGTTGTTAGTGATGTTTTTATTTTTAGTTGTACTTCTATTTTTATTTCTGTTTGCTCCACCAGTGGTGTAGAGCTTTTTTCATTAAAAAAAAAGTCAACTCCTTCGTAATCCGCTACACGGTCTCGCGGAATATGCTTTGGGCCCATCTGTTCATAAACCGCTACAGGGTGTAGCGGTTTATGTGTTTCAGCTTCTCAACGTAATCCACGACAGGGTGTAGCGGATTACGTGTATTCAGGTTCCGCGTTAGGGTGTCGCAAATTACATATAATTGAGTTTGTTGCATTTGCGTCTGATTTTTCATAATGTCGTATTTGCGTAATACTTTCTCTTATTCATTTTATTTATTTAAATTACCCGAACAATTATATTGTTTTTTAAATTTAAAAATTATTCACGAGTATGTCTAGAAATTCTAATCAAATATTAGAATCTTTTAACGACTCGTTTGGAAAGTTTTAAAAGTAATTTTTTTGAGTTTTTAACTTATAAAAAGTAGTAATATTAATGTATGGTACAATTTTCAAAATCAAGTTGCAGTTTTCTAAGAAACTATTTATGAGCTTATAGAAAAGTTAAAAAAAAATGACTTCTCTCATAATAAAATTTTTTTTATCATTTTTCTCTTAAAATAAGTACTTTTAGAACTAGAAAATCAAATTAAAAATAACTTATTTATAAATTATTTTTAATATAATCATTTATTATTTAAACTATTTTTTTAAAAGTAGTTTAATTAAGCTGTTTACCCAAACTGAACCTAATTATGATGTCCAATTTAAATTAATTATAAATAAAACAAGAAAGTTAATTCTAAAACTAATACCAATCGATATAATAACAGCGAGTTTGTTTGATATCCTAAAAATATATTCTCAAGCAAGTAAGCAAGTCATACTTGACATTATTGCTTTTATTTGAATTGGGAAATAGAATGCATTAAATAATATAATTGATAACTTTGCAATGTTTTTCAAATGACTTATTTTTATACTCAATTAAAATTTAAAATATGAATTAATTTATTACTTATTGAGTTTTGATATATTCAAAATAATTGAATAAAGAAATTATATAATTTCTTATCTTACATTTAGCACTAACATTATAATAATTTCATCAATAACATATAACGATACAAAAATTTTGAACTTAGAGCACGGGATAATGAATTAATGATATTTGATTTAAACAGTTATCCGATACGTGATAGTTATTTTGGTGTATAATAATAACAATAAATTCAGTAATAATTTTATTCTTTATTATTTTATCTTAACTTATCTTTAATTGTTCTTATCTTATCTTTATTTATGTTTATCTTTCTTAGGCCTATACTTTATATATATTTAGTTTTACCTTCACAATTCAAAACAACTCAATTCAATCAATTAAGAAATACAAAGTATAATATTCTTCCTCTCTTCTTTTCTTATTCTTTTACAATTTTATCATGGTATCAGAGCCTTGGTATCCTCCTTGAAGAGGATACATAAGCTATCATCTTTCCGGTGAAAAATTACCCTACTTCTTTTTCAACCTCTTCCCACGATGAATAATCAATCTTTTAATTTAGCTCAGAATCCAACCAATCTCTATTACGTCCATCCAAGTAAAAAATCCAATATCAGTTTTGGTTACACCTATTCTAACAGGAAATAATTATCATTCATGGAATAGTTACTATGGCCTGTTTGCGCCTTCTTCTGGCAGTTTTATCTGCACCTTCTTCTGGGAGTTTTGTCTGCATTCTGTTTTAGCAGTCATGTCTGCATTCTATTTCAGCAGTTCAATCTGCATCTATTTTAGCAGTTCCATCTGCACTCTTATTGCGCTCCACGCGCCCTCTTTTTTTATCGCACTCTACGCGCTCTTTGAAGACCACTCTTATTGTGCTCTACGCGCTTTTTTTTTTTAAGATCGCTGCTCAAGTACAACATCTCCTTTTATATTTTTGCCGTCGACAGCTGTAGTTTCGCCGCACGTATCTCCCTCTGCGTCACCACGTCAGACGCATCTTCCTCAACAATTTCATCGAAACTTATCCAAACTGTGGATTATTGACATCTTCCATCCACCAGCTTGTGGGGGCGTATTAGACTACTCTCCCACCTTAGCGCATGATAACAATAAAGAAGTCTCGTGGCCCACAAATTCAGCCCAACAGAATACATAAATTCAGTTACAATTTTAGTCTTTATTATTTTATCTTATCTTATCTTTAGTTGTTTTTATCTTATCTTTATTTGCTTTTATCTTTCTTAGACCAATACTCTATATATATTTAGTTTTACTTTCACAATTCAAAACAATTTAACTCAATCAATCAAGAAATACAAAGTATAATATTCTTCCTCTCTTCTTTTCTTATTCTTTCACAATTTTATGAGAGGGCGCGTATGGCGCAATAAGAGTGGTCTTCAAAGGGCGCGTAGAGCGCGATAAAAAAAAGAGGGCGCGTGGAGCGCAATAAGAGTGCAGATGGAACTGCTAAAACAGATGCAGATTGAACTGCTGAAACAGAATGCAGACATGACTGCTGAAACAACATGCAGACGCAACTCCCGGAAGAAGGCGCAGACAGGCCATAGTAACTATTTCATGAATGATAGTTGTTTCCTGTTAGAACAGGTGTAACCAAGACTGATGCTGGATTTTTACTTGGATGGACGTATTAGAGATTGGTTGGATTCTGAGCTAAATTAAAAGATTGATTATTCATCGTGGGAGGAGGTTGAAAAAGAAGTAGGGTAATTTTTCACCGGAAAGATGATAGTTTATGTATCCTCTTCAAGGAGGATACCAAGACTCTGATACCATGATAAAATTGTGAAAAAATTCTAGATCTTGAATTCTTAGATTCTTCAAATTAGACATTACAAGTTGGAACATATGGGTACCTTGCACCAAAGTTGGCTTATACAATGACTCTGATAGAAAACTGTGACGTCTATAGTTTTAGAGTGGTGGCATTGGAAACTTTAATGGGAAGGCACCCAAGAGAGCTAATCTCGTCTTCGTTAGATGACTCTTCTAACAAAAACATAATGGTAAAAGATCTCTTGGATCCACGTATCCGTTTACCATTAAGTCAAAAGAAACTCAAGCTATAGTTCATGTAGTAACAATGGCATTAACATGCTTGCGTTCTAATCCAAAGTCAAGACCATCAAATTATCTAACTAATTTTAGTGTTTAACATTATTTCTAACTTTTCTTAATTAACTAATAAAGGTAAAAAATAATGTTAGTTATTGCTTCACTTCTAATAAGATCATAAATTAATAAGAATAATCAGTGAAAATAAATATATATTGAATACTTACCCATAAGTATTCTATAATGAATCACTATTAGTGTATATATGGTGAATAACAAGTACTTTAAATTTTTATCGACTACTTATTCATAAGAGTAAAGTATCGTTTTTGTCCCCAACGTTTGGGGTAAATTCTATTTGTGTCCCTAACGTTTAAATCGTCCTATTTGTATCCCTAACGTTTGTAAAAGTGATTCAATGTTATCCTGCCGTCAATTACACATCATGAGCGCTTTAGTTTGAGTTTTAAAAATCTCTTCTTGAAGTTAGAATACAAATATCTGGGATAAAATCGATGATCTACTCTGAAAAATAGCTCATCAAATGTTGAAACTAATTCCTACAACATTTACATAATTCACTTTTCTAGGGACATAATTAAATCTAAACACAAATAGTGGGTATAATATTAAAATCAAACACATTCAAGTAAGACCTAATTGAGAATGAATACATCCAAATAAGAATAATTGAAAAATATAATCTAATTTATTAGTATAATTGATAGTAAGATAACATTGAATCACTTTTATAAACGTTAAGGATACAAATAGGACGGTTTAAACGTTAGGGACACAAATAAGACTTACCCCAAACGTTGGGGACAAAAATAATACTTTACTCTATTCATAAAAAAAAGATGATCAATATATTAATAGTAATAAATTTATAAAATAAATATTACAAAAATAATTTTATTTTATTAAAATGAAATAAGGTAATGAGAGTTAAATACGCAATTTCAAACTTATATGAGTTATTTAAAACTAAACTATTAAACTATACACAAAGATAACAATTGTTTAACAATTACTATATACAATAATGGAGATTCATTAAAAAAAATTCAAGTTGTTAATAAAATTAGGTATTATTTCAATTGTAGATACATTTTTAGCATGTGATATAATATGATATTTATTTGACTTTATAACATCTAAAAAGAAGAACCACCTGTGACTAGACTTTGATTTTCGTTTGAAGAATCATCAATTCATAGTTTACATTAAGAGAGTATTGTTGAAAAGATAATATCACAAATTTATGTTTTTGGGTCAAATGATAGGTCATATCCTCATACTTAACAATTGACTTATGTCAAGTTTGTTTGAAAAGAAAATATTTTATAATTAAAAGTTATTTTAAAGAAAAAAAAAAGTGACTTATGGCTTGAAGAATGATTGATTTGATATGAATTGTTAATGAAGTGCGGAAATGATGATGAATAAATGAATATGTGGCTTTTGCACTTCTTTTATCTGAGATACGAGTTTTTCTGGGTAAAGTACCGTGGCTTGTCACCACGTGTTCCAGGTTGAGACTCGATACTTTGTTGACCCTACGACGTAAGGGTGACCGGGCACTTATAAATTCTCGGGAATGGAACCCCCATTGAGCAATTTGATACATATATGAGAAAAAGCTATGCATAGACTCATGGGATGCGCGTCGGGGGACAGTCTAAGGGTTTAGCAAACCGGACTTGTCGGGTTGGCTTGATAACCGACAGATGAGACTCATCAGCCATAGGACAAACATTTATCATATGCATCTATGTGGCATTGTTTGGGTGGGCATATTGTACTTGGTTTGCTTGTGTGAATAATTATGTTTAATTGCTAATTGCTCTACTTGATGTAACTGCTTGATTGTGCTTGAACATTCCTATTTATGTTTGTGACTGAAAATTGGTTGATTTGTGGTAGATTGATTGTTGATTGAGTTGTTTGAGCTATGGCCGTGATTGATTACTTGATGGGCCGAAGGCTGTGAATGATTTGTGTTTTTGGTTTAGAAAGTATGAAAAACTAAATTGGTTTAGCATAGACTTAATGAACCTATGCTTGGAACAGTTTGGTCATTCATGCTATCTAGGAAAAACTTTTTTTAAAAAAAAAGCTTTTGGATTTCTGAGAAATTAATAGCTTTCCCTTTTAAAAAGGATTTCGGATTTCGAATATTAAATCTTTGGTTTTGAAAAGAAGCATAAGGTGGTTATTAATTACTGTACTTTAAAAATGGTTTTATTTTCGTATCTTATTATAGCAATTCTGTAACCCTATAGTGAGAACCCTTTCGAGGACGATGTTCTCACTCCCCTACAGGTTTTTCCCTTTTCAAGATATGAGCGACGAAGCTTCAGAAGAGTTATATTCATTTTCTGTTTATTCGACATTATTTTGTAATATCTTAGTTTTTGTTTTTCCTTCGCCTTTATTTCTAGCAATTTTTCCAAGAGGGATAGGAGTTTTGATATGTAAAGTTTATCTTTTGTAAGTATTGTAATCTGTATTGTAACGTATGGATGTATGTTTTGAATATTCGGTTTTTCTATTTTAAACAAGCTCATATTTTAGCACTAAATATTTTAAAAGTCGTTGTAATACCCGAACTATTAGAGTGGCACAGCCGGAAGTGTGACTTTTGATAGTTAGGGTGTTACAATGGATTTAGATCCTCTAAAGTTTGAATTTCACTTTAGAGAGTAAAGTGTGATTTTCTATCCTTAAATAGTTTCTTTCATATTTATTATCAATGTTTTGAAAACCGGTTCGAACTGGCCGGTCGAACCGGTCAAACCGTGACTCGGAAGCTGAAGCGGTTCGGATAATAAGGAAAACCGCAGAATTTGAAAACCTGAGTTGAATCGACGAACCGGCCGGTTACCAGTGGGTCGAACCGAACCGGGACCCGGCCGGTTTTTTAGCCTTGCAGCAAACGCTGCCGTTTTGCGCGTTTTGGAAAACCTAATTCCCTTTTCCCCTTCGCAGTTTGCACTTTCGTCCAGGCTCCAGCACTCCAGCGTCCCACAGAAGCAGAACAACACCCACCAGGCCACCACATAGAGAACGCCTGAAGCCCTGAACGCACTCACCTCCGTCGCGCCTTCAGCACCGTCACGCCGTCAGCACCATCGCGCCGTCAGCTCCATGGCGCCGTTGGGTCCGTCGCGCCGTCAGATACCTCGCGCAGTCAGCACCGTCGCGCCCTCAGCTCCGTCGCGCCCTCAGCCACTTCGACCAGTCACCTCCGTTGAGCTCTGCCACTGAGAGAAAGCAATAGAGTTCGGTTGAAGCGTTGAAGCGGTGAAGTCCTTCGAGCTCTGAGAGAATTATTCTCTAAAGTGAAATTCAAACTTTAGAGGATCCAAATCCGTGTTACAATAGTGTCTTAAAAATGGGATTTTTAACTAATATTTTTTTAAGAAATGATAAAGATCACCAACAGTTTTTCTTGAATAGTCAAAGAAAATATTGAATATTGGAGTCATAAAGACAATAAGAGTTATAATCCATGTTTATATTTATAAGGATACATGTTTCACTCTTAGATTGTTACAAAATGATAAAAAATTCATAGATGCGATTAGTGAAGTATGCTCATAAGGCCACAAGATCATATGTTAAAAGGTTGTCATTCTACTAACTTTCAATATCTCAAAATTAAAATACCTGGAATGGCTATTGGTATGAGCTCTCAAATAATATTTTGTATCTGAAAAATAATATCAAACATAAAAGATGAGTTTTACTAACTATAAATAATAAAAATTTCTTAATTATTGATCATTTTAAGTTGATTGAATTTTAACACTATTATGTATTATGTGCAGAGTTAAATATGTCGGATGATGAGATTAAGTAATTGTATTTTATTTGATATGGATGAAATCTTATAATCCTATAATAAAATACTAAAAGAGTATATTCTCTTATACCCTTAGCAATTGAAGTTGATAGTTTTTTGATGGCTAAAAGAATTGTTAAGGGAGAACTAAACTTTGAGAGTGATAAGTTAAAACAAATAGTCTCAAACATGTTGGCCTTTACAATATATCTAAGCGGAAAAAATATATATTTGATAAAGTTATAACAATTTTGTATCATAAAAATAGGTTTTGGTTTTGTTTATGATTCAATAACATTTCAAATAACATTGCATTTTTACTTTTTCATAATAGAAGAATGAGGTACATTAAGATTCAAAATACACTAAATGTAATTGATGATTCCACTATTTAAGATCTAACCCAATTCCCCTCAAGCAATATTGTTAGTGAAAACTAAATTTATAATTTGCGAAGATGCTCGTATAGTTAGTAGGTATTGTTATGAAACACATGATAAAATGCTTTAGCGGTATCATGATTTTTTATGTTATATAATAAATATTTTTATTTTGGGAGAAAAAGTGATTGTATTTAACGAAAACTTTAGACCTATGAAACATGGACACTGACCAGACACGAGACATGCAGATACATCATGGACACAACATATTTTAATTTTGATGCACTGTTAGAGTAAACCAGTTTTACATGTACATCTTGTAATAGTCTAGTTTTCGGTGAAACAAAACTTTTTTCTGAAGAAACATAATTTTTTCAAAAGTTCAATGAATCAGGCACCTTTACTGCACAAGAAATCACCTCGCTACGTCAACAGCACCCAATGCAGCGAAAAATTGAGTTTTCGGGCCACTTCGGTTAGAAATTTCAAAATTCCGAGAATCACAATTAAGCTCGTTTCGACGAGCTAGACCCGAATTTCGAGAGAAAAATAATAATATAATAATGTTATTGTATTATTATTTTACCAGCTTTAGTTAAATTTGAGATAAGTTTAATAATATAATAACCAGGCCTAAAATCGGCTGGACTAATGCTGACATTCTCCGTTGAATTTAGCGATGCTAATATATCATAGATCTTTTATAGTTGTGATAATCAAGTTACTACTATCATTTATACTAGTAGCTCATATATTTACTCTACTAGTGTAATTACTTGTGATCTAATATATCTAGATTTAGTCATTATCTTTCTAACGAAACTTTAACATTTAATTTTTTATGAATTACCTTATAACTCCCACAGACAGCCAAGAACTAGCCACCTCCACCTTCCATTCTCTTCTTGTTTGTTCGAGTTTTGAGAGAGAAAAGCAAGCAAACTTCCACAGCTTCCAAGCTTCCAAGTCCGGCCTTTCACTTTCAAACTACAATCAAAATTCTGAACCAATAAAGTATTTTCTCTTCCTCTTTTTCACTTTTATACCAGAGTTTATAAAGTAAGATGAAGTATTTTAGTTGTTTACCTTCCTTGAAGTTTTGGAAATGGCTAGCAATGGAGAAATTTGATATTTTTGATGTTCTTGCTTAGGAACTCTTATCTAAAAGCTTTAAGGAGTAAGAAACCGTCATTTTCAGCTTGAGAAAGGTGAGAAAGTCCTTTATTCCATGATGAAGGTTAGGCCTTCTTGAGTTTTGTTGGATTAAAAGTTAACTTTGATTAAACTAGGCAAAAAAGTGAGCTAGGAAACATTGAAGAGAGGACTGATTTTGAGCTAACGAAAAGAGGTAAGATTTGGATAATTAATTATGAATTAATTGTGTTCTTGATGCTTGAATGTTGAATGGATGTTTGGTAATTGAAATTGAGTGAATCAATGATTGTTTGATGATATTCTTATGTTGAAAACAAGCTTGAAAATCAAGTATTCTCAGAAGTATCATGGCTGCTGGTTTTGGAGCTTCCAAGAGGCTTGATTTTAAACTTGTTTATTACATTTTTGATGTGATTATAATGATTGAAAATTAGAGTTAAAAGATGATAAAAAGTGATTACCGAAAAGCTTGAAAATAAGTTAAAAATCAAGGAAGAATCCATGTTAAAACACAAGCATGGTTTCGGTTTTTCCATACAGAGGTAGTATGATAATTTAACATCAAGAATATAATGATAGTTTAGTAAAAAATTAGGGTTAACGGTAATTTAAAGCTTAGGGTATTTTGAAAATTAACAAAAAAGTTTAGGGATAAAATGGTCCAGCCGATTTTCAGGGTAAATGAGATTTATGAAAATATGCAAGGATAAAATAAAATTTAAAAAATACATAGGGATAAAAAAATAATTAGGTAAAACTGTAAGGATAAAAGTGTAATTAAATAAAAGTTGAGGGACTAAAGTATAATTAATTAAAAGTTTTTTTTATGCCAATGGACCTCTTTTGGTTGGCAAGAATGGAAGCAGCAGTTCGTTTGGTGGGGCTGTGGTTCCGGAGGAGTCTGAGGAGGAAGATCCGGAGGAAGAAGAGTTATCTTCTTCGAGAAGCGGCCAATATGTAGATAGGTGATGAGCGGATAATTTATATCCTTTTTGGTATTGTTTTTACATAATTTTTAGTATGTTTTAGTTACTTTTTATTATATTTTTATTAGTTTTTGTTCAAAAATCACATTTCTGGACTTTACTATGAGTTTGTGTGTTTTTCTGTGATTTCAGGTATTTTTTGACTGAAATTAAGGGACCTGAGCAAAAATCTGATTCAGAGGCTGAAAAAGGACTGCAGATGCTATTGGATTCTGACCTCCCTACATTCGAAGTGGATTTTCTGGAGCTACAGAAGCTCAATTGGTGCGCTCTCAATTGCGTTGGAAAGTAGACATCCTGAGCTTTCCAGAAATATATAATAGTTCATACTTTGCCCGATATTTGATGGCCCAAACTGACGTTCAAAGATAACCTAAAACATCTTGGCGTAAAACGCCCAAACTGGCACCAGAATTGGAGTTAAACTCCCAAACTGGCACCAAAGCTGGCGTTTAACTCCAGAAAAAGCTTAAGCATGAAAAAGATTCAATGCTCAGCCCAAGCACACACCAAGTGGGTCCCGAAAGTGGATTTCTGCACTATCTGCACTTAGTTACTCATTTTCTTTATCCCTAGGCTACTAGTTTAGTATAAAAACTACTTTTAGAGATTTATTTTAAGAGTTTTTAGATTTTAATCTTTTATGCCATTGTACACTGATAAACCATTATTTTATGGTTTATATTGTGTTTAATTGTGTGGTTTTATTGAATCTTTACCCACTTATTCATTAATTTAGCATGTATTTACAATTCCTTCCCAAAATTACTCCATGGTTGAAAACTGCTTCCTAGAGACTTTTAATTATGTATTTTAATTCTCTTTTATTCCATTCGATGCCGTGATCTGTGTGTTAAGTGTTTCAGGCTTTATAGGGCATGAATGACTTGGAGATTGGAAAGGGGGCTTGCAAAAATGGAAGGAACACAAGAAATGGAGGAGATGACCAGCGAGAAGTGACGCGGATGCATGGCTCACGCGACTGCGCGTAATAGAGGAAATTGCAGTGATGCGCTAGCATGCCTGACGTGAACGCATGGATTGGAAACTGCACAAGTGACGCGAATGCGTGGACGACGCGCACGCGTGGCAAGGCAAAACACTGGATGACGCGAATGCCTGGATGACGCGATCGCGTGATGTGCGCGATCTGCAGAATTTACTGGGGGCAATTTTGGGCCCTGTTTTGACCCAGTTTTCGGCCCAGAAAAGCAGATTAGAGCCAGGAAACATGCAGAGACCAAGAACAACATTTCATTCCGCATAATTTTAGTTTTAGATCTGATTTTACTCCTCCTCTAGGTTTCCTCTCTACACATTCATAGTTCTTAGGATTTTGTTTTTATTGCTTTTGGATTGGGATATTGAGAAGAGTTATTACCTCCACCAAGACTTCATCATTCTAGTTTGTTTTTCCTTACTTGTCACTTACTCTTTCATATCCTTACTCTGTTCAGAATTACTATTGGATTATTTTTAGAATTTATTAATACAAGAACTATTTTTATTTTCAATTGACCTTTTGGATTATTATTTATCATGTCTCTCTTTATTTTTCTTTCTTATTTTGTGAAATTTACATTCATAATGAGCGAGTAGTTTCATAACTTGATTGGGAGATGATTGAAGGGAGAACCTTGAGTTGGAATGCTCAAGAGAAAAATTGTAATTAGGTTTATTGTTGGATCGCCCTCTAGTCACTGACACTAGTCCTTCCCAAGGGAGAGGATTAGGACTTGTGAATAGAAATTGCCTTCCAACTCGCTTGACTTTCCTCTACCTAGTAAAGGATAACTAAGTAGAACAACCTTCAATTATCACTTTTATCTTGAGAGAACTCCATCAAGGATAGGGCTTCCAACTAATCTACTCCCAGTCAAGGTTTTTATTTAAATTACATAAATTCTCTGATTTAATTTCCTGTCTATCAAACTCTAACTCTTTTGGAAAACATCTGATTAATAAAATAACACACCTTTCTGCAACTCGTTGGGAGACGACCTGGGATTCATACTCCCAGTATTTTAATTCAAATTTTGTGACAACCCTTCTAAATTGATAAGCGGATTTTTGGTTGGTTAAGAGTTATACTTGCAACGCATCTCTTATAATAATTTCTTAACTCACCAATTTCCGCCACGTCAATTTTTGGCACCGTTGCCGGAGAGTTGCAATAGAGTGCTAAGTTATTGATTGGAATTTATTTATTTGCATTTTATTTTATTTTTCTACAATGAGCTGCATGTTTCTTTCGTTAAATGACGCGTTCACTTCCTGATCCAAGCTTGCTAGTATTTGATCCTGAGATCGAAAGAACTATTTCACGTATAAGGCAAGCTCGGCGTAGGTTAGTCCTCCCCGAGGGCGAATCTGAAACGTCACGTAAGGAAGAAACAAGCTCCCTTTCTACTGATTCAGTTGATTTACGTGCAGGTGATATGGCAGCACCTAGAAGAGTTACTATCCAGGAGGCTGGAGCCCCTGATTTTACAATGCAACCGTTTCAAGCGCATCACCCAGCAGTGGCTACAGATTTTGAAATAAAGACTGCACTGCTCAACTTGATGCCTAAGTTTCATGGCTTACCTGCTCAAGAGCCTATCAAGCACCTTAGGGACTTCCAAGCAGCCTGTTCTACTGTCAGGCGTGATGGTGCAGATGAAAATTCTATTTGTTAAAAGCTTTCCCGTTCTCTCTTGAGGGAAAGGCCAGAGAGTGGTACTACACTCAACCCGCAGCAACTGTTTCTGACTGGGATACGCTTAGAAGAGAATTTTTGGAAAAATTCTTTCCAGCTGAAGTTACTGATAAACTGAGGAAAGACATTTCCATGATTGTCCAGGACGAGTCCGAGACTCTCTACGAATACTGGGAGCGTTTCAACAACCTTCTAGAAGCATGTCCCCACCATATGATTGACAAGATAGTGTTGCTCGGCTACGTCACACAGGGCATGAGGCTCCAAGATAAGACCACTTTGGAAAGTGCTAGCAATGGGTCTATGAAAAAGTACAAGACCACTGATGAGGCATGGCAATTGATCAGCGCTTAGCTAAATATACTAGGAATCACAGGCAGAAACAAGGCCAGTCAAAAGCTATTGCAGAGGAATCTTCTAGCAAGGAAACTACTACTCTGACTCAGAGTATATGTGAAATGACCAACTTACTGAAGCAGATGCAGTTGAATCAACAACAAGCGTAGCAAAGCCAACAGTTAGTCCCACAGAGAGTGTGCGGGATTTGTGCTGATTATAGCCATTACACTGATGAATGTCCACAGCTCCAGCAGGAAGACAACACCGTGGCAGCCACTCATAACTTCTATGACCGCCCCAACCAAGGATACAATCAAGGTGGCAGCTACAACCATGGATGGCAAGACAATTTCAACCAAGGTTGGAGAGATAATTCTAACCAGAGTTGGAGGGACAACAATAACAGAGGAGGTAGAGACAATCAAGGATATCAAAAGTAGAATAATAACAACAACAGGCAGCAGAACCAGAACCAGCCTTACAGAGCACCTCACCTGAGGCAATCCCAAGGAGCACAGCACAACCAACAATAAGTTCTGCAGATCACTCAATCTAATTTCTCTTTGAGTGACGAAGCGCTTCAATCCATTGCACAAGGACAAAGGAACATGGAAAGTTCGCTTAATGGCCTAGCATTCGCTATACAAGCTCTCATCTCTCAGCTGGCATCACCCAATACTTCAAACACTCAACATGCAAGCTCCAGTGGGATTCCATCTCAACCCTTACCCAATCCAAAGGGTGGCATCAATGCCATCACACTAAGGTCCGGAACCACACTGCAAGAGAGGAATCATGAGGAGCCAATCCCATCAGAATACGCCTCAACTGAAGAGGTGGTGGAAGTAGAGAATGCTGAAGAAGAAGAGGACGTACAAGATATGGGTGAAGAAGAAGAAGCTCAACCACAGAAGGAAGCGCCAAAGGATGCAGACCCTGCAGAAAACGCCCTCTCTATTCCGTTTCCACAAATTGCAAGGAAGCCCAGGAAGCAGATGGAACTTCATCCCAAAATGGTAGAAATATTCAAAAAGGTTGAGGTAACTGTTCTCCTTTTTGATGTTATTTAGCAGGTACCTAAATACGCAAAGTTTCTAAAAGACTTGTGCGTACATAAAGACAAAATTAATGAATTAGAAACTATTCCTTTAGGTAGTTCTATATCTACTTTAATGGGGGTATACCTGAAAAGTGTAGTGATCCAGGTCCATGTATGGTTAATTATACTATTGGTGGTGTGATATTTTCTGACTGCATGTGTGATTTAGGAGCATGTGTTAGTATAATGCCTTTGTCTATATATGATATTTTGAGGCTCCCTCCCTTAAAAAGGTCGGCATCTCGTTTTGTGTTAGCAGATAAAAGCATTATTACAGTGGTTGGAATTGCCGAAGATGTATTAGTGAGCATTAAGGGGCTCACATTTTCCATTGACTTCTACATTCTGGAGATGCCCCCTAATGACTCAGGAAGGCCATCATCAATCCTGCTTGGAAGACCATTCCTGAAGACTTCAAAGTTCAAGCTGGACGCATTTTCAGGAACTTATTCTTTTGAAATAGATGGCAGAATGGTGAAATTCAGTTTAAATGAAGCTATGAAGCACCCTCCGGATGATTATTCTATCTCCCAGTGTGACATCATAGATGAAATCGTAGCTGAAGTCCACCAGGAAGAATTAGAAGAGAAGTACACAGAACAAGGTCCAAGTGTGAGGACATTTTCAGAGGACAATGAGGGCAGTTTACCATTATCACCAGCTTCGGATGATCCAGAGCCTGGCCATGAGCAGAAATTGGAATTAAAGCCCCTCCCTCCACACCTCAAGTATGCTTACCTTGAGGACAAGCAGAAGTTTTCAGTTATCATTGCAAGGGAACTCACTTCCCAACAAGAAGAACAGGTACTCATTGTGCTAAGGAAACACAAGAAAGCAATTGGATGGAGCCTGGCGGATATAGTAGGCATAGTAGGCTCCATCCCTCAAGTTTGTGAGCACAGAATATTCCTAGAAGAAGGAGAAAAGCCCGTCCGTCAACCTCAGAGAAGATTGAATCCCACCATCTTAAAAGTTGTCAAGAAAGAAGTGACCAGGCTACTTGAAGCAGATATCATTTACCCCATCTCAGATAGCGAATGGGTCAGTCCAGTACAAGTGGTGCCCAAGAAGTCTGGAATCACAACAGTAAGAAATGAGCATGGAGAGATTCTGACAACTAGAGTGCAGAATTCATGGAGAGTTTGCATTGACTATAGGCGTCTCAACCAAGCCACTCGCAAGGATCATTACCCCTTGCCATTCATTGATCAGATGCTTGATCGCCTGTCAGGTAAATCCCATTATTGTTTTTTAGATGGTTATACAGGCTATTTTCAAATCCATATAGCTCCTGAAGATCAGGAAAAGACTACTTTTACATGTCCTTTTGGCACTTATGCTTAAAAGAGAATGTCCTTTGGCTTGTGCAATGCACCAGCTACTTTCTAAAAGTGCATAATGAGTCTTTTCTCTGACCTTATTGAGGACTGTATGGAGGTTTTTATGGATGATTTTAGTGTTTATGGTGATTTATTTAGCCTTTGCTTGGATAGTTTATCTAGAGTATTAGATAGATGTGTCAGTACAAACCTTGTATTGAATTTTGAAAAATGTCACTTTATGGTAAAACAAGGGATTGTACTAGGACATGTTGTGTCTAACACCGGCATTTCTGTAGATCCAGCAAAGGTGGATGTTATTTCTAGTTTACCTTATCCCTCCTCTGTGAGGGAAGTCCGTTCATTCCTTGGCCATGCAGGTTTTTACCGGAGATTCATTCAGGACTTCAGTAAGGTAGCACTACCCTTATCCAGACTACTGCAGAAAGATATTGAGTTTGAGTTCAGTAAGGATTGCAAACAAGCGTTTGATAAGCTAAAGACTGCACTGACTCAAGCTCCAATTGTGAGAGGACCATACTGGAGCCAGCCATTTGAAATCATGTGCAATGCTTCCAACCATGCAGTAGGAGCAGCGCTGGCTCAGCGTGAAGGTAAGGATCCTTTTGTAATTGCTTATGCGTCTAAGACTTTAGACACTGCTCAGTCTAATTACACTACTACTGAGAAAGAACTTCTAGCTATTGTTTTTGCTCTGGATAAATTTCGAGCCTATTTACTTGGTGCTAAAGTAGTAGTGTACTCAGACCACGCAGCTCTAAAGTATTTATTAGCTAAAAAGGAGTCCAAACCAAGGCTTATACGTTGGATACTGCTACTACAAGAATTTGATTTAGAAATTAAGGACAGGAGTGGTAACCAGAATCTAGTGGCAGACCACTTGAGTCGCCTTGAGCACATTAAGGATACCTCCACTACTATAAATGATAATTTCCCATTTAATAACCTGCAAGCAGTATCTGAAGTAGTCCCTTGGTATGCGCCTGTAGCTAATTATCTAGTTAGCCGCACTTTTTCTCCAAACTTTACTAAGCATCAAAGAGACAAGCTGAAAAGCGAGTCCAAATATTATATATGGGATGGCCCATATTTATGGAGATGTGGCACTGATAAGGTAATTAGACGGTATGTGCCTCAATCAGAATTTCAGTCCATTTTAGAGGCATGCCACTCATCTGAGAGTGGAGGACATTTTGGCTCTCAAAGAACAGCTAGAAAAATTTTAGACTGTGGATTCTGGTGGCCTACTCTTTTTAAAGATGCTGCTAAATTTTGTAAATCTTGTTCCCCATGGCAAAGGTTTGGTAATATATCCAAGAGGGATGAGATATCTCAACAGATTATGCTTTTTGAAGAACTGAAGATTGATGGTTTTAGAAGTTATAATAAACTCTCGTTGTAAGTATGGTTACTAAACCAAGCAATCAACCTTTCTTACAAACGTTGTGGTTGTCACAAGTAACAAACCCCTAAATAAATTGATACCCAAAGTATTCAAACCTCGGGTCGTCTTCTCAAGGAATTGCAGGGAGGTGTTCTTATTATTGGTTATGAGTTATAAATTTGGGGTTTTGGATTAAGGTAAAAAGTTAGTTGAATGACAAGTAAAATAAATAAATAACTGTAAAATAAACTTTTGGCAAGGTATGAGAAAGTGGAATTCCTATCCTAGTTATCCTTATCAGGTGTGAAGAGAATTGGGTATTAATCCTACTTTGTTAACCTCTAACTATGAAGGTAAATCAAGTGGACTGATTAGCTTGATTCTCAAGTCCTACTCAACTCCTGTGGAGAGACTAGCTTTAGAGCAATCCTAGTTCAATCAGAATCTGCCAATTTCAATCACTTGCTGAGTTTGATAACTCAAGTGTTACCAACCACTTGACCCAAGCCAAAAGGAAGAAAATATCTAAATTAAATTAAAAGTATTTATAAATGAAGCAAAGCAAAATTAAATCTGAAAATACCTCGAATTGCATTCACAAAAGAACTTAAATCTGACATAGACATTCATACATTAAAATTGAGAAAAGAGATAAAAGAAACATTGAACCTGGGATTGAGAGTCACTCCTAAAACTAAGAGAAGTCCTAAATCCTAATCCTAAGAGAGAGGAGAGAACCTCTCTCTCTAAAAACTACATCTACTCCTAAAATTGTGAATGTGAAAGCTTGTTTTTGAATGGATGCATTCTCCCACTTTATAACCTCTAATCTGTGTTTTCTGGGCCGAAAACTGGGTCAGAAACAACCCAGAATTCACTGGTTGCGAATTCAAACATGCTGAATTTCCGTCACTGCGACGTGTCCACATGGAGCACGCGATCGCGTCACCTAGCGTCAGAGAAACTATGACATATTATATATAAAATCGAAGCCCCGGACGTTAGCTTTTCAACGCAACTAGAACCGCGTCGTTTGGACCTTTGTAGGTAAAGTTATAGCCATTTGAGTACGAAGAGGTCAGGTTGGACAGCTTAGCAATTTCTCTAACTTCTTGTATTCCTTCCACTTTTGCATGCTTCCTTTCCATCCTCTGAGCCATTCCTGCCCTATAATCTCTGAAAACACTTAACACACATATCAAGGCATCTAATGGTAATAAGAGAGGTTTAAACATAGGGAACTTAAGGCTAAAGAAGCATGTTTTTAATCAAAGCACATAATTAGGAAGGCAAATGTAAAACCATGCAAATAGTATGAATAAGTGGGTAAAGAGTTGATAAAATCTACTCAATTGAGCACAAGATAAACCATAAAATAGTGGTTTATCAATCTCCCCACACTTAAATATTAGCATGTCCTCATGCTAAGCTCAAGAGAAGCTATAAAGGTGAAGAGGAATGGTGAAATGCATGAAATGCAACCTATGAATGCAACTACATGCTAAATGATTTTACTTACTTGGTTAAGAGTAAATAAGTTCTTCAAGACAAAAGTAATTCAAATTTCACTAATTCAAATCATACAGTAAAAAGCAAGTAAACTTGTAAGAAGATAGCTCATGAAAGCAGGGAAGATAGAATTAAGCACTGAACCCTTATTGATAGTGTATATCACTCTAATCTCTCAAGTGTATAGGGTTATTCACTCTACTCTTCTCTAGTCATGCTTTCTAAACTTTGTTCTTCATCTAACCAATCAACAAAAATTTAATGTACCAATACAAACATCATGAGGTCTTTTCAAGGTTGTAATGGGGCTAAGGTAAGGGTGAGGGTATATGTATGGCCAAGTGAGCTTTATAACGTGAATCCTTGATTAGTCTAAGATCTCACCTAACATATACATACTTTATATAAATTTAAAATACTTTACCTAGCTACCCAAAATTTTCCCACTTTTATATTACATGCTCATGTATCAAACTTATTTTTTTGAATTTTGTCCCATGTGCATTGATTCTTTTTATTTTGCATTTGGGGTAATATTATTTTTCTTTCTCTTTTCTTTTTTTCCCTTTTTTTTGTATCCCCTTATTTAATTACTTAATATTTTTTTTTCAATGCACATGGTAATTTAATTATTTTGATTTCACATGAGCATGCTTCCTAAATTTTCAAATAACTTATTCAATTTAATTCCCCCCCTTTTTTTATTTATTTTATCATCCTATGTTCCCATAAAATTCTCCATACTTAAATTATACACAATATCTATCTTAAGCTAACCAAGGATTCAACTTGGGATTTTTAATTTGTTTTTCTGCTTAAGACTAGTAATGTGGTTATAAAACAGAACAAATGGGATTAATAGGCTCAAAGTGGCTGACAAGGGTGATTTAAAGAGTAGGCTTATTTGGGATAAGTGAGCTAAAATCAAACAATGGCCTCAATCATATGCAAGCATATAACACATTAAACACTGGAACCGCGTCGTTTGGACTTCTATAGCTAAAGTTATAGCTGTTTGAGTGCGAAGAGGTCAGGCTGGACATCTTAGCAATTTCTCCAACTTCTTGTATTCCTTCCACTTTTGCATGCTTCCTTTCCATCCTCTGAGCCATTCCTGCCCTATAATCTCTGAAAAAACTTAACACACATATCAAGGCATCTAATGGTAATAAGAGAGGTTTAAACATAGGGAACTTAAGGCCAAAGAACCATGTTTTTAATCAAAGCACATAATTAGGAAAGCAAATATAAAACCATGCAAATAGTATGAATAAGTGGGTAAAGAGTTGATAAAATCTACTCAATTGAGCACAAGATAAACCATGAAATAGTGGTTTATCACTTTTCTGTGAAATTTTTTATATTTGGGGCATTGACTTCATGGGTCCATTTCTAAATTCTAATGGTTATTTTTATATATTGTTAGCTGTAGATTACATTTCTAAATGGGTGGAAGCGATTCCTACCCGCACTGATGATGTGATGAGCAGATAATTTATACAATTTTTGGCATTATTTTTACATAGTTTTTAGCATGATTGAGTTAGTTTTTAATATATTTTTATTAGTTTTTAAATAAAAATTATATTTCTGGACTTTACTATGAGTTTGTGTGTTTTTCTGTGATTTCAGGTATTTTCGGGCTGAAATTGAGGGACATGAGCAAAAATATGATTCAGAGGCTGAAGAAGGACTGCAGATGCTGTTGGATTCTGACCTCCCTGTACTCAAAGTGGATTTTCTAGAGCTACAAGAGTCCAAATGGCGCGCTCTCAATTGCATTGGAAAGTAGACATCCAGGGCGTTTCAGCAATATATAATAGTCCATACTTTGCCCGAGTTTAGACGATGCAAACTGGCGTTCAACGCCAGCTTTCTGCCCTATTCTGGAGTTAAACGCCAGAAACAGGTTGCAAAAGCAGAGTTAAACGCCAGAAACAGGTTACAAATTGGCGTTTAACTCCAAGGAAGACCTCTACACGTGAAAGCTTCAATGCTCAGCCTAAGCACACTCCAAGTGGGCCCGGAAGTGGATCTCTGCATCATTTACTCATTTCTGTAAACCCTAGTAATTAGTTTAGTATAAATAGGACTTTTAACTATTGTATTTATATCTTTGATCAGTCTTATGCTATCTTAGACCTTTATGGAGGCTGGCCATTCGACCATGCCTGAACCTTCATCACTTATGTATTTTCAACGGTAGAGTTTTTACACACCATAGATTAAGGTGTGGAGTTCTGCTGTTCCTCATGAATTAATGCAAAGTACTATTGTTTTTCTATTCAATTCAAGCCTATTTTTTCTCTAAGATATTCATTCGCACACAAGAACATGATAAATGTGATGATTATGTGACACTCATCATCAATCTCACTTATGAATGCGTGCCTGACAAACACTTCTGTTCTACATGTAAACAAGCTTGAATGTGTATCTCTTAGCCTCCTAATCTACGATCAGAGTCTTCGTGGTATAGGCTAGAATTATTGGCGGCCATTCTTGAGATCCGGAAAGTCTAAACCTTGTCTGTGGTATTCTGAGTAGGATCTGGAAAGGGATGGCTGTGATGAGCTTCAAACTCGTGAGTGCTGGGCGTAGTGATAGACGCAAAAGGATTACTGAATCCTATTCCAGTATGATCGAGAACCGATAGATGATTTGCCGTGCGGTGACAGTGCATTTTGGACCATTTTCACTGAGAGGACGGGAAGTAGCCATTGACAACGGTGATGTCCTACATAAAGCTTGCCATGGAAAGGAATATGAAGGATTGGATGAAGACAGTAGGAAAGCAGAGGTTCAGAAGGAACAAAAGCGTCTCCATACGCTTATCTGAAATTCTCACCAATGAATTACATAAGTATCTCTATCTTTATTTTATGTTTTAATTATATTTTAATCATCAAAATCCCATAACCTTTTGAATTTGGTATGAACGTGCGTATTAAGTTTTCAGCGCCGTTACCAAGGAATGAATGATCACGATTTTGCATACCAAGTTTTTGGCGCCGTTGCTGGGGATTGTTCGAGTTTGGACAACTGACAGTTTATCTTGTTGCTCATATTTAATAAAAATAAATTATTCTATGGTCTTCAAAATTTTTAAGAATGAATTCTAGAGTTTCTTTATGATCTGTTGAAGCCTGGCTGGCTGTCAAGCCATGTCTAAATTTTTGGACTGAGGCTTCCACTTATCATGGCAAGAGTCCTTGGACTCCCATCGTATCAGCTGTTGTATGCCTGATTTGTATGCTAAAGCTTGGCTGGCCATTGGCCATGTCTAGTGTTTTGGACCGGAGATTTCACTGAAAGCTTGGCTGGCTAGTGAGCCATGTCTAATTCCTGGACCGGAGCTTTAGACTAACATTGAATGATTCCTGGAATTCTCATTAAAAATTTTGAAATCCTTAATTTTCTTTTTCCAATTAATTTTTGAAAAATCCAAAAAAAATAATAAAATCATAAAACCAAAAATATTTGATGTTTCTTGTTTGAGTCTTGTGTCAATTTTTAAGTTTGGTGTCAATTGCATCTTTTTAATTTCATTAAAATTTTTGAAAACTCATGCATGGTGTTCTCATAATCTTCAAGTTGTTCTTGATGATTTTCTTTGTTTGATCTTTGCATTTTTATGTTTTATGTCTTATCTTGTTTTTCATATGCATTTTCAATTTGTTAGTGTCTAAAGTTTGAAAATTTCTAAGTTTGGTGTCTTGCATGTTTTTCTTTTCTTAAAAATTTTCAAAAATAATTTCTTGGTGTTCATCTTGACATTCAAAGTGTTCTTGCATGCATCATGTGTTTTGATTCATAATTTTCATGTTTTGAGTCTTTTGGTTATTTTTCTCTTTCTTCATTAAAAATTCAAAAAAAAAAATCTTTCCCTTTTTCTTCTCATAAAATTCGAATATTTGAGTTGACTTTTTCAAAAATTTTTAAAAATCTAGTTGTTTCTTATGAGTCAAATCAAATTTTCAATTTAAAAATTCTATCTTTTTCAAATCTTTTTCAAAAATCAAATTTTTTTTATTTTTTTTCTTTCATAATTTCGAAAATTTCAAAATTTATTTTCAAAATCTTTTTCTTATTTCTATTTCATATTTTCAAAATTAATGCTAACAATTAATGTGATTGATTCAAAAATTTTAAGTTTGTTACTTGCCTAGTAAGAAAGGTCCAATCTTGAAATTTTAAAATCATATCTTTTTGTTTCTTGTTAGTCAAGTAATCAACTTTAATTTTCAAAATCAAATCTTTTTAAATTTCTTTTTCAAATCTTTTTTTTTTAAAATAAATGTCAATCACATCTTTTTTAAAATCAATTTCAAAATCTTTTCTAACCGCTTATCCTTTTAAAATTGATTTTCAAATCTTTTTCAAACTAATCCTATCTTTTTGTTTGATTCTTATATTTTTTCAAAACCACCTAACTAATTTTCTCTCTCTAATTTTCGAAAATCACCTTCCTCTTTTTCAAAATTCCTTTTTAATTAACTAATTGTTTTAAATTTTAATTTAATTTAACTTCAATTTTCTTTTTAAAATTTTCGAATTCTAACCAAAATTCAAAATAAAAACAAAAATATTTTTCTTTTCTTTTCAATTATTTTCGAAAATTCTTCTCTCTCACCTCCTCCTAATTATTTATTTATCTACTAGCACTTCTCTTCTTCTTAAAAATTCGAACCCTCTCCCTCTTTCTGCGTTCGAATTTCTTTTCTTCTTCTACTCACATAAAGGAATCTCTATACTGTGAGTCTATGACATAGAGGATTCCTTTTCTTTTCTGTTTTCTTCTTTTTCATATGAGTAGGAACAAAGATAAGAACATTCTTGTTGAAGCCGATCCTGAACCTGAGAGGACTCTGAAGAGGAAGCTAAGGGAAGCTAATTCTCTAGAGAAAATCTGACAGAAATTTTCGAAAAAGAAGGAGATATGGCCAAAAATAATAACAATGCAAGGAAGATGCTTGGTGACTTTACTGCACCAAATTCCAATTTACATGGAAGAAGCATCTCAATCCCTGCCATTGGAGCAAACAATTTTAAGCTAAAGCCTCAATTAGTTTCTCTGATGCAACAGAATTGCAAGTTTCATGGACTTCTATCAGAAGATCCTTTTCAGTTTTTAACTGAATTCTGCAAATCTGTGAGACTGTTAAGACCAATGGGGTTGATCCCGAGGTCTACAGGCTTATGCTTTTCCCGTTTGCTGTAAGGGACAGAGCTAGAATATGGTTGGACTCTCAACCTAAAGATAGCCTGAACACTTGGGATAAGCTGGTCACGCCTTTTTTAGCCAAGTTCTTTCCTCCTCAAAAGCTTAGCAAGCTTAGAGTGGATGTTCAAACCTTCAAACAGAAAGAAGGTGAATTCCTCTATGAAGCTTGGGAGAGATACAAGCAACTGACCAAAAAGTGTCCTTCTGACATGCTTTCAGAATGGACCATCTTGGATATATTGTATGATGGTCTGTCTGAATTATCAAAGATGTCATTGGATCATTCTGCAGGTGGATCCATTCACCTAAAGAAAATGCCTGCAGAAGCTTAGGAACTCATTGACATGGTTGCAAACAACCAGTTCATGTACACTTCTGAAAGGAATTCTGTGAGTAATGGGACACCTCAGAGGAAGGGAGTTCTTGAATTGATACTCTGAATGCCATATTGGCTTAGAATAAAATATTGACTCAGCAAGTCAATATGATTTCTCAGAGTCTGAATGGATTGCAAGCTGCTTCCAACAATACTCAAGAGGCATCTTCTGAAGAAGAAGCTTATGATCCTGAGAACCCTGCAATAGCAGAGGTGAATTACATGGGGGAACTTTATGGGAACACCTATAATCCCTCATGGAAAAATCATCCAAATTTCTCATGGAAGGATCAACAAAAGCCTCAACAAGGCTTTAATAATGGTGGAAGAAACAGGTTTAGCAATAGCAAATCTTTTCCATCATCCACTCAGCAACAGACAGAGAATTTTGAGCAGAATTCATCTAGCTTAGCAAATATAGTCTCTGATCTATCTAAGGCCACTTTAAGTTTCATGAATGAAACAAGGTCTTCCATTAGAAATTTGGAGGCACAAGTGGGCCAGCTGAGTAAAAGAGTCACTGAAACCCCTCCTAGTACTCTCCCAAGCAATAAAGAAGAGAATCCCAAAAGAGAGTGTAAGGCCATTACCTTGCTTGGTGTGGCCGAACCCAAAGAGGAGGAGGAGGAGGATGTGAATCCTAGTGAGGAAGACCTCCTGGGACATTCACTAACCAATAAGGAGTTTCCCTTTGAGGAACCAAAGGAATCTGAGGCTCATCTAGAGACCATAGAGATTCCATTGAACCTCCTTTTACCATTCATGAGCTCTGATGACTATTCATCTTCTGAAGAAGATGAAGATATTGATGAAGAGTAAGTTGCTCAATATTTAGGAGCAATCATGAAGCTGAATGCCAAATTATTTGGTAATGAGACTTGGGAGGATGAACCTCCAATGCTCATCAAGGAACTAAATGCCTTGGTTCAGCAAACTCCACCTCAAAAGAAACAGGATCCTGGTAAATTCCTAATTCCCTGTAACATAGGCACCATGACCTTTGAGAAGGCTCTGTGTGACCTGGGGTCAGGAATAAAC
>NC_029791.2:59102205-59104932 GCF_000816755.2 Arachis ipaensis
AGGATCCTGGTAAATTCCTAATTCCCTGTAACATAGGCACCATGACCTTTGAGAAGGCTCTGTGTGACCTGGGGTCAGGAATAAACCTAATGCCACTCTCTGTAATGGAGAAATTTGGGATCTTTGAGGTGCAAGCTGCCAGAATCTCATTAGAGATAGCAGACAACTCAAGAAAACAGGCTTATGTACTAGTAGAGGACGTGCTAGTAAAGGTTGAAGGCCTTTACATCCCTGCTGATTTCATAATCCTAGACACTGGGAAGGAAGAGGATGAATCCATCATCCTTGGAAGACCCTTCCTAGCCACAGCAAGAGCTGTGATTGATGTGGACAGAGGAGAATTGGTCCTTCAACTGAATGAGGACAACCTTGTGTTTAATACTCAAGGATTTCCTTCTGTAACCATGGAGAGTAAGCATGAAAAGCTTCTCTCACTGTAGAGTCAACCAAAGCCCCCACAATAAAACTCTAAGTTTGGTGTTGAACCCCCACATTCAAACTCTAAGTTTGGTGTTGGGAGGTTCCAACAATGCTCTGAACATCTGTGAGGCTCCATGAGAGCTCACTGTCAAGCTATTGACATTAAAGAAGCGCTTGTTGGGAGGCAACCAATGTTATTTAATTATATCTATTTATTTTCTATTGTTATTTTTTTTTAGGTTGATGATCATGTAGAGTCATAAAAACTACTGAAAAATTAAAAATAGAATGAAAAATAGCATTAAAAATAGCTCACCTTGGAGGAAGAGCTTATTGGCATTTAAACGCTAGTAAGAAGTATCAAATTGGCGTTTAACGCCAGAAAGAAGCATCAAGTTGGCGTTAAACGCCAGAAACAAGCACTAGACTGGCGTTTAACGCCAGAACAGAGCATGGAAGTGGCGTTAAATGCCAGAAACAGCCTACATTTGGGCGTTTAACGTCAAAAACAGGCAGCAGTCTGGCGTTAAACGCCAGTATTGCATACAAAGGGCGTTTTGCACGCCTAATTGGAGCAGGGATGTTAAGTCCTTGACCCCACTAGATCTGTGGATCCCACAGGATCTGTGAACCCCACAGGATCCTCACCTACCCCACCTCTTCTTCTCTCCTCTTCTCCCCTTTTCATAACCCTCTTCCCCAAATACCCTTCACCAATCACCTCAATCACTCTTCTCCATCACCTCTTAACCACTCACATCCCTCCACTCTTCCCCATAAACCCCACCTACCTCCAAAATTCAAATTCTTTTCCCTTCCAAAACTAACCCTAATGGCCGAACCCTAAACCCTCCCCCCACTCCTATATAAACCTCTCATTCCTTCTTCATTTTCACACAATACAACCCTCTCTTCTTTCCCTTGGCCGAATACACACCTCTCTCCCTCTCCTCCATTTTTCTTCTTCTTCTCCTTCTTTCTTTCTTCTTTTGCTCGGGACGAGCAAACATTTTAAGTTTGGTATGGTAAAAGCATTGCTTTTTGTTTTTCCATAACCATTAATGGCACCTAAGGCCAGAGAAACCTCAAGAAAGAGGAAAGGAAAGGCAATTGCTTCCACCTCTGAGTCATGGGAGATGGAGAGATTCATCTTAAAGGTCCATCAAGACCACTTCTATGAAGTTGTAGCCAAGAAAAAAGTGATCCCTAAGGTTCCTTTCAAGCTCAAAAAGAGCGAATATCCGGAGATCCGACAAGAGATTAGAAGAAGAGGATGGGAAGTTCTCTCTAATCCTATTCAACAAGTCGGGATCTTAATGGTTCAAGAGTTCTATACAAATGCATGGATCACTAGGAACCATGATCAAAGTGTGAACCCAAATCCAAAGAATTGGCTTACCATGGTTCGAGGAAAATACTTAGATTTCAGTCCGGAAAATGTAAGGTTGGCGTTCAACTTGCCAATGATGCAAGAAAACGCACGGCCCTACTCTAGAAGGGTCAACTTTGATCAAAAGTTGGACCAAGTCCTCATGGACATATATGTGGAAGGAGCTCAATGGAAAGTTGACTCAAGAGGCAAGCCGGTTCAATTGAGAAGACCGGACCTTAAGCCTGTAGCTAGAGGATGGTTGGAGTTCATTCAACGCTCAATCATTCCTACTAGCAACCGGTCTGAAGTTACTATAGACCGGGCCATCGTGATCCATAGTATCATGATTGGGGAGGAAGTGGAAGTTCATAAGATTATACCTCAAGAACTCTATAAGGTGGCTGACAAGTCTTCCACTTTGGCAAGGTTAGCCTTTCCTCACCTCATTTGCCACCTCTGCAATTCGGCTGGAATTGACATAGAGGGAGACATCCTCATTGATGAGGACAAGCCCATCACTAAGAAAAATATGGAGCAAACAAGAGATCATGGACCTCAACAAGAGCATGAGGAAATTCCTCACCATAAAATCCCTGAGATGCCTCAAGGGATGCACTTCCCTCCACAAAGGTGGACCCGTTCCTTAATCTCCTTGTCTATTTATTTTTTCTGTTTTCATTCTCTATGCTTTATTTATGTTTGTGTCTTCATTACATGATCATTAGTATCTAGTGTCTATTCCTTAAAGCTATGAATGTCCTATGAATCCATCACCTCTCTTAATTGAAAACTGTTCTAAAAACAAAAGAACAAGAAGTACATGGTTTCAAATTCATCATTGAAACTAGTTTAATTATTTTGATGTGGTGATAATACTTTTTGTTTTCTGAATGAATGCTTGAACAGTGCATATGTCTTTTGATATTGTTGTTTAT
>NC_029791.2:59104960-59105238 GCF_000816755.2 Arachis ipaensis
AAAGGAGACATGTTATTTGATAATCTGAAAAATCATAAAAATGATTCTTGAAGCAAGAAAAAGCAGTGAATACAAAAGCTTGCGGAAAAAAAAGAAAAGAAAATGGCAAAAAAAAAGAGAGAAAAAAAAGCAAGCAGAAAAAGCCAAAAGCTCTTTAAACCAAAAGGCAAGAGAAAAAAAGAGCAAAAAGCCCTTAAAACCAAAAGGCAAGGGTAATAAAAAGGATCCAAGGCTTTGAGCATCAGTGGATAGGAGGGCCTAAAGGAATAAGGAATAAA
>NC_029791.2:59107868-59118714 GCF_000816755.2 Arachis ipaensis
CTGAATGAATGCTTGAACAGTGCATATGTCTTTTGATATTGTTGTTTATGAATGTTAAATATGTTGGCTCTTGAAAGAATGATGAAAAAGGAGAAATGTTATTGATAATCTGAAAAATCATAAAATTGATTCTTGAAGCAAGAAAAAGCAGTGAATACAAAAGCTTGCGAAAAACAAAAGAAAAAAGAAAAATGGAGAAAAAAAAAGAAAGAGCAAGCAGAAAAAGCCAAAAGCTCTTTAAACGTTTATGAATGTTAAATATGTTGGCTCTTGAAAGAATGATGAAAAAGGAGAAATGTTATTGATAATCTGAAAAATCATAAAATTGATTCTTGAAGCAAGAAAAAGCAGTGAATACAAAAGCTTGCGAAAAACAAAAGAAAAAAGAAAAATGGCGAAAAAAAAAGAAAGAGCAAGCAGAAAAAGCCAAAAGCTCTTTAAACCAAAAGGCAAGAGCAAAAAGCTAATAGCCCTTAAAACCAAAAGGCAAGGGTAATAAAAAGGATCCAAGGCTTTGAGCATCAGTGGATAGGAGGGCCTAAAGGAATAAAATCCTGGCCTAAGCAGCTAAACCAAAGCTGTCCCTAACCATGTGCTTGTGGCGTGAAGGTGTCAAGTGAAAACTTGAGACTGAGCGGTTAAAGTCAAGGTCCAAAGCAAAAAAAAAAAAGAGTGTGCTTAAGAACCCTGGACACCTCTAATTGGGGACTTTAGCAAAGTTGAGTCACAATTTGAAAAGGTTCACCCAGTTATGTGTCTGTGGCATGTATGTATCCAGTGGTAATACTGGAAAACAGAGTGCTTAGGGCCACGGCCAAGACTCATAAAGTAGCTGTGTTCAAGAATCAACATACTGAACTAGGAGAATCAATAACACTATCTAAATTCTAAGTTTCTATAGATGCCAATCATTCTGAACTTCAAAGGATAAAGTGAGATGCAAAAACTATTCAAGAGGCAAAAAGCTACTAGTCTCGCTCATCTGATTGGAGCTAAGTTTCATTGATATTTTGGAATTCATAGTATATTCTCTTCTTTTTATCCTATTTGATTTTCAGTTGCTTGGGGACAAGCAACAATTTAAGTTTGGTGTTGTGACGAGCGGATAATTTATACGCTTTTTGGCATTGTTTTTACATAGTTTTTAGCATGATTTAGTTAGTTTTTAATATATTTTTATTAGTTTTTAAATAAAAATCACATTTCTGGACTCTACTATGAGTTTGTGTGTTTTTCTGTAATTTCAGGTATTTTCTGGCTGAAATTGAGGGACTTGAGCAAAAATCTGATTCAGAGGCTGAAGAAGGACTGCAGATGCTATTGGATTCTGACCTCCCTGCACTCAAAGTGGATTTTCTGGAGCTACAAGAGTCCAAATGGCGCGCTCTTAATTGAGTTGGAAAGTAGACATCCAAGGCTTTCCAGCAATATATAATAGTCCATGCTTTGCCGGAGTTTAGATGACGCAAACTGGCGTTCAACGCCAGCTTTCTGCCCTATTCTGGAGTTAAACGCCAGAAACAGGTTGCAAAGCAGAGTTAAACGCTAGAAATAGGTTACAAAATGGAGTTTAACTCCAAAGAAGACCTCTATACGTGAAAGCTTCAATGCTCAGCCGAAGCACACACCAAGTGGGCCCGGAAGTGGATCTCTGCATCATTTACTCATTCTGTAAACCCTAGTAATTAGTTTAGTATAAATAGGACTTTTTACTATTGTATTTATATCTTTGATCAGTCTTATGCTATCTTAGACCTTTATGGAGGCTGGCCATTCGGCCATGTCTGGACCTTCATCACTTATGTATTTTCAACGGTAGAGTTTCTACACACCATAGATTAAGGTGTGGAGCTCTGCTGTTCCTCATGAATTAATGCAAAGTACTATTGTTTTTCTATTCAATTCAAGCCTATTTCTTCTCTAAGATATTCATTCACACACAAGAACATGATGCATGTGATGATTATGTGACACTTATCATCATTCTCACTTATGAACGCGTGCCTGACAAACACTTCCATTCTACATGTAAACAAGCTTGAATGTGTATCTCTTAGCCTCCTGATCTACGATTAGAGTCTTCGTGGTATAGGCTAGAATTATTGGCGGCCATTCTTGAGATCCGAAAAGTCTAAACCTTGTCTGTGGTATTCTGAGTAGGATCTGGGAAGGGATGGCTGTGACGAGCTTCAAACTCGCGAGTGCTGGGCGTAGTGACAGACGCAAAAGGATTACTGAATCCTATTCCAATATGATCGAGAACCGACAAATGATTAGCCGTGCGGTGACAGCACATTTTGGACCATTTTCACTGAGACGACGGGAAGTAGCCATTGACAACGGTGATGCCCTACATAAAGCTTGCCATGGAAAGGAATATGAAGGATTGGATGAAGACAGTAGGAAAGCAGAGGTTCAGAAGGAACAAAAGCATCTCCATACGCTTATCTGAAATTCTCACCAATAAATTACATAAGTATCTCTATCTTTATTTTACGTTTTAATTATATTTTAATTATTAAAACTCTATAACCATTTGAATCCGCCTGACTGAGATTTACAAGGTGACCATAGCTTGCTTCAAGCCGACAATCTCCGTGGGATCAACCCTTACTCACGTAAGGTTTATTAGTTGGACGACCCAGTGCACTTGCTGGTTAGTTGTGCGAAGTTGTGACAAAGAACTAAGAGTATGAACGTGCGTATTAAGTTTTCAGCGCCGTTACCAAGGAATGAACGATCATGATTTTGCATACCATGATGCTAACACTGTTGTTTCCTTTGTTAAAAACCATATTATTTGTCGCTTTGGATCACCACGAGCAATCGTGAGCGATCAAGGCACCCATTTTTGTAACAGGAGACTAACAGGATTACTGAATAAGCATCGGATAATTCATAAAGTAGCAACAGCCTACCACCCTCAGACTAATGGACAAGCCGAGGTGTCAAACAGAGAGATAAAGGGTATATTGTAGAAGATAGTCAAACCTCATAGAAGAGACTGGAGCACCAGGCTACAAGATGCACTCGGAGCATACAGAACAGCATACAAGATACCCATTGGGATGAGCCCCTTCTGCATAGTTTATAGAAAAGCCTGTCACCTCCCAGTTGAAGTAGAGCACAAAGCCTTTTTGGCAGTAAAGGAGTGCAACATGGGATTTGAGAAAGCCGGAGCTGAAAGGAAGTTGCAACTGTAAGAATTGGAAAGCCTTCGCCTAGAAGCTTATGAGAACTCGAGGCTGTACAAGGAAAAGATGAAGGCTATGCATGATAAGCACATCAAGAGGAGAGAGTTCCAACCTGGGGACTTAGTCCTCCTTTACAACTCTAGACTGAGGCTCATGCCAGGCAAGTTGAGATCAAAATGGGAAGGTCCATATAGAGTAGAGAAGGCTGAGCCATACGGAGTTTTTCACTTGAGTCATCCTTCAAGATCTGAATTCATCAAAGTTAATGGACATTGCTTAAAGCTATATCATGGTGAGAAGGTGACGAAAAACAAGGAGTTAGAAATCTTCCTCTTGGAGGATCCACCAACAGTAGAAGACTGAGCTAGTGGAGCGTCAAACTTAAGGACGTTAAAGCGAAGTGCTGGGTGGGAGACAACCCACCATGGTATGATCGTTTCTTTCTTTTATTTCTTTATTTCCTTTCTCAATAACTCTTCTTAGTACTAGTGCCTATAGTTTACATCTTCATTTGCATATTGCATATTAAAAAAAAAGGGGGGGAGGGGGGGGAAAGGGTGAATGGCCGAAAGTTGTGCTGAAGTGGTTCTGGACTAGTGCTAGGCGCACAAGCCTTACCACGCAAATCCGTGCCCCACGCGTCCGCGTCATATTCCAATATTGGCCCCCACGCGATCGCGTCCATCATGCGACCGCGTCACCCTGGAATTTGGCAACAATGAGTTTTGAACAGAGAGTTGTGCGAGCGCAAGGCTGCCGTCGCGCCAGTAGCACCGAACGAGTCACGCGTCCGCGTGACCGACGCGACCGCGTCGATTCATATGAGCGCAATTCGCCCGAACGCGTACCCCATGCGTCCGCGTCGCCTGTGCCGCACAGCTTACCCTAATCTGCCAAAATATCTTATCTTTCTCTTCCCCAAATCCTACTTTTCTTTTCCTTTCTTATTTCTTTCTTTCCCCTTTCCTCATTCTTCCTTCTTTCTCACTTTCTACTTTTTCTCTCTCTCACCACCATTACCAAGGTTTTTTCTTTTCTTCTTTCCTCCTTACTTTTCTATTTTTCTTCTTATTTTCATGTTTTCTTCTTCTTTACTTTTTCTTTTTACTTTCATTATCCATGTTTTTTTTTTCTTTTTCTTTTAATTGGTGTTGGAATTTTATTTAGGTCATTATTTTCTATATTTTTCTTGTGAATTATTAAAAGAATTGTTTGACAATTATATATTAATTTTAAAAGGGTTGCTTGCATGTTCAATTTAATACATTCGATAACTTGTTCACCATGCATGCTATGTGTTTGTGAAAACGCCCGTTTGGCATTGTGCACTATTTTTAGATTTCTTTTAATCTACTACTCTAAATGCTTGCTTTTCACAAAACCCTTTTTTATATTTTATTAGTTAAATATAATTGTTATTACAAACAGATGGTTAGTATGGCAGACTTGGTTATCTAACTTAGACATTAAATGCTTGATCTATGCTACTCATGCCTTTGCCTGCATGCCAATAAACACCTTGCATTTAATTGTCATCATATGCACTTGCTATATTTCCGTTGATGAATTTTCACATGTAGTCATGACCATGTATTCACATCATTCATATTTTAATGTGCATTAATTACCACCTTTCTCGTTCTCTTCCTTGCTCCTAACCTTGACATTTTAACATTCTTTTTCTTTTCTTTCTTTTAGGATGGCCACCAAGAAAGGCAAGGAGAAAGCTACTCCCGAACCACCCGCAAGAAGAGGAACAAAAAGAGCATTAGTGGCTGAGCCATCTTCAACTGCAGTTAAGCCCTCAACAAAAAGAATCAAGAGGATTATAAAGGTTGATAAAAAAGAGAAAGCCTTCCCAGCAAAGGACACTGCGCGATTTACTAATCGCTACTGTGAGCAGATGTTCCCCTTTCTGGCAGAAAGGAGTTACAACAACGAATACCTTTTTATCCTCCCGACCTGTATTGCTGAATTTGTTGAGCCACAAATTAATCGAAGACAATGGGGTTTCCTACAGAGATAGCCACGGCAGGTTAACCTTTCCTGGGTAGTCAAGTTCTACTCTAACTTCCACCTGCCAACCCTGCAGTCCGTCTATGTCTGTCAGAAGCAAGTCCCCATTACAGAAGAGGCCATTCAGCAAGCTTTAGATCTTTCCCCTGCTCCAAAAGGACTGGACGCATTTCAAGAGGCCACACTCAAGTGCCAAAGGTACCAATTTGATTGGGACACCGTTCTTAGAGTTATCGCACTACCTGGTAGCAGATGGATTTATGGATACCATCGTTCCCGTCCCAAGGGAATATCGGCTTCCACACTTACCTTGGAGGCTCGAGTATGGGCACAGATCATGTCCCATTATGTCTTTCCGAGAACCCACGAGTCCTCCTTCACTACAGACATGGCTGTTTTACTATGGTGCATCCTTACAGACCAGTCTCTGAACCTACCAAGACACATCCGGAATGCCATGGGACACGTACAGATTGCGGGCAACTTACCTTTTCCCGCCTTGGTTTCAGATCTCGTCTCAGCAGCCGAAGTCTCCTACAGAGCTGGAGACACCAAAGCCATGCTCCCACGGGATGATCAGTACGTCCCTAACGGGAAATATATTAGACTTCCAGCAGCCACTACAAGCCAGCCTACTGAACCGGTTGACGACATTCCTCCTTCAACACCACAAGCGCCTACAACAAACCAACTGCTCCATCAGATACTTGAGGGTTGGATCGGCAGGAACACAAAGCAAAACTAAGAGAGCGCCGTAACAAGCGCCGTTTCACATACCTCAAGGAGCTACTTTTGGGAAAATACAAAGACCCAGACACCCCGGACTCCACTTTCTTTACCAGCACATAGAGCCATGACGGTCCCGACTGTGGAGATACTGCTACCAGCCCACCTTTGTTCCTGACAGATGGCACCGAGGACGGTGCAAAGCCTTAAGTGTGGGGAGGTCGGTCAGTACCTGACTTCCGGAGGTAATTTCTCTTCCCTAACACTAATAAAATAGGATATTTAGTTAGTTTTCTTTTGTAGAATAGGATAAATTGCATAGTAAGAGGTTAGTTGCATGCATGTTCTACTTGATTGAAAAGATAATAAGTTTCTTCTAAGACCCTATTTTTTTTAGAACAAAATTTCACTAATTTTAATCAAAACTTTTATGTTAAATTTGCTTGAAGTTGTATTTGGAACATGGTTTTTGAGCTAAAGAACACACAATCTGTGAGACTTTGAACCTAAATACATGGTTACATTATTTAACCATAATTGTTTTATTCTTGTGTGTTTACTTCTCTATAATTGTAATCTATATTTTGTTTCATCCTATATGTCCAATGTTTAATATATTTATATGCTTGCATATGATTGAGGCCATTATTTTTTTAGCTCACTTATCCCAAATAAGCCTACCCTTTTAATTACCTTTGTTAGCCACTTTGAGCCTTTAAATCCCATTTGTTCTGTATTTTACCACATCTCTAGCCTTAAGCGGAAAAACAATTATATATCCCAATTGAATCTTTGGTTAGCTTGAGGTAGAATTGTGTGTTAATTGAGTATGGGAAGATTGTGGGAACAAAAGATAATAAGGGAATGTGTCATGATAATATAATGGGAATTTGGGTACCTACTCATGTGAAACTATAAAATAAAATTGAAATTCTATGTGCATTGATAAACTATGTTTATTTTTATGTTAAAAAAAAACTAAAAATATTCAATAATAAAATAAGGGGACAAAATTACCCCAATGTTAAGTTAAATTTCAAGGATCAATGCATATATGATAAAATTAAAATAAAAAGTTGATACATGAGTATGGAATGTGAGAAGGAAATTTTGGGTAGCTAGGTATGAAATTTAAGTTATATAAAATGTATATATGTGTGTTAGGTGAAAGCTTGGGTTAATTAAAGATTCAATTTATAAGCTTACTTAGCCATATATGTACCCTTACCCTTACCTTGGCCCCATTACAACCTTGAAAAGACCTCATGATATTTGCATTGGTATATTAAATGTTGTTGATTGGTTAGGAGAAGAACAAAAATTAGAAAGCATGATTAGAGAAGGATAGAGTGATTACCCTATACACTAGAGAGACTAGAGTGTACATACATCATCAGTGAGGGTCCAATGCTTAAATTCTATGTTCCCTGCTTTCATGAGCTACCTTCTTGCATTTTTATCTGTTGTTACTGTATAAGAATTGAATTAGTGGAATTTGATTTGTGATTGTCTTGAAGAGCTTATTTACTTTTGACCAAGTGGACAAGAATCATATAGTTGCATTCACATATATAGGTTGCATTGCATTGCATGAGTTTTTCATGTTCCTACTCATTTATTTTATCTCCTTCAACTAAGCATGAGGACATGCTAATGTCTAAGTGTGGGGAGGTTGATAAACCATTATTTTATGGTTTATATTGTGTTTAATTGTGTGGTTTTATCGAATATTTACCCACTTATTCATTAATTTAGCATGTATTTACAATTCCTTTCCAAAATTACTCCATGGTTGAAAACTGCTTCCTAGAGACTTTTAATTATGTATTTTAATTCTCCTTTATTCCATTCGATGCCGTGATCTGTGTGTTAAGTGTTTCAAGCTTTATAGGGCATGAATGACTTGGAGATTGGAAAGGAGGCTTGCAAAAACGGAAGGAACACAAGAAATGGAGAAGATGACCAGCGAGAAGTGACGCAGGCGCATGGCTCACGCGACCGCGCGCAATAGAGGAAATTGTAGTGACGCACTCGCATGCCTGACGCGAACGCATGGATTGGAAACTGCACAAGTGATGCGAATGCGTGGATGACGCGCACGCGTGGCAAGGCAAAACGCTGGATGACGCGAACGCCTAGATGACGCGATCACGTGACGTGCGCGATCTGCAGAATCTGCAGAATTCGCTGGGGGCGATTTTGGGCCCTGTTTTGACCCAGTTTTTGGCCCAGAAAAGCATATTAGAGCCAGGGAACATGCAGAGACCAAGAACAACATTTCATTCTGCATAATTTTAGTTTTAGATCTGATTTTACTCCTCCTCTAGGTTTTCTCTCCACACATTCATAGTTCTTAGGATTTTGTTTTTATTGCTTTTGGATTGGGATATTGAGAAGAGTTATTACCTCCACCAAGACTTCATCATTTTAGTTTGTTTTTCCTTACTTGTCACTTACTCTTTCATATCCTTACTCTGTTCAGAATTACTATTGGATTATTTTTAGAATTTATTAATACAAGAACTATTTTTATTTTCAATTGACCTTTTGGATTATTATTTATCATGTCTCTCTTTATTTCTCTTTCTTATTTTGTGAAATTTACATTCATAATGAGCGAGTAGTTCCGTAACTTGATTGGGAGATGATTGAAGGGAGAACCTTGAGTTAGAACGCTCAAGAGAAAAATTGTAATTAGGTTTATTGTTGGGTCGCCCTCTAGTCACTGACACTAGTCCTTCCCAAGGGAGAGGATTAGGACTTGTGAATAGAAATTGCCTTCCAACTCGCTTGACTTTCCTCTACCTAGTAAAGGATAACTAAGCAGAACAACCTTCAATTATCACTTTTATCTTGAGAGAACTCCATCAAGGATAGGGCTTCCAACTAATCTACTCTCGGTCAAGGTTTTTATTTAAATGACATAAATTCTCTGATTTAATTTCCTGTCTATCAAACTCAAACCCTTTTGGAAAACATCTGATTAATAAAATAGCACACCTTTTTGCAACTCATTGGGAGACGACCTGGGATTCATACTCCCAGTATTTAATTCTAATTTTGTGACAACCCTTCTAAATTGATAAGCGAATTTTTGGTTGGTTAAGAGCTATACTTGCAACGCATCTCTTATAATAATTTCTTAACTCGCCAATTTTCGCCACGTCATACACGTTTGGAGGCTGGCCTCACGGCCATGCCTAGACCTTTCACTCATGTATTTTCTACGATGGAGTTTCTACACCCCTTAGATTAAGGTATGGAGCTCTGCTGTTCTTCATGAATTAATGCAAGTACTATTGTTTTTCCTTCAATTCACGCCTACTTTTGCTCCAAGATATACTCTTGTTCTTAATTCAGTTAAGTCAGAATGAAGGGGTGACCCGTGACAATCACCCAATCTTTGTTACTCGCTTAGCCAAGATCCGCGTGCCTGACAACCACAAGCGGTCTACATGATGTTCAACGTAGTCATTGGACGATAGCCGGAGTATATTCTCTTGGGTCCCTAATCAACGATTCACATCGTCTCTCCTGACAACAGAGCATCTGAATCTGATATTAGAACTTTCGTGGTATAGGCTAGAACCATTGGCAGCATTTCTGAGATCCGGAAAGTCTAAACCTTGTCTGTGGTATTTTGAGTAGGATCTGGGAAGGGATGACTGTGACGAGCTTCAAACTTACGAATGTTGGGCACAGTGACAATGTGCAAAAGGACAATGGTCCTATTCCGACGCTAGCGGGAACCGACAGATGATTAGCCGTGCGGTGACAGCGCATATAGATTTGTTTTCATCCGAGAGGATCATACAGCTTGCCATGGAAGGAGGTAACGCATGGTTGGAAGAAAGCAATAGGAAAGCAGAGGTTTAGAAGTAACAAAGCATCTCCATACGCTTATCTGAAATTCCCACCAATGAATTACATAAGTAACTTTATCTTATTTTATATTTTATTTATATTTCAATTATCAAAACCTCATAACCATTAGAATCCGCCTGACTGAGATTTACAAGGATGACCATAGCTTGCTTCAAGCTGACAATCTCCGTGGGATCGACCCTTACTCATGTAAGGTTTATTACTTGGATGAATTAGTACACTTGCTGGTCAGTTATGCGGAGTTGTGAAGAAGTGTTGGGATTACGTTCTCGCGTACCAGTAAGCCACACGGGGGCTAGGTCTGCCTAACAGGGATGTGTGACTTCAGTTTGGGAGTATGAGGCAGCACTTCTTTTGATGACATTTCGGGTTAGCATAGATATAGAATAGTCTTTCACTTTTATTAGTACACGAGAGAGATTAGGTGAGTTCACAGATGCTAGGCTAGCTTGGTAGCCCGTGTAGAGACTTTTTATATAGGCTAGACCCTGGATTGTCGTATGTTTATATATGTACATATTTATTATATATGGTGTAGACTAACTGAATCCGTAAATATGTTACTGATGATATGAGTTGGTAATATTTTGATAGATTTATTTACATTTTTGTTGTTAGTTACTATAGTATGGCTTGCTGTGTATATTCAATAAATGTTTTCAAAAAAAAAATTACACCTTAAAATAACCATGTTTTAACAGCGAATCATGTTCATATATTAAGTAATAGTTAATAATTAGCAAGGTGAGTTAGTGAGACTTAGCTTCTAATGTGATAATTACATACTAGGAGTTAGGTCATTACCCATTCAATCACGGAACGTTATTTCAGCAAAAATAACTAATTTTTACATTGATCGCATGAATAGTCAATCAAAAGAATGAATGTGATTAAACAACTATGTAAATGTTTTACACTATCAATGTATCAAAATTAAAATCATATATAAAATATAAGGTATTTTTAGATAAATGATAATAATATTTTAATATTCCTTTCATTTTAAATATGGATGATATATTTTA
>NC_029791.2:59118877-59124216 GCF_000816755.2 Arachis ipaensis
AATAAGGTTGGACACAGTTGACACGTGATAGTATTTAGATGTGTCCAATCATATCTGAAAAACTATTTTTATATTTTTTATTAAGACATGGTTGGACTCGGAAGACACGCGTATTGGACGAGTGCCGAATGAGTGTTATGTCGTGTCCAAAATGTGTCCAACGCGTAGACATTACAACTCGAAAAAGTGTCTGTACTTCGTAGTTTTAGACAAATCCTTCCTATCATTCCACGAGGGTCAAGACAAGATCTTGCATTCAATTGTGTATTCATCTTAGTTTTAGTAGTTTTATTAGGTGTTCAAACTAACAAAAAAAATATAAAACTATCTCTAAGTATAAATACAACTGCTTCAACCCAAGAAGAGACAAAATAAGTTGGTAAGTTTTAACAAGTAACAATATTGGTCATATTACTTTGAAGAATATTAGTATCTTTTAACAAAGACAATTATCAATATTAGTATCTTTACTATGATAATGAAAAAGGTTTAAAGACAAACTTTATGACATATTAGGTTGTACTTGCTTAGATCGGTTTTAGCAAAAAGTAAGAAGGTTTAAAAGGTTTATTCATGAATCATTAGAAAATGTCTATAAATTCAACTACCAATATTGTTTAAAAATAAATGGTCGAAAAGATAAAAGCTTGATATAAATATTTCAATTTGATCACAAATTATGTATTATTATCGATAAATAATTATTCCACTTTAAAAATAAGTAAAATAATTACTCATTATTTTCGATATTAAAAATAGTTAAATTTAGATTTAATTAACTTTGTAAAATTTTTATAACAATAATTGTTGTATATTTTTGTTTAAAAAATTCAAAAAATATTTTATATATATTTTCGGTACAAGACATGGTACATATACTAGTTAACTAATAAAATTAAGGTTAATAGTCAAATTTGTTCAGTGTTCAATTAGACATACTAGGTGTCATGTATATTATCAGTTAACATTTTATATTATCAATTGTTGATAAAAAACTATTAGTAAAGTGATAGAAGGACAAAAATAATTAATTTATCATTTTTAAAGGACACAATTTGATTGATAAAATTTTTCAGAGACAAATTTAGAAAATGACCTATCTTTTAGGGACTAATTTAACTATTAACCGAATAAAACTTTTCTAATTTGACCTTAGACCCACGTTTACTCATAATATTACCTTCTCCATTAACAACAACATTATTCTCAAGGTTGTGTAAAAAATGAAAATCTAATTAAAAATACAAATTCTAATTACAATTTATAAAAATAATATTTATTTCTAAATTAATATTTTTTTTATCAATTCAAAAAATATTTTATATATATTTTCGGTACAAGACATGGTACATATACTAGTTAACTAATAAAATTAAGGTTAATAGTCAAATTTGTTCAGTGTTCAATTAGACATACTAGGTGTCATGTATATTATCAGTTAACATTTTATATTATCAATTGTTGATAAAAAACTATTAGTAAAGTGATAGAAGGACAAAAATAATTAATTTATCATTTTTAAAGGACACAATTTGATTGATAAAATTTTTCAGAGACAAATTTAGAAAATGACCTATCTTTTAGGGACTAATTTAACTATTAACCGAATAAAACTTTTCTAATTTGACCTTAGACCCACGTTTACTCATAATATTACCTTCTCCATTAACAACAACATTATTCTCCAAAGAGAACCATAACATTTAGTGCTTACCGGGAGACCGAACAATAAATCCCCACATATTCTCTTGGCCTCTTTCTATCCTTTTTTTGCATTTTGCAGGAAGCGTTACAACCACCACCCATGACCAATGAAGAATTGATGACCATGGTTGCTACCTTGCAGGCAGAGAACAAAAAAAAATGGAGAAACTAGCTCAACGAAATGACAATACTAAAATTAGTAACGACAATGGCATGCGTGACGGACAAATGTTGAACACCCAGGCAAAAGACCTAGTACCTCAGAAAGAGGCTAAAAAGAAGTCAAACCCATTCACAAAGGACATTCCTAAGTTTTTCAAAATGCCGGCGAACTTCACTCTCCCGACAGTCGTGAAACCCTACGAAGGACTCGGTGATCCAAATCTACATGTCACAAAATTCAAGTCCATTACTCTCTTAAACAAAGCCTTTGATCCCATACTTTGCCGATCCTTTTCTAGTTTTTTAGATGGTGCAGCACTAATTTGGTTTACGAAATTGCCTGCAGAATCCATATCTACCTTTCAAGAGTTAGCTGTTCAATTCATAAGCAACTTTGTTGCATCAAAATCTATATGCATGACTCAAATTTATTTAAGCACGGTCAAATAGGACTCAAATTTATTTAAGCATAGTCAAATAGGCCAACACGAAAGCCTATGAGATTATATAGTGTAGTTTGATGAGCAAAAATTGAAGCTCACAGATACTGACAAGTACACCGGATCGCTCAAATAATATCACAGTAAGTAGATATCATTCCTACGAGAATTAAAGGATTAAGCAAGCAAATATTAGATTAAATATCTAATTAGATTAAAAGAATCTGGATTGAAGAGGGCAAGATTGATAGCTTTAGAACTTGAATGCCTGACTGCTTATGGATAGAGAGTTTGAATGTTGATTTGAGAGAAGACAATGATGGTGAGAGTCAAGGGCTTTGGAGATGTATATTCTTTTAGAGAAATCAAACCTTGTTTACTTATCTTGAAGTTTGTAAAAGATCTTTCATGACAAATCTTTAGTAACTGATGTCCAATTTCTTGGTTCCTCAGTTTTTCAAGAATTAATTAGTCGTCAATTAATTAATCAAGAAATTAATCATAAAAACTAATTTAGTTTTCTAATAAGATTTAAAAGTAGTCCTTAGGTCGAATTATATGTCACATATTCAAACTAGTCCTATCCAATTAAATCTTTAGAAGAAAAACACAATTTTCAAAAGTTGTTCTAATTTGAACTATATGTCACTTATTTAGAATTAGAGTGATTAAAAATTATGCATGTGTTGCGCACTAATTGAACCGCTATTCCTAGTTGAATTCAAAGAGTCATGTGAACGAATTTTCAAGCTTTAATTCAAATATCAGAATTTTTAATTATAATAAAAGAATTCAAAAGAGATTAGCATACCTTCCGATACCACTTATCCGAATGAAGAACGAATAATTCAATCATGAAATAGATTAATGCGAAACTTCAAAATAAAATAAACTTAGATTAATGACCCATGAAAAACATAAACAAAGCTCCTAACCCCTTGACAAAGGTTTAGTTACCCATGGAAAAGTGAAAGAAAAACAAGAAGAAAATATGCTGAGGAACGGAATGTATTCTTCTATGAAAAAGGTTCACTTATTTATAACCTAAATTCTAGAATTCAAATTCAAACTATCTCAATCTTATCTCTCGAAGAGAAAGATAAGATAACTGCTTACTGACTTCAATTTCAAATTTAAAACAATAATTCGAATCAAATCTTAACAACCAAATTTCTTATGTTTCTAGAAAGAATTAATAACTAATCTTTTAGAATCTTCAATGTTTTGGATGTGATTAAGGCTTCTAATGGTGTGGATAATTAAGCTTGGGCCTTAATTGTCGCATCTTGAGAGTTGTAATTATGTTTAAGCCGGGCTTGTATAAGAGAAAATTAGGTGAACGCCCAAAATTCACCTTTCAAGAGAGGACACATGCCAAGCATGTGATTTGGTGTGCAAGAGGATGCCAAGTAGTGCGGTCTTTATTTCAAAATCTGTAGCCACCGCTGGATGATGCGCTTGAAACGGTTGCATTGTAAAATCAGGGGCTCCTTCCTCCTGGATGGTAACTCTCCTAGCTGCCATGTCGTCTGCACGTGAATCAACCGAATCAGTAGAACAGGAGCTGGTTTCTTCCTCAAGTTCACTTTCAGATCCGCCCTCAGAGAGGACTAACCGACACCGAGCTCGCCTTATTCGTGAAATAGTCCTTTCAATTTCAGGATTGAATATTAGCAAGCGCGGATCAGGAAGTAAACGCGTCATTTGATGAAAGAAAAATGCAGCTCATATTAGCAAAATAAAATAAAATGCAAATAAATAAATTCTAATTAATAACTTTAGCACTCCATTGCAACTCCCCGGCAACGGCGCCAAAAATTGATAGTAGCAGAAATTGGCGAATTAAAAATTGTTAAAATATATACGTTGCAAGTATAGTTCTTAACTCGCCAGAAATCCACTTATCAATTTAGAAAGGTGTCACAGAAATTTAAAATTAAAATAATGGGAGTATGAATCCCAGGTCGTCTCCCAACGAGTTGCAGAAAAGTGTGATATTTTATTAACCAGAGGTTTTCAAAGAAGTGAGTTGAGTAAACAGGAAATTAAAATTGATTAAATTGAATAATGTAAATAAAAACCTTGACTGGGAGTTGATTAGTTGGAATCTCTAATATTGTTGAAATGCTCTCAAGAGTAATTGATAATTAAAGGCTGGCCTGTTTAGTTATCCTTTACTAGGTAAGGGAAATTCAAACAAGTTGGAATGCTACGTCTGTTCACAAGTTGCAATCCACTTAATTAAAAAGGATTGGTTTTAGTGACTAGAGAGCAATCCAACAGTTAACCCAATTACAATTTCTCTTCCAATCCTTCCAACTCAAGAATTCCTTTCAATCAACTCCCCATCAAGTTAGGGAACTACTCGCTCATTGTGAATAATAAATCCATAACATATGAAAGGGAATTAAAAGAAGACATGATAAATATAAATTAAAATAATTTTTGTATCAAATAATCCTAAGAGTATTCCAATGGTAAAATTGAACAAGGCAAAGAACATGGAAGAGTAAAGCCAAGTAAAGAAAACGAACTAGAATGACGAAGTCTTGATGAGGTAATAACTCTTCTCAGTGTTCCAATGCAAAGACCAATCAAAAATTAAAATCCTAAAAACTATGAATGTCTGGAGAGAAAACCTAGAGGAGGAGTAAAACTAGATCTAAAACTAAAAACTGTCTAGAATGAATATATCCCTTGGTTTCTGCATGTTCTCTGGCTCTAGTCTGCTGTTCTGGGCCGAACACTGGGTCAAAATATGGCCCGAAATTACCCCCAGCGATTCTGCAAATTATGCAGATCACGCATGTCACGCGATCGCGTCGCTCATGCGGACGCGTCATTCGCGTTTCTCTTTACCACGCGGGCGCATCATCCATGCGGCCGCGTTACTCGTGCTGTTCCATGCTGCGCGATCGTGTCATCCATGCGGCCGCGTCACTGCAATTTGCTCTCTTTCGCGCGGTCGCGTCGCCTCTCGCTGGTCATCTCCTCAATTTCTTGTGTTCCTTCCATTTTTGCTAGCTTCCCTTC
>NC_029791.2:59128274-59145544 GCF_000816755.2 Arachis ipaensis
GATCCGCGTGCCTGACAACCACAAGCGGTCTACATGATGTTCAACGTAGTCATTGGACGATAGCCGGAGTATATTCTCTTGGGTCCCTAATCAACGATTCACATCGTCTCTCCTGACAACAGAGCATCTGAATCTGATATTAGAACTTTCGTGGTATAGGCTAGAACCATTGGCAGCATTTCTGAGATCCGGAAAGTCTAAACCTTGTCTGTGGTATTTTGAGTAGGATCTGGGAAGGGATGACTGTGACGAGCTTCAAACTTACGAATGTTGGGCACAGTGACAATGTGCAAAAGGACAATGGTCCTATTCCGACGCTAGCGGGAACCGACAGATGATTAGCCGTGCGGTGACAGCGCATATAGATTTGTTTTCATCCGAGAGGATCATACAGCTTGCCATGGAAGGAGGTAACGCATGGTTGGAAGAAAGCAATAGGAAAGCAGAGGTTTAGAAGTAACAAAGCATCTCCATACGCTTATCTGAAATTCCCACCAATGAATTACATAAGTAACTTTATCTTATTTTATATTTTATTTATATTTCAATTATCAAAACCTCATAACCATTAGAATCCGCCTGACTGAGATTTACAAGGATGACCATAGCTTGCTTCAAGCTGACAATCTCCGTGGGATCGACCCTTACTCATGTAAGGTTTATTACTTGGATGAATTAGTACACTTGCTGGTCAGTTATGCGGAGTTGTGAAGAAGTGTTGGGATTACGTTCTCGCGTACCAGTAAGCCACACGGGGGCTAGGTCTGCCTAACAGGGATGTGTGACTTCAGTTTGGGAGTATGAGGCAGCACTTCTTTTGATGACATTTCGGGTTAGCATAGATATAGAATAGTCTTTCACTTTTATTAGTACACGAGAGAGATTAGGTGAGTTCACAGATGCTAGGCTAGCTTGGTAGCCCGTGTAGAGACTTTTTATATAGGCTAGACCCTGGATTGTCGTATGTTTATATATGTACATATTTATTATATATGGTGTAGACTAACTGAATCCGTAAATATGTTACTGATGATATGAGTTGGTAATATTTTGATAGATTTATTTACATTTTTGTTGTTAGTTACTATAGTATGGCTTGCTGTGTATATTCAATAAATGTTTTCAAAAAAAAAATTACACCTTAAAATAACCATGTTTTAACAGCGAATCATGTTCATATATTAAGTAATAGTTAATAATTAGCAAGGTGAGTTAGTGAGACTTAGCTTCTAATGTGATAATTACATACTAGGAGTTAGGTCATTACCCATTCAATCACGGAACGTTATTTCAGCAAAAATAACTAATTTTTACATTGATCGCATGAATAGTCAATCAAAAGAATGAATGTGATTAAACAACTATGTAAATGTTTTACACTATCAATGTATCAAAATTAAAATCATATATAAAATATAAGGTATTTTTAGATAAATGATAATAATATTTTAATATTCCATTCATTTTAAATATGGATGATATATTTTAACCTTTTAATATTTTCAATTGTAAAAATATTTAATAATAATATATATTATTGCTAAACTCTTGTTAAGAATAAGGTTGGACACAGTTGACACGTGATAGTATTTAGATGTGTCCAATCATATCTGAAAAACTATTTTTATATTTTTTATTAAGACATGGTTGGACTCGGAAGACACGCGTATTGGACGAGTGCCGAATGAGTGTTATGTCGTGTCCAAAATGTGTCCAACGCGTAGACATTACAACTCGAAAAAGTGTCTGTACTTCGTAGTTTTAGACAAATCCTTCCTATCATTCCACGAGGGTCAAGACAAGATCTTGCATTCAATTGTGTATTCATCTTAGTTTTAGTAGTTTTATTAGGTGTTCAAACTAACAAAAAAAATATAAAACTATCTCTAAGTATAAATACAACTGCTTCAACCCAAGAAGAGACAAAATAAGTTGGTAAGTTTTAACAAGTAACAATATTGGTCATATTACTTTGAAGAATATTAGTATCTTTTAACAAAGACAATTATCAATATTAGTATCTTTACTATGATAATGAAAAAGGTTTAAAGACAAACTTTATGACATATTAGGTTGTACTTGCTTAGATCGGTTTTAGCAAAAAGTAAGAAGGTTTAAAAGGTTTATTCATGAATCATTAGAAAATGTCTATAAATTCAACTACCAATATTGTTTAAAAATAAATGGTCGAAAAGATAAAAGCTTGATATAAATATTTCAATTTGATCACAAATTATGTATTATTATCGATAAATAATTATTCCACTTTAAAAATAAGTAAAATAATTACTCATTATTTTCGATATTAAAAATAGTTAAATTTAGATTTAATTAACTTTGTAAAATTTTTATAACAATAATTGTTGTATATTTTTGTTTAAAAAATTCAAAAAATATTTTATATATATTTTCGGTACAAGACATGGTACATATACTAGTTAACTAATAAAATTAAGGTTAATAGTCAAATTTGTTCAGTGTTCAATTAGACATACTAGGTGTCATGTATATTATCAGTTAACATTTTATATTATCAATTGTTGATAAAAAACTATTAGTAAAGTGATAGAAGGACAAAAATAATTAATTTATCATTTTTAAAGGACACAATTTGATTGATAAAATTTTTCAGAGACAAATTTAGAAAATGACCTATCTTTTAGGGACTAATTTAACTATTAACCGAATAAAACTTTTCTAATTTGACCTTAGACCCACGTTTACTCATAATATTACCTTCTCCATTAACAACAACATTATTCTCAAGGTTGTGTAAAAAATGAAAATCTAATTAAAAATACAAATTCTAATTACAATTTATAAAAATAATATTTATTTCTAAATTAATATTTTTTTTATCTTACTTTTAGTCTACTGTAAAAAAAAAAAAATTTGCCACCGAAATTCTATTGTTTAAGAAATACTAATCCCTCTTCATGTTTAAAATAATTTTCTTTTAACACTTGCCCTAATTGTTGGTTTGAAATGGGTTTCGTGCACTCCTTGAAGGCCCAACTCCAAAATAGGGTCAACTCCCTCCTCATCATTCACATTCCCAAAGAGAACATTTGGCCATAACATTTAGTGCTTACCGGGAGACCGAACAATAAATCCCCACATATTCTCTTGGCCTCTTTCTATCCTTTTTTTGCAGGATGACAAAAGCGTTACAACCACCACCCATGACCAATGAAGAATTGATGACCATGGTTGCTACCTTGCAGGCAGAGAACAAAAAAAAATGGAGTAACTAGCTCAACGAAATGACAATACTAAAATTAGTAACGACAATGGCATGCGTGACGGACAAATGTTGAACACCCAGGCAAAAGACCTAGTACCTCAGAAAGAGGCTAAAAAGAAGTCAAACCCATTCACAAAGGACATTCCTAAGTTTTTCAAAATGCCGGCGAACTTCACTCTCCCGACAGTCGTGAAACCCTACGAAGGACTCGGTGATCCAAATCTACATGTCACAAAATTCAAGTCCATTACTCTCTTAAACAAAGCCTTTGATCCCATACTTTGCCGATCCTTTTCTAGTTTTTTAGATGGTGCAGCACTAATTTGGTTTACGAAATTGCCTGCAGAATCCATATCTACCTTTCAAGAGTTAGCTGTTCAATTCATAAGCAACTTTGTTGCATCAAAATCTATATGCATGACTCAAATTTATTTAAGCACGGTCAAATAGGACTCAAATTTATTTAAGCATAGTCAAATAGGCCAACACGAAAGCCTATGAGATTATATAGTGTAGTTTGATGAGCAAAAATTGAAGCTCACAGATACTGACAAGTACACCGGATCGCTCAAATAATATCACAGTAAGTAGATATCATTCCTACGAGAATTAAAGGATTAAGCAAGCAAATATTAGATTAAATATCTAATTAGATTAAAAGAATCTGGATTGAAGAGGGCAAGATTGATAGCTTTAGAACTTGAATGCCTGACTGCTTATGGATAGAGAGTTTGAATGTTGATTTGAGAGAAGACAATGATGGTGAGAGTCAAGGGCTTTGGAGATGTATATTCTTTTAGAGAAATCAAACCTTGTTTACTTATCTTGAAGTTTGTAAAAGATCTTTCATGACAAATCTTTAGTAACTGATGTCCAATTTCTTGGTTCCTCAGTTTTTCAAGAATTAATTAGTCGTCAATTAATTAATCAAGAAATTAATCATAAAAACTAATTTAGTTTTCTAATAAGATTTAAAAGTAGTCCTTAGGTCGAATTATATGTCACATATTCAAACTAGTCCTATCCAATTAAATCTTTAGAAGAAAAACACAATTTTCAAAAGTTGTTCTAATTTGAACTATATGTCACTTATTTAGAATTAGAGTGATTAAAAATTATGCATGTGTTGCGCACTAATTGAACCGCTATTCCTAGTTGAATTCAAAGAGTCATGTGAACGAATTTTCAAGCTTTAATTCAAATATCAGAATTTTTAATTATAATAAAAGAATTCAAAAGAGATTAGCATACCTTCCGATACCACTTATCCGAATGAAGAACGAATAATTCAATCATGAAATAGATTAATGCGAAACTTCAAAATAAAATAAACTTAGATTAATGACCCATGAAAAACATAAACAAAGCTCCTAACCCCTTGACAAAGGTTTAGTTACCCATGGAAAAGTGAAAGAAAAACAAGAAGAAAATATGCTGAGGAACGGAATGTATTCTTCTATGAAAAAGGTTCACTTATTTATAACCTAAATTCTAGAATTCAAATTCAAACTATCTCAATCTTATCTCTCGAAGAGAAAGATAAGATAACTGCTTACTGACTTCAATTTCAAATTTAAAACAATAATTCGAATCAAATCTTAACAACCAAATTTCTTATGTTTCTAGAAAGAATTAATAACTAATCTTTTAGAATCTTCAATGTTTTGGATGTGATTAAGGCTTCTAATGGTGTGGATAATTAAGCTTGGGCCTTAATTGTCGCATCTTGAGAGTTGTAATTATGTTTAAGCCGGGCTTGTATAAGAGAAAATTAGGTGAACGCCCAAAATTCACCTTTCAAGAGAGGACACATGCCAAGCATGTGATTTGGTGTGCAAGAGGATGCCAAGTAGTGCGGTCTTTATTTCAAAATCTGTAGCCACCGCTGGATGATGCGCTTGAAACGGTTGCATTGTAAAATCAGGGGCTCCTTCCTCCTGGATGGTAACTCTCCTAGCTGCCATGTCGTCTGCACGTGAATCAACCGAATCAGTAGAACAGGAGCTGGTTTCTTCCTCAAGTTCACTTTCAGATCCGCCCTCAGAGAGGACTAACCGACACCGAGCTCGCCTTATTCGTGAAATAGTCCTTTCAATTTCAGGATTGAATATTAGCAAGCGCGGATCAGGAAGTAAACGCGTCATTTGATGAAAGAAAAATGCAGCTCATATTAGCAAAATAAAATAAAATGCAAATAAATAAATTCTAATTAATAACTTTAGCACTCCATTGCAACTCCCCGGCAACGGCGCCAAAAATTGATGGTGTGCAGAAATTGGCAAATTAAAAATTGTTAAAACATTTACGTTGCAAGTATAGTTCTTAACTTGCCAGAAATCTGCTCCTCAATTTAGAAAGGTGTCACAGAAAATTAAAATTTAAAATACTGGGAGTATGAATCCTACGTCGTCTCCCAACGAGTTGCAGAAAAGTGTGCTATTTTATTAATCAGAGGTTTTCAAAAAGGGTTGAATTGAGCAAACAGGAAATTAAATTGGTGAATTTGAATAATGTAAATAAAAGCCTTGACTGGGAATTGATTAGTTGGAATCCCTATTATTGTTGGAATGCTCTCAGGATTAATTGACAATTGAAGGTTATCCTGTTTAGTTATCCTTGCTAGGTGAAGGAAAGTCAAACAAGTTGGAATGCTATGTCCGTTCACAAGTTGCAATCCACTTAATTAAAAGGGATTGGTGTTAGTGATTAGGAGGCAATCCAACCATAAACCCAATTACAATTTTCTTTCAAGCTTTCCAACTCAAGGATTCCTTTCAATCAATTCCCCATCAAGTTAGGGAACTACTCGCTCATTGTGAATGTAAAATTCATAGCATATAAAAAGGAATTAAAGGAAGACATTGTAAATAAAATTAAAACGATTAATTAAAAATAAAAACAATCTTTGTATTAAATAATCCTAAGAGTGTTCCAATGGTAAAATTGAACAAAGCAAAGAACATGGAAGAGTAAAGCCAAGTAAAGAGAACGAACTAGAATCACGAAGTCTTGATGAGGTAATAACTCTTCTCAATGTTCCAATGCAAAGACCAATCGAAAATTAAAATCCTAAAAACTATAAATGTCTAGAGAGAAAAACCTAGGGGAGGAGCAAAACTAGATCTAAAACTAAAACTGTGTAGAATGAATGTTCTCCTTGGTTTCTGCTTGTTCTCTGACTCTAGTCTGCTGTTCCAGGCCGAAAACTGGGTCAAAATAGGGCCCGAAATCGCCCCCAGCGAATCTGTAAATTATGCAGATCGCGCACGTCACGCGATCGCGTCACTCATGCGGACGCGTCATTCGCGTTTCTGCTTTGCCACGCGGACGCGTCGTCCACGCCTCTGCGTCGCTCGTGCTTTTCCATTTCGCGCGGTCGCGTCATCCATGCGGCTGCGTCACTGCGATTTGATCTTCTCCGCGCGGTCGCGTCATCCATGCGGCCGCGTCGCTTCTCGCTGGTCATCTCCTCAATTTCTTGTGTTCCTTCCATTTTTGCTAGCTTCCTTTCTAATCTCCAACTCATTCTTGCCCTATAAAGCCTGAAACGCTTAACACACAGATCACGGCATCGAATGGAATAAAGGAGAAGTAAAATGTATAATTTAAAGTCTCTAGGAAGCAGTTTTCACTCATGTAATAATTTCAGGAAGGAAATATAAATGCATGCTATTTTAATGAATAAGTGGGTCAGGATCATGATAAAACCACACAATTAAACACAATATAAACCATAAAATAGTGGTTTATCAACCTCCCACACTTAAACATTAGCATCTCCTCATGCTTAATTGAAGGAGATGAAGTAAATAAGTATGAACATGCAAAAACTCATGCAATGCAATGCAATCCTATATATATGAATGCAACTATATGATTTTGTCCACTTGATCAAAAGTAAATAAGTTCTTCAAAACAATTATAATTCAAATTCCACTAATTCAATTCTTATAAAGTAAGAGCAGATAAAAATGCAAGAGGATAGCTCATGAAAGCAGGGAACATGGAAATTCAAGCATGGAACCCTCACTGACGGTGTATGTACACTCTAGTCTCTCTAGTGTATAGGGTAATCACTCTATCCTTCTCTAATCATGCTCTCTAACTTTTGTTTTTCTCTTAATCAATCAACAACAGTTAGCATACCAATACAAACATCATGAGGTCTTTTCAAGGTTGTAATGGGGCTAAGGTAAAGGTAGGGATACATATATGGTCAAGTGAGCTTATAAATTGAATCTTTAATTAACCCAAGCTTCAACCCAACCTATATATTTTACATAACTTTAGAATTCATGCCTAGCTACCCAGAGTTCCCCTTTTACATTCCATACTCATGTATCAACTTTTTATTTTAATTTTTATCATATGTGCATTGATCCTTGAATTCTTAATTCAGCATTGGGGTAATTTTGTCCCCTTATTTATTTATTGCTTCTTTTCTCTCTTTTTTTTTAACATAAAAATAAACATAGCTTATCAATGCACATAGATTTTTAATTCTTATAGTTTCACATGAGTAGGTATCCAAATTCCCATTGTATTATCATGACACATTCCCTTAATAACTTTTGTTCCCTCAATTTCCCATACTTAACTAGTATACACAATTCTATCTTAAGCTAACCAAAGATTCAATTTGGGATATACAATTGTTTTTCTGCTTAAGGCTAGTAATGTGGTGAAATATAGAACAAATGGGATTTAAAGGCTCAAAGTGGTTAACAATGGTAATTGAAAAGGGTAGGCTTAATTTGGATGAGTGAGTTTAAACAAATAATGGCCTCAATCATGTGCAAGCATATAAATATAATAAATATTGGACATATAAGATAAAACAAAATATAGATTACAATCATAGAGAAGTAAACACACAAGAATAGATTAATTATGGTTAAATAGTGTAACCATGCATAAAGGCTCAAATCTTCACAGGTTGTGTGTTCTTTAACTCAAACATCATGTTCCAAATACAACTTCAAGCAAATTTATCATAAAAATTATAAAAATTAGTGAAATTTGTTCCAAAGATAGAGTCTTAGAAGAAAATTATTGTCTTTTCAATCAAGTAGAGCATGCGTGCAACTAACCTATTACTATGCAATTTAACCTATTCTATAAAAGAAAGAAAAACTAACTAAAATATCCTAATTTATTGGTGCTAGGAAAGAGAAATTACCTCCGGAAGTCAGGTACTGACCGACCTCCCCACACTTAAGGCTTTGCACCGTCCTCGGTGCCATCTGTCAGGAACAGGGGTGGGCTGGTAGCAGTATCTCCACAATCGGGACCATCATGGCTCCCTGTGCTGGTAAAAGAAATGGAGTCCGGGGTGTCTGAGTCCTTGAATTTTCCCTTGAGTAGCTCCTTGAGGTGTTTGAATCGGCGCTCGTTACGGCGCTCTCTTAACTTCACTTTCTGTTCTTGCCGATCCAATCTTTTGATTATCTGCTGGAGCAGTTCATCAGTTGTAGGTGCTTGTGGTGTTGAAGAAGGAATATCTTTAACTGGAGCAGTAGGAAGGCTTGTAGTGGCTGCTGAAAGTCTGACGTACTTCCCATTGGGGACATACTGATCATCCCGTGGAAGCATGGCTTTGGTGTCTCCAGCTCTGTAGGAAACTCCGGCTGCTGAGACAAGATCTGAGACCAAGGCGGGAAAAGGTAAGTTGCCCACAATTTGTACGTGTCCCATGGCATTCCGGATATGTCTTGGTAGATTCAGAGGCTGGTCTGTAAGGATGCACCATAGTAGAACGGCCATGTCCGCAGTGAAGGAGGACTCGTGAGTGCTCGGAAAGACGTAATGAGACATGATCTGTGCCCATACGCGAGCCTCCAAGGTAAGTGCTGAAGCTGATATTCCCTTAGGGCGGATACGATTGTATCCGTAGATCCAACGGCTGCCAGGTAGTGCGATAACTCTGAGAACAGCTTCCCAGTCAAATTGGTACATCTGGTGCTTGAGTGCAGCTTCTTGAAAAGCGTCCAATCCTTCTGGAATAGGGGGAAGGCTCAAAGCTTGTTGAATAGCCTCTTTTGTAATGGGGACTTGCTTTTGACAGACAAAGACAGACTGCAGGGTAGGCAGGTAGAAGTTAGAGTAGAACTCAACTACCCAAGAAAGATTGACCTGCTTCTGTTGTCTCTGTAGGAAATCCCATTGTCTTCGTTTAATTTGTGGCTCAACAAAAGTAGCAATATTGGGCGGGAGGATAAGAAGGTGTTTGTTGTTGTAACTCCTTTCAGCCAGAATGGGGAACATCTGCTCACAGTAGCGATTTGGAAATTGCGCAGTGTCCTTTGTTGGAAAGGCTTTCTCCTTTTCATCAACCTTTATGATCCTCTTAACTCTTTTTGTTGAGGGCTTGACTGCAGTTGAAGAAGGCTCTGCCACTAATGCTCTTTTTGTTCATCTTCTTGCTGGTTGTTTGGGGGTAGCTTTCTCTTTTCCTTTCTTGGTGGCCATCCTGAAAAGGGAAGAGAGAGAGTAAATTGAATTCAAAGAGATATATAGCAATGAAGAGAACAAAAATAAATGGTTATAAATGCACATTAAAAGGTAAATGATGGTAACACACGCTCATGAGTACATGTGAAAGATCATTAATGGAAAATAGTTAGTGCATATGATGACAAGTGAATGCAAGGTGTTTATTGGCATGCCGGAAAAGGGCATGAGTAGCATAGACCACGCATTACTTTGTAACAAACCATCACGTTTGTATTGACAATTAAATTCAATTAATTCAATAGTAAAAGGAATTTGTGAAAAGCAAGCATTGAATAGTAGAATAACATAGAGAAGTGCATAATGCCATATGGGCTTTTTCACAGACACATAGCATGCAAGGTGAAGAAGGTATAGAAAGTATTAAAGTGAACATGCAAGCAACCCTTTAAAGAAAATAATATATAATTGCCAAACAATTTGCAACAATCCACAAGCATATAATGAAGAATAATGACTCAAATAAAATTCTAACACCATGTAAAAAGGAAAGAATAAGAAAGAAAGTATGAATAATGAAAAGAAAAAGAAAAGAAAAGAAAATAACATATAAAATAAGAATAATGATAGAAAAGAAAAGGATGAAGAAGAAAATAAAACCTTGTTAATGGAGGTGAGGGAGAGAGAGTGAAAGGTGAGATAGAAGGCAGAGGGGAGGGGAAAGAAATAAGGAGGGAAAAGAGAAAAATAGGATTTGGAGAGAAAAAGATATGATATTTGGCAAAATTAGAGAAAACTGTGCACCGCAAGCGACACGATCGCGTGGGGAACGCGGTCGCGCGACTTGCGCTTAAGATGATTGACGCGGTCGCGTCGGCCACGCGGTCGCGTGACCCAGTTTGTGCCAGTGGCGCGAGGGTTGCCTCGCACTCGCACAACTCTCTGTTCAAAATCATTAAATGCCAAATTTTAGGTGACGCGATCGCATGGGGCATGCGATCGCGTGAGTGGGCATTTTATAGGGCACGACGCGGCCGCGTGGGGCACGCGGTCGCGTGAGGGGGATTGCGCGTCTAGCACCAATCCAGCACCACTCTAGCACAACTTTCAGCTGTGCACTCTTTCTATGTCGAAAATCAGGGCACGCAGTCGCGTGGGGCACGCGGTCGCGTGGGCTTATTTGTGCCACTGGCACGCCTCCAGCCACGCTCCAGCGTGACTCTCTATTCGTTTTTATTTTTCTCCCCTCTCCTTGCGACGCGGACGCGTCGCTGATGCAGTTGCGTCGCGTGGCTTTTTTTTTTAAATAAAAGTATGTGAATGCAGACGCATGAAAGTACCGATAAAGAGAAGAGTTATTGAATAGGAAAAACTGAAAATAAAGAAAAGAACGATCATACCATGGTGGGTTGTCTCCCACCTAGCACTTTGCTTTAACGTCCGTAAGTTGGACGCTCCACTAGCTCAATCTTCTGCTATGTGGGGATCTTCCAAGAGGAAGATCTCAAGCTCCTTATTTTTCTGTATCTTCTCGCCATGGTATAGCTTCAAACGGTGTCCATTAACTTTGATAAGGTCAGAGTGTGAAGGATGGCTTAGGTGATAGACTCCGTACGGTTCGGCTTTCTCTACTCTGTATGGACCTTCCCATTTGTATCTCAACTTGCCTGGCATGAGCCTCAGACGAGATTTGTAAAGGAGGACTAAATCCCCAGGTTGGAACTCTTTCTTCTTGATGTGCTGATCATGTGCAGCCTTCATCTTTTCCTTGTATAGTCTTGAGTTATCATAAGCTTCTAGGCGCAGGCTCTCCAGTTCTTGCAGTTGCAACTTCTTTTCAGCTCCGGCGTTCTCCATCCCCATGTTGCACTCCTTGACTGCCCAAAAGGCTTTGTGCTCCACTTCAACTGGTAGATGGCAAGCTTTTCCATAAACTAAGCGGAAAGGACTCATCCCAATGGGTGTTTTATATGCTGTTCTATATGCCCAGAGTGCATCTTGTAGCCTGGTGCTCCAGTCCTTTCTATGAGGTTTGACTATCTTCTGTAAGATACACTTTATCTCTCTATTTGATACCTCAGCTTGCCCATTGGTTTGAGGATGGTATGCTGTCGCAACCTTATGAATTATCCCATGCTTCTTCATTAGTCCTGTTAGTCTCCTGTTACAAAAAATGGGTGCCTTGATCGCTCACGATTGCTCGTGGTGATCCAAAGCGACAAATAATATGGTTTCTCACAAAAGAAACAACAGTGTTAGCATCATCAGTGTGGGTAAGAATTGCTTCCACCCACTTGGAAACGTAATCCACAGCTAACAATATATAAAAATATCCATTAGAATTTGGAAATGGACCCATGAAGTCAATGCCCCAAACATCAAAAATTTCACAGAAAAGCATAATTTGTTGAGGCATTTCATCCCTCTTGGATATATTACCAAATTTTTGGCATGGGGGCAAGATTTACAAAACTCAGCAGCGTCTCTAAAAAGAGTAGGCCACCAGAATCCACAATCTAGGATCTTTCTAGCTGTTCTTTGAGGGCCAAAATGTCCTCCACTCTCAGATGAGTGACAGGCCTCTAAGATAGACTGGAATTCTGATTGAGGCACACACCGTCTAATTACCTGATCAGCACCACATCTCTATAAATATGGGTCATCCCATATATAATATTTAGACTCGCTTTTCAGCTTGTCTCTTTGATGCTTAGAAAAGTTTGGAGGAAATGTACGGCTAACTAGATAATTAGCTACAGGTGCATACCAAGGGGATACTTCAGATACTGCTTGCAGGTTATCAAATGGAAAATTATCATCTATAGGAGTAGAATCATCCTTAATGTGCTCAAGGCGACTCAAGTGGTCTGCCACTAAATTCTGGTTACCACTCCTGTCCTTTATTTCTAAATCAAATTCTTGTAATAGCAGTATCAACGTATAAGTCTTGGTTTGGACTCCTTTTTAGCTAATAGATACTTTAAAGCTGCATGGTCCGAATACACTACTACTCTAGTACCAAGTAAATAAGCTCAGAATTTATCCAGAGCAAAAATAATAGCAAGAAGCTCTTTCTCAGTAGTAGTATAATTGGACTAGGCAGTGTCTAAAGTCTTAGACGCATAAGCAATAACAAAAGGGTCCTTACCTTCGCGCTGAGCTAGCGCTGCTCCTACTGCATGGTTTGAAGCATCGCACATGATTTCAAACGGCTGGCTCCAGTCTGGTCCTCTCACAATTGGAGCTTGAGTCAGGGCGGTCTTCAGCTTATCAAACGCTTGTTTGCAATCTTCACTGAACTCGAACTCAATATCCTTTTGCAGTAATCTGGATAAGGGAAGTGCTACCTTACTAAAGTCCTTAATAAATCTCCTGTAAAAACCTGCATGGCCAAGGATCGAACGGACTTCCCTCACAGAAGAGGGGTAAGGTAAACTAGAAATAACATTCACCTTTGCTGGGTCTACAGAAATGCCAATATTAGATACCACATGTCCTAGTACAATCCCTTATTTTACCATAAAATGACATTTTTCAAAATTTAATACAAGGTTTGTATTAACACATCTATCTAATACTCTAGATAATCCATCTAAGCAAAGGCTAAAAGAATCACCATAAACGCTAAAATCATCCGTAAAAACCTCCATACAGTCCTCAATAAGATCAGAGAAAAGACTCATCATACACCTTTGGAAAGTAGCTGGTGCATTGCACAAGTCAAAGGGCATTCTCTTGTAAGCATAAGTCCCAAAAGGACATGTAAAAGTGGTCTTTTCCTGATCCTCAAGAGCTATATGAATCTGGAAATAACCTGTGTAACCATCTAAAAAGCAATAATGTGATTTACCTGACAGGCGATCTAGCATTTGATCAATAAATGGAAGTGGGTAGTGATCCTTACGGGTAGCTTGGTTGAGACGCCTGTAATCAATGCAGACTCTGCAAGCATTCTGAACTCTAGTTGCTATGAGCTCTCCATGCTCATTCTTCACTGTAGTGACTCCAGACTTCTTGGGCACCACTTGTACTGGGCTAACCCACTCACTGTCTGAAATGGGATAGATGATACCTGCTTTCAATAGTCTGGTCACTTCCTTTTTGACAACTTCCAAGATAGTGGGATTCAATCTTCTTTGGGGTTGACGGACAGGTCTTGCTCCCTCTTCTAAAAATATTCTGTCCTCACATACTTGAGGTTTGATGCCTACTATGTCTGCCAAACTCCACCCAATTGCCTTCTTGTGCCTCCTCAGTACATCAAGTAACTGGTCTTCCTGTTGAGAAGTGAGTTCCCTTGCAATGATAACGGGGAACTTCTGCTCATCTTCAAGATAAGCATATTTGAGATGTGGAGGAAGAGGTTTCAGTTCCAACTTCTGATCATGGGTAGGCTCTGGATTGTCTGGAGCTTGTGAAAATGCTGAGGTGCCCTCATTGCAGTCAAGAGGGTCCCCACACTTGGACCTTGTCCAATGTGCCTCTCTTCTAACTCTTCCTTGTGGACTTCAGCTACAGTTTCATCTATGACATCACACTGGAAGATAGAATGATCTTCTAGAGGGTTGTTTATGACTCCATTCAGATTGAAGATTACTATGCGGCCATCTATTTCAAAAGAGTATGTTCCTGAAAAAGCATCCAATTTGAATTTTGATGTCTTCAGGAATGGTCTTCCAAGTAGGATTGATGATGGCTTATCTGAGTCATTATGGGGCATCTCCAAGATATAAAAATCAGTGGGAAATGTAAGCCCTTTAATATTCACCAAAACATCTTCAGCAACTCCAACCACTGTAATAATGCTTTTATCTGCTAACACAAAACGAGCTGCCAACCTTTTTAAGGGAGGGAGCCTCAAAATATCATATATGGACAAAGGCATTATACTGACACATGCTTCTAAATCACGCATGCAATCATAAATTACTACTCCACCAATAGTACAACTAACTATACAAGGACCTGGGTCACTACACTTTTCAGGTAATCCTCCCATTAAAGCAGATATGGAACTACCTAAAGAAATAGTTTCTAATTCATTAATTTTGTCTTTATGTATACATAAATCTTTTAGAAACTTTGCATATTTAGGTACTTATTGAATAACATCAAAAAGAGGAACGGTTACCTCAACCTTTTTGAATATTTCTACCATTTTGGGATCGGGTTCCAGCTGCTTCCTAGGCTTCCTTGCAAGTTGTGGAAATGGAATAGGAGTATTATTTTCTGCAGTGTCTGCGCCTCTTGGTGCTTCCTCCTGTGGTTGGACTTCTTCTTTTTCAGCTATGTCCTGTATGTCCTCTTCCTCTTCAACATCTTCTATTTCTACTACCTCTTCAGCTGAGGCGTGTTCTGGTGAGCTTGGCTCCTCCTGATTCCTCTCCTGCAGTGTGGTTCCGGACCTCAGGGTGATGTCATTAATGCCTCCCTTTGGATTGGGTAATCGTTGAGAGGGGATTCCAGTGGAACTTGAAGGTTGGTTACTGGAATTTTGCATTGATCCAATCTGTGAAATAAGAGCTTGCAAAGTAGAGGTCAGACCATTCAGACTGGCATTAATGTTATTCATAATGTTATTTTCCATGGTCTGTTGTCTCCTCTCAAAAGATTGTAGTAACTCTTCATTAGGAGATAAAGAAGAATGAGTAAATTGAGGGTCTGCTGTTGGGTATTCTGTGGTCCTTGGGATTGCCTCAGGTGAGGTGCTCTGTATGGTTGGTTCTGCTGCCTGTTGTTATTATTATTCCACCTCTGATTTCCTTGATTATCTCTGCCTCCTCTGTTATTGTTGTCCCTCCAATTCTGGTTAGAATTGTCCTGCCATCCATGGCTGTAGTTGCCACCTTGATTGTACCCTTGGTTAGGGCGGTCATAGAAATTATGAGTGGCTGCCACAGTGTTATCTTCCTGCTGGAGCTGCGGACACTCATCAGTATAATGGCTATAATCTGCACAGATTTCGCAGACTCTCTGTGGGACTAACTGTTGGCCTTGCTGTGGTGAAGGAGGTTGAGCTTGCTGAACTTGTTGTTGATTCAATTGCATCTGCTTCAGCAAGTTGGTCATTTCACAGATACTCTGAGTTAGAGCAGCAGTCTCTCTACTAGAGGATACTTCTGCAATGGCTTTTGAACGGCCTTGCTTCTGTCTGTGGTTCCTAGTAGATTCAGCTAAGTTGTTGATTAATTGCCATGCCTCATCAGTGGTCTTGTACTTCTTCATAGACCCATTGCTAGCACTTTCCAATGTGGTCTTATCTTGGGGCCTCATACCCTGTGTGATATAGCTGAGTAACACTATCTTGTCAATCATGTGGTGGGGGCATGCTTCCAGAAGGTTATTGAAGCGCTCCCAGTATTCAAAGAGAGTCTCGTTGTCATCTTGAACGATCGTGGAAATGTCTTTCCTCAGTTTATCAGTAACTTCAGATGGGAAGAATTTCTCAAAAAACTCTTTTCTGAGCGTATCCCAGTTGGATACATTTGCTAGGGGTTGAGTGTAGTACCACTCTCTTGCTTTTCCCTCAAGAGAAAATGGGAAAGCTTTCAGCAGAATTGAAGTTTCATCTGTACCATCTCGCCTGACAGTAGAACAGGCTGCCTGGAAATCTCTCAGGTGCTTGATAGGCTCTTGAGCAGGTAAGCCATGAAACTTGAGCATCAAATTGAGCAGTGCGGTCTTTATTTCAAAATCTGTAGCCACCGCTGGGTGATGCGCTTGAAACGGTTGGATTGTAAAATCAGGGGCTCCTTCCTCCTGGATGGTAACTCTCCTAGCTGCCATGTTGTCTGCACGTGAATCAACTGAATCAGTAGAACAGGAGCTGGTTTCTTCCTCAAGTTCACTTTCAGATCCGCCCTCAGAGCGGACTAACCGATGCCGAGCTCACCTTATTCATGAAATAGTCCTTTCAATTTCAGGATCGAATATTAGCAAGCGCGGATCAGGAAGTGAACGCGTCATTTGACGAAAGAAACATGCAACTCATAGTAGCAAAATAAAATAAAATGCAAATAAATAAATTCTAATTAATAACTTTAGCACTCTATTGCAACTCCCCGGCAACGGCGCCAAAAATTGATGGTGTGCAGAAATTGGCAAATTAAAAATTGTTAAAACATTTACGTTGCAAGTATAGTTCTTAACTTGCCAGAAATCTGCTCCTCAATTTAGAAAGGTGTCACAAAAAATTAAAATTTAAAATACTGGGAGTATGAATCCCACGTCGTCTCCCAACGAGTTGCAGAAAAGTGTGCTATTTTATTAATCAGAGGTTTTCAAAAAGGGTTGAATTGAGCAAACAGGAAATTAAATTGGTGAATTTGAATAATGTAAATAAAAGCCTTGACTGGGAATTGATTAGTTGGAATCCCTATTATTGTTGGAATGCTCTCAGGATTAATTGACAATTGAAGGTTATCCTGTTTAGTTATCCTTCACTAGGTGAAGGAAAGTTAAACAAGTTGGAATGCTACGTCCGTTCACAAGTTGCAATCCACTTAATTAAAAGGGATTGGTGTTAGTGATTAGGAGGCAATCCAACCATAAACCCAATTACAATTTTCTTTCAAGC
>NC_029791.2:59145569-59185426 GCF_000816755.2 Arachis ipaensis
ATATCAAAAATCCTAAAATTAAAAGCTAACCAGAAACGTAACCTTGTAACTCTTCTCAATAATGGAGTAGTTCTGAAGCACTAAGATCAAGCAAGAGAAATGAACCGAAATGAGAAGGTACAAGAAACGAAACAAGTTAAAATGGTAACCTTGTGAGAATCCTAATAAATTATGTTTCTAACAAAAATAAAAATTAATTAGCAAAATTAAAATAAATGTTACAGAAGGAAATTAAGGAAAAATATACGATACTTAAAATGTAAGTGTTACTCGCTCATCAAGGGATTGAACTACCCCTTAACTAACTTTCCTAATGTCTAGAGAGAAAAACCTAGGGGAGGAGCAAAACTAGATCTAAAACTAAAACTGTGTAGAATGAATGTTCTCCTTGGTTTCTGCTTGTTCTCTGGCTCTAGTCTGCTGTTCCAGGCCGAAAACTGGGTCAAAATAGGGCCCGAAACCTCCCCCAGCGAATCTGTAAATTATGCAGATCGCGCACGTCACGCGATCGCGTCACTCATGCGGACGCGTCATTCGCGTTTCTGCTTTGCCACGCGGACGCGTCGTCCACGCCTCCGCGTCGCTCGTGCTTTTCCATTTCGCGCGGTCGCATCATCCATGCGGCCGCGTCACTGCGATTTGATCTTCTCCGCGCGGTCGCGTCATCCATGCGGCCGCGTCGCTTCTCGCTGGTCATCTCCTCAATTTCTTGTGTTCCTTCCATTTTTGCTAGCTTCCTTTCCAATCTCCAACTCATTCTTGCCCTATAAAGCCTGAAATGCTTAACACACAGATCACGGCATCGAATGGAATAAAGGAGAAGTAAAATATATAATTTAAAGTCTCTAGGAAGCAGTTTTCACTCATGTAATAATTTCAGGAAGGAAATATAAATGCATGCTATTTTAATGAATAAGTGGGTCAGGATCATGATAAAATCACACAATTAAACACAATATAAACCATAAAATAGTGGTTTATTAGCGTGTCCTTGCTTGCATGATTGCACTATTTCCTTGTTCCTTAGGGCATGCCTTTTCTTCCTTATGCCTCGCTTTTTATGTACTTGTTTTTTCTTTGTGAAAAAAGCTTTAATTCTTGCTTATTTTTTAGCCAAAAACTCCTGGAAACATAAAAAATACTATCCCAACTTCAAATATTTGATTATTTATTAAATTTTTTTAGAAAACATAATAACTTAAACCTAAGAAAGTAAATGAAAAAGAACTTTAAAAATCACTTAAGATAACGTATCACATGGTTCAACAAAATCACCATGGAAATCTCTGATCTCAACCCAGAAATTCACCTGCATGCCCTCAAGAGTGGTTTGCATCGAGAGAAATTCCAGGAGACTATTGCGATGGCTAAACCAAGGACACTTGTTGATTTTCAGGAAAAAAGTTGTAGGTCAAATGGAGATCGAAGAACTCAGGCAAGTTCTGTTAGAACTGCGACTAATTAACTGCTTAATTAATTAAATTAATTGACCAAAATAGGATTTAAAGATTTAGAATGTTCATTAGAAAATTTAAATATGATATTTGGACTCAGTAGATTTTTCTGAGTTGAAAAATGTAATTTTTTGTGAAAAATTGCGTAAAAACTCGTACGGATAAATTAGCTGGCAGGACCAGCTTAAATCTGCCTGGTACTGTGTAAGAGCAGTAAAAACTATAGAAAAACTTAGAAAAATAATTAAAGTTGAAAATTAGGCGCTAATTTTAAAGGTTTGACCCAAATTTGAGCCAAACGGGCCAAAAACGCTAACGGGTTAGACTAGGCTCAAGTTGGGCCCAAGCCCAACATATAAATACCCTTATTAATGGCCATTTCAGCCACTTTCCACCTCATTACACACACAAAAACAGCTGCCAAGTGAGGAAGAGAGTAAGGGTTTCCAAAAGCACTATTCATCTTTTTTTTCATTCAACCATAACTTGAGCTACGGTGTTCCGATTCACATGCCGTTTATGTCTACACGAAGTTTTCGCCGAGCTTGTTAGTTTTATCTAACCAAATAGGTATGATTTTCGAAAATCCTTGCCCAAAATTCAGCCCTAAAAAAATTCAAAATTCTAAGTTTGAGTATTAAGTAGATTTTGTGTTTTCATTTGATTAGGTGATATCTAAGGTTGGGCAATTAGTGATTTGTGTCCCAAACACCATCGAAAAAGGTAAGGACACTCTTTTCCTTTGTGAATTTGTGATTTTGGTAACTCTAAGTTGATTGGTGGTGATTGGTATGATTTTAGTTGAGTTCTTGCACTGGTTGGAGTTGATTTGGAGCTTTGAATGTGAGATTGGTGATTTGTTGGTGATTGAAAGCTTGTTTGGACTCAAATTTGGTGTTTTGCACATATTGTGAATCAGCCAAGATATGGTTTTAGTTTCCTCTATGTAATATAATAGTTCTAGACACTTAGGCTATTGGACCTTATGATAGGATTGAATTTGATTGTTGACAGTTGTTAAATTGATAATGTGTGATGATATTAATGCTTGTGATGGATTTGATGACTTGTGATAGGAATTGTTGATGTTGAGGTTGAATTATTATAATTATGAGAATTTTTTATGTTGTATGATAAATGATGCTTTTGAGTAGTGAGATTGTGTTCAAGTTGTTAATATTGGAATATTGATGTACAAATTATGGAATTGTTGATTTTATGGAGGAGAAATTGATTGATATAGGTGTTGAATTGGTTGAATTGTGATGGAAAGGTAAAGTATAGAATTTGGTAGTGTTTTATGTGAAATTGAATAGGCTTTGATTTGTTTTGGCTTGAATTTTGAAAGTTTGAGAACCTAGTTAATTTTTGGTAAAACCAGTTTTTAGTGAACTTTGATGGATCATAACTTGAGCCTCTGTTTTTAAAATTGGTTGAAAATTGATTTAAATTAAAGATGATTCAAAGGGCTTTAAATTGATATAAAGTTTGAGGAAAATGGGTTTTTGTAGAGGAAGTTATGAATGTTAAAGTTTAGTGTTTAAAACTGAATTCTGCAACTTTAAAAATTTTTTAAAGTCTAGTGAGGGTCGCTTACGCAACATAGTGCACGTGACACGACCAACCCATTCGGGTTGAGAATCATGCGTACGCGACACAGTGCACGGGACGCGAGCAATTCATGCGGGTTGGGCATCTCGCGTACGTGGGTACTGTATGCGTACGCGAACAACCTGTTTGGGTTGGGACACTCGCGTACGCGAGACCACTGTTTTGCTGAGAAAAATGATTTTCTTCGTTTTTAAAGGTTCTCTAACTTTCTAAACTTCCTTCAAATGCTGTTTAAGAGTACTATCTAGCAATTAGGTTCTAATATTTTATAAAGATGAGTTAGTGACTTATTTTAGTAAAATTCTACATGAATTTAGAAGACAAAGACTTAGGTTTTTGGAGTACTGAAGATAGATTAGTAGAGTAAAATGGCGGAGTACTGTAATGACGATTGAAATGATGAATTTGTGAATTTTGGATTGATGATGTTGAGACGAGTCTAGGACTCAGGGTGGAATGAGTACTGAAAATGACTTCTGAAAACCAATGATGTAAAACTTCCTTGGTGTGTGCGTGCGCACAAGGCTGTGCGTACGCACATACCGGAAATCACAAAATTCTGCAACTCTGCAAAATTTCAGATTTTGACACCAATCTTTGAATGATCATAACTTCCTCTACAAAATTCCAAATTTTACAAACTTTATATCAAATTGAAGGGTTTTCAATAATATTTAATTCTAAACCAAGTCTAACAAATTTTGAAAACCGAGACAAAAGTTATGATCAAACAAAGTTCACCAAAAATCTATTTTTTACCAAAAGTTCACAATTACCAACTTTTCCCATTTTCACAACTCAAACCAACCAAAACCAAATAAACCATTCCAAACTCCATTTTTTATCAACATCTAACCTTTATATCATATTACATCTTTCGTACCATCTATTCCATCACACTTCCTTATTCTCAATCTCAATATCAATTATATAACCCTAAAAATTAACTCTCCACCAACACTTTCATCAATCATAAATCTATCAATATCAATCATCACAACCAATATTATTTCATCTTAATATATATATTCCACACCTAAAATTACTCAACCATTACACCACATATTACTACCAATCCATAATTTAGCAATACATAACATCATTAATTCCATATACCAATTTCCACTTGTAGACTCAAATCTCAACAATTTACATCACAAACTATCATCCCACCATACTCTATCAACATCAATAAACCCCATCAATCATTAAAAATCCTCAACAATCATCATTTCCCAATTCCCACATCATACATCAACATCATCAATAACATCAACAATACCAACAACTCTCAATTACCATAACAAATATCAAAATTAAATATCTCAATTTATCAACTCCTCAAACACTCATCTCCAATTACCAACAACATAATATTCATCATTACTCATCAACCACATCAACAACCATCAACAATTAACATTGAATCACATATAATTATTCATACATCACCGATATCCAATCCTATCTTAGGGTCAACTAGCCTAAGTTTCCAGAAACATTACATATTACATAAAGAAAATCGAAACCATACCTTGGCCGATTCCCAAATGCACCAAACACTAAAACGAAGCCACCAAACTTGATCCAAAGCCTCAACCAACTCCAACAAACACCAAAACTCAATCTAACATCATACATATATGTCAAGATCAAAACCTAAGATACATAAAATAACTAAAAATAAGGGTTTAGTGAAACCTTACCTTACCCAATGAGATTAGGAGTAAAATTCAACAATTATCTGCTACTAGAGATCACCTAAACAAGCAAAACTACAAAACTTGCTCAAAAACCAACCAAAAAATGCGCAGGAACTTAGGGCTAGAAACTGGAGCATGAAGAGAGAAATCTTATCAGATTTCTTTAGATAGAAAGGAAGAGCTCGTCAAGAGATTCACGTGACCGCAAACGGCTCGTCAATCGGAGTTCCGGATCAAAAGTTATGGCTCCCGAAAGTGGAGGATGAATAGTAACCACTCCCTTCTTCCTCTCTTCTCTCATAACCACGCCCCTCTTTCTTTTGGGGAAGAAATGGGCTGAAAAGCTCATTAAGTGAGCTTATATATGTTGGACCTTGGGCCCGGTCTAATCCGTTAGCGTTTTTGGTCCTTTTGGCCCACTTTGGGCCAAAACCTTTAAGATTAGTGTCCGGTTTTTTATTCTAAATTATTTTTATCATTTCGAAACAATAAACCAATTTTCTAAATCTTATTTTTCTCAAAACACAGTACCAGACAGGCTTAAACCAGTTTGACCGGTTCGGCTGCCAGTTCTCGGCCTTTCGCAGAAAATACATTTTTTGACTCCGAAAAATTCATTGAAATCAAATTTCACCTTTATATTTTCAAATTAAAACTTCTAAATTTTGAATCTATTTCGGGCACTAAAATTATTTTATTAAAATGATTTTGTGTGAAAAATTCGGGTTCTTACATCCTCCCCTCCTTAAAAATATTTTTGCCCTCGAAAATCTGAGTTACGCGACATATCCCTATCAAAGCGCCCTACCGTGTCGATGTTTCCCCCTCGCCTTCCGCTGCGTCACTGATTATTGTCATTACGCATCCGAAGTTTTTTTTAAAACAAATACCAGTTTTTTAACAATTTTCCAAAATATTCAAAACAAGATCAATATCAAACCTTTTTCAAAAGACTCAAAAATCATTTACTCTTCAATTAATTACTTTGAAGCATAATTTTCTTAAATTCATTTAAAATCCTTAAATCCTAATTTCAGTTGAATCCCTTGTTGATAAGATAAATTATAAACCAAAATCACAAATCAAGAAAATCTTAAAACTCACTTTTTCTTTTAAACCATATCTTCAAATCAAAAATTCTGGCTTACTTTCAAAACCAAATCATTCAAGCCAAGTTCCAAACCAAAGTTCCAAACTAAATTTTCAAAATCATTCTAAGCTTTAAAACTTTGTCAACAAGAATCTAAACCATACTGTTTAGAAATCGAAAATCTTAATTAAAAACCGCAAAACCGTCAATCGTTACTTCCGTTGCCACTAGTGTTAAGCCGCACCCATCCGCCGATATGCCGCAACTCCACAAATAGACTTTTCCGGAACATGCTGAGCTCGTAACGCATATGGTAGGTTAGCCATCCTCACTACCTCTCCGTTAACGTGATCGACCTCATTCGTGAGTTACCATTCGGGTTTACTTTACACACCAAACAGTCAATATCAAGGTGATCAGTCTCAATATCTCAGGCTTGATGCTTCAATTATCCCCAAAGGCACTCACAAACAAGCATGCTATGATATATCAAGTATATAACATAAATAGCATGAAAGAAAAATGACCCAGAGTGTGCAACGAAGTACAATCGGTCCATCCCTCAGGCTCACGAGGATGAACCGTCTTGCTTTATAGGACTATAATTTGTTAATTTTATTTCACTTAATGTCATGATGTAACACCCCAATTACCCTAAGCCTTACCTCTAGCCGTAAGACAAAGGTTAATCAAAGGTTACGACAATTCTAAGGCTTATACATATTTATATAGAAGGAAATAATATATTATAGAAGCCTGATAAAGGATTAAGCTCAAAGACAGAATTTTAAAAGCGTGAAACGTTCACACGAAGCTAACGCATAAGATACAAGGTATAGGTATAAGAGAATAAAATGTATCTAAATATAAGAATATAATAATCATAGAGAACTAGCCTCAGCTTGGGAGTTTAAGCCGACTAGTTACAAATAGAAAGATACAGAGTTTTAGAATTAAAACAGCTTATACAACCTATCTCTCAAATAAGCCTCTAAGGCCATAAAGATAAACATACAAAAGGTGAGAGAATACTATGACGAAAGTAAAACAGAAATAAACAAGAAACAAACTATACCCCGCTCTGTCACCATATCTGCAATCTTACCGAAGTAGATTACGACCTGCATCTGAAAAACAACAACAAAGTATGGAATGAGAATCGGAGGTTCTCAGTATGGTAACAGTGCCCAATGATGTAAGATGTAAGGCTCCGGGACGCCAAAGGCAATCCTAGAACTTCACATCATATACGGATATTCAAGCTTAGAACAAAATAAATAATTAAAGAACTTAACCATAAACCATAAGCAGGGTTATCTAACTTAGGGGATTTCTAACTAGAACTAATCACACCGCTGTATCCCACAGCCTTTGCCAAACTAACCTCCGTGCGATCCCATCGCCACCGCCTACCTAACCTCCTCAGCACCAAACAATCACAATTAATGCAAACAAGTAAAACACATATAATATTCATACACAACAAGTAGTTCAAGAAGCAGATAGGCATGTTATACAATTAGGCAAACTCAAGTAAACAAAGCAAGCAAGCATATAGAAGATGCACATGATGAATGTCTGTTCTATTGGCTCGTGATATCACTTGTCGGTCTATGAATGCTAACCCGACACATCCTTTCGGATGTTGCCTTTCTGCCACTTCCGATGATATATCGCCTGGCCCGCTCTTGTTTCGATGATATAGTGCCTGGCACACTACCGTTTCGAGGATATAGTGCCTGGCCCAATTGCATGCTTAATCCGAGGATATAGTGCCTGGCACACTCTTGCGACAGAGAAGGAAAACAACAACAACATATAATTCATCACAAATCATTCCAAGGATATAATGCCTGGTTCACTATCGTTCCAAGGATATAGTGCCTGGCTCACTATCCACATCCACAAGTCCATCAATCTCAAATCATCGTCATTTCTCATCTCAAATCACTTCCAATTATTAACTCTCTACATTCCAAGGATATAGTGCCTGACACACTCTCTTTCAAACATTATCATTCCAAGGTTATAGTGCCTGGCCTACTCTCAACATCCATCAGGATCATTCATTCCTTTTTGAGTCCTCAACTCATCACATCCATCATCAATTCATGATTTCCATTCCGAACTCATAGTTCATCAATTCCTCAATTCCAATACCATCCTCCTTTCTTATCTACCATATCCATCCTCAGTACACCAGAAACCTAAGCCTCCATTCTCTAACTTTTCAAAATAATACCAAGTATATTACCTAGGACCTTTCCCATGTTCTAATACCCGAAATTAAGCCCAAAAGTCTTAAAATGGTGTCACAGAAGCTTACAAGCTTGTTGGGAAGGTAAAATAGTTGAAAACAAAATTTAAGTCTGAGAAATAGGGCGTGTGCGTACGCACAGGGGTGTGCGTGCACACACCCAGGAAGTTTCAAAACGTGTGCGTACGCACAGGGGTGTGCGTATGCACAAGTACCAAAATTCACAATGTCTGTCCACTCGCACAACCTATGCTAGCGCCCCCAACAGACGACCCTTCCCAACTTGTGCGTGCACACAGGGCTGTGCGTACGCACAGGTTGTAAAACTTCCTTGGTGTGTGCGTGCGCACAAGGCTGTGCGTACGCATATACTAGAAATCACAAAATTCTGCAACTCTGCAGAATTTCAGATTTTGACACCAATATTTGAATGATCATAACTTCCTCTACAAAATTCCAAATTTTACAAACTTTATATCATATCGAAGGGTTTTCAATAATCTTTAATTCTAAACCAAATCCAACAAATTTTGAAAGCTGAGGCAAAATTTATGATCAGACAAAGTTCACCAAAAATCCATTTTTTTACCAAAACTTCACAATTACCAACTTTTCCCATTTTCACAACTCAAACCAACCAAAACCAAATAAAACCATTCCAAACTCCATTTTTCATTAACATCTAACCTTTATATCATATTACACCTTTCGTACCATCTATTCCATCACACTTCCTTATTCTCAATCTCAATATCAATTATATAACACTAAAAATCAACCCTCCACCAACACTTTAATCAATCATAAATATATCAATATCAATCATCACAACCAATACTATTTCATCGTAATCTATATATTCCACACCTAAAATTACTCAACCATTACATCACATATTACTACCAATCCATAATTTAGCAACACATAACATCATCAATTCCATATACCAATTTCCACTTGTAGACTCAAATCTCAATAATTTACATCACAAACTATCATCCCACCATACTCTATCAACATCAATAAACCCCATCAATCATTAACAATCCTCAACAATCATCATTTCTCAATTCCCACATCATACATCAACATCATCAATAATCATCAACAATACCAACAACTCCCAATTACCATAACAAATATCAACATTAGATATCTCAATTTATCAACTCCTCAAACATTCATCTCCAATTACCAACAACATAATATTCATCATTACTCATCAACCACATCAATAACCATCAACAATTAACATTGAATCACATATAATTATTCATACATCACCCATATCCAATCCTATCTTCGGAAGTTTCCAGAAACATTACATATTACATAAAGAAAACCAAAACCATACCTTGGCCAATTCCCAAACACACCAAACACTAAAATGAAGCCACCAAACTTGATCTAAAGCCTCAACCAACTCCAACAAAAACCAAAACTCAATCTAACATCATACATATATATCAAGATCAAAACCTAAGATACGTAAAATAACTAAACACAAGGATTTAATAAAATCTTACCTTACCCAATGAGATTAGGGGTAAAATCCAATAATTACCCGCTACTAGAGATCACTTAAATAAGCAAAACCACAAAACTTGCTCAAAAACCAACCAAATAACATGCAGGAACTTAGAGCTAGAAACTAGAGCGTGAAGAGAGAGATCTTAAAAGATTTCTTTAAATATAAAGGAAGAGCTCGACAAGATCTTCGCGTGGTCGTAAATAGCTCGTCAATCGGAGCTCTGGATCAAAAGTTATGGCTCCCGGAAGTGGAGGATGAATAGTAACCACTCCCTTCTTCCTCTCTTCTCTCATAACCGCGCCCCTCTTTCTTTTGGGGAAGAAATGGGCTGAAAAGCTAATTAAGTAAGCTTATATATGTTGGACCTTGGACCCGCTTTGGGCCCGATCCAACCCGTTAGCGTTTTTGGTCTTTTTGGCTCACTTTGGGCAAAAACCTTTAAGATTAATGTCCGGTTTTCGATTCTAAATTATTTTTATCCTTTCGAAACAATAAACAAATTTTATAAATCTTATTTTTCTCAAAACACAGTACCGGGCAGGCTTAAACCAATTCGACCAGTTCGGCTGCCGGTTCTCGGCCTTTCGCAGAAAATACATTTTCTGACTCCGAAAAATTCATTGAAACCAAATTTCATGTTTATATTTTCAAATTAAAACTTCTAAATTTTGAATCTATTCCGGGCACTAAAATTATTTTATTAAAACAATTTTGCGTGAAAAACTCGGGTTCTTACATAAGGACGATGGTAAATCCCGCTTACTGTTTTATAGAGTATCCTACTCGCATCCTTTCGGATCACAGGAGTGTTCCTGACACTATATCTGTGGGGGGTTCCCGTAGCCATTTACGTGATCGAAAGGCGACATTCCCATGGGAATGTGTTAGGTTGGCAGTTGAACCGACGATATGATATCACAGCCAAATAGGACAGGCATTCGTCATGTGCATATTTTATATGTTTGCTTCCTTTGCCGACTTGCATTATTTTCCTTATTGTATACCATGCTTAGTTGTTTCTTGAATTACTTGATATACATGATTATACTTGTGTTTTACTTGCATTGCTATTACTTGTGTTTTCTACTGGGATTGAGGAGGTTCGGAAGGCGGTGACAATGAGATCGCATGGAGGTTAGGCTGGCGAAGGTTGTGGGATAGCGGTGTAAATGTTAGATTAGAAAATCCCTAAGTTAGATTCCCTTATTTCATTATGGATTTAAAGTGATGGTTTTAAATTTAGTTAATGTTTTAAGTTGAATCTCATGATTGATATGAAGCTCTAGGATTGTCTCTGGCGTCCGGGGTCTTATATCTTACATTACTGGGCACTGTTACCATACTGAAAATCTCTGGTTCTCATACCATATTCTGTTGTTATTTTTCAGAGCGGAGGACCTTGTTTATCTTTTGGAGTCTTTTGATTTCTTTTGTTTTTAATACTCTCACTTTTGTATTTATTTTTGCCTTAGAGGCTTACTTTGAGAGAGATATGTTGTATTCTGTCTAACTTTCAAAGAACTCAGTATGTCTGTATATTGACTAGTTAGTCTAAACTCCACGGGCTGCGGCTAGTACCTTATGATTATTATACTCTTATATCTACATATGTTTTATTATTTTGTATCTACATCTTGTGATTTAATGGTTTTAGCTTCGTGTGAACGTTTGCGCTTTTGTAACTCTGGTTTGAGCTTATTTCTTTCTATATATATTATTGTATAAGCCTTAGAATTTGTCGTAACCTTTGATTAACCTTTGCTTTACGGCATGAGGTAAGGCTTAGGGTAATTAGGGTGTTACAAGTTTGGAGATCTGAAAAGCAAGCAAAACCCAGAGAAGATGATAGGGATAGCAAAAATTAGGGGCACAAAGATGATGAGAAACCATTCCAATTAACACCACATTTTAATTCCTACACCCAATTCAACACCAATTAAGAAGATATCATCAAAGAAATCCTCAATGCAATTATTAAACCACCAAGAAAAGCTGGAACATACCAAGATCAAAAGTATATGGATAAAACAAAACATTGCACCTCTCGCCAGAAGTTCAAACACACCACGGATGACTACGTGGTGGCATAAGACCTGTTAGAGAAATCGGCTAGACAAGGACTTCTAGACAAATATGTTGATGGCAGAATTAACAAATAGGTGTCACGGGGCAATACACATGGAGGACATCTCACATCCATCTCAAGATCTAAAGACGAAAGCACAAGACCTTCACATGAATCACAACCGCAACCAAGAGGTATTATTAATCGTATTTCAGGGGGATTCGTAGGAGGCAGACCAACAAGCTCAACTAGAAAATATACTTGTATAGTAATGTTGAAAGCTCAAAACCTAACATCAACCATCCGAACATCCCAGTAATAACTTTTGAACCTTCAGATTATAAATTGCCAGACAGAAATCTGGATGATTCAATAGTGATCTCCATTATGGTCAAGGATCTCATGGTGAGGAAGGTGCTCTTTGACCCCAGAAGTAGTGCAAACGTGTTATTTATTCAACATTCCAAAAGATAAAAATGAGTGGCAAAGCCCTCCAAGCTTTAATAGGGGAACTCGTCGGCTTCTCTGGTGAAAGAGTACTAGTTATGGGATATGTGCGGCTACACACCACTATTGGTGAACATCCTCACAAAAGGTACAATTATATGAAGATGACAACTATTATACATATATAGGTAATAAGTGTAGGTAAAAGGACACAGCTCATTTCTTTGCTAAGAAGCAACACTAAGTTGTTCGCATGGACACCAGCAGATATGCCTGGAATTGATATGAGTTTAATATTTCACAAGCTTGCCATACATAGTTGTCAAAACCGAATTGATAATCGAACCGATTAGATTACTAGTTTATTAGTCATTTATTTAATCGGTAAGTTACTGGTTGAACTAGTTGACTCAATCCCACATACATAAAAATATAAAATAGTTAAAAATATAAAATTAAAATTTAAAATACATATTTTCACTAATATTTTAATAAAAATAAGTCTCAAATTCAAAAAATAACTAATATAACGATAACCATAAAATTAGTTAGTACTACTATAATAGTATCTTAATTTGACACAATAAGAATAACAATAAATATTTATGCAAAATTGAAAGATAATTAATTTAATAATAAATAATAAAATTAAATTAAATTGATTTAATTTATTTTGTTGTTGAAACCATGCAAGTTATAGTAGATATATCTAAATTGGCACACATACTACCAAAGCATCAAATAGCTTGGTGACAAGGCTTATTGCTTTCCAAGATGAAGACTGAGGTTTGAACTACCTCAACTACAATTTTGAAAAAAATTATAGGTGCCTCCTTTGTACGTAAGGATCATAGGTGGACTGTGAAGCGTTGGAGCACAGGAGGATCCACCCCTTTGTATGTGCAGGATCATAGCTGGACCACGGAGTGATGGAGCACAGGAGACCCGACCAGTTCACGGGTTTAAAGTAAGTCAAACGGTTTTAGGAGGTTTTCATCAAACCAAACAGTTTTGGGCGATCAGAATGTGGGTTCTAACAACTATGTTTCCATAAGTCCTACAACTCACTGTGGCACAGAAATCCTCAAGTTTTCTTACCCTAAGCTTCAATGGATGCTTACTCTGGGTATGACCAGATTCTAATGGATCCTAATGACCAGGACGCTTACTCTGGGTATAACCAGATCCTAATGACCAGGACAAAATAGCATTCATCACTGACCATGATAGCTTTCGTTACAAAGTTATACCTTTAGGCCTCAAAAATAGAAGAACAACTTATCAGCACCTTATGGAGAAAGTTTTTCAATATCAGATAGGCAAGAAGATGGAGGTATACATCGACGACGTAGTAACTAAAACCCCAGGAGGACGATCTCATTGCTCTGACCTACAAGAAACATCCAACCAGTTAAGAATGTACAACATACGACTCAATCCAGAGAAGTGTGCCTATGGCATCTAGGGCAACAAATTCCTCAACTTCATGCTTACTTCTCGAGGAATTGTAGCAAACCTGGATAAATGCTGAGCTATACTAGAGATGCAAAGCCCATGGATAGTAAAAGAAGTGCAACAGTTGGCCGAGTGTCTTGTAGCTTTTTCCAGGTTTCTATCTTAACTAGCACATAAATCATACAACTTCTTCCAAACATTAAGGAAATGGAAAGAATTCCAATGGTCTATAGCTTGTGACGAAGCATTCAAGCAACTAAAGCACGTGCTAGCCAGTCTGTCTATATGATAGAAACCTATCATGGGTAAACCAATTTTTATTTGTCTTCTATTTCCTCTAATGCTGTTAATTTTGTTTCTTGTGGCAAAAATAGAGATAAGATATCCAATACTAAAGAAATTGGCATTTTCCTTAGTTACAACAGCTCGAAGAATACGCCACTACTTCTAAAGTCACCAGATCATAGTTCAGACTGACTGCCCCTCAAAACATATCCTAACCAGAGTTGTCAGGGAGGTTGATAAAATAGTCAATTGAGTTGTCTAAATTTGATATCCAATATCTATACAGGGGGATGTAAAATCACAATTCCTAGTTGATTTCATAGTAGAATTCACAATGCCGAACACCACAACCCAAGTCCTTGATAAGCGAATATTTTATACGCTTTTTGGCATTATTTTCTTAGTGATTTTAGTACAATTCATTAAGTTTTATTATGTTTTAATAGGTTTGAGTGAAAAATTCACATTTTGGATGCTACTTCCAGCTTTTGTGTTTTTCTTATGATTTTAGGTGAATTTTGGGTGAATTTGGCAAGTTTTGGCAAAGTTTGATTCAGAGGCAAACAAAGGAGTGTAGATGCTGTCAGATCCTGACCTCCATACATTCAAACGAGCATTTTTAGAGCTACAGAGGTCCAATTGACGCACTCTCAATGGCGTTGAAAAGCTCACTTTCAGAGCTTTTTAGCAATTGATGCACCACTATTTCGTGATACATTTTAGGCTGAATTGAGTGGATTTTATCCATTATTCTCACACTTATTCATATAAATTGCATGTTTTACATTTTTCTTCCTAATTTTGTGCTTTGATTGAAAATATACTTCTTTGGTCTTCACTTTGCTAATTTTAATCCTCTTTTATTATCATTCGATGCCATGATATGTTTGTTAAGTGATTTCAGGTTTTCTAGGGCTGGAACGGCTATTTAATTTTTGAATTTAATTAATAAATAAAGTAAAAACAAAAATATTTTCTCTTTTCACTTCTAATTTTCAAATTCTTCTTCCCTTTTATTCGAATTCTTCTTCTCTCTTCTCTATCTTCATTCTTCTTTCTTCTTCACATTTCACAGGGAGTGATGCAGCACTATTTCGTGGTGCATTTTATGCTGAATTGAGTGAATTTTATCACTTTTTCTTACACTTATTCAATGAAATAGCATGGTTTTGTAATTCTCCCTTAATTTGTGCTTAAATGTGAAAACATGCTTTTTAGGCCTTTAATTTGCTAGTTTTAATTCACCTTTGATTCCACTAGATGCCTTGATGTGTTTGTTAGTGAATTCAGGTTGAAAAGGCTAGGAACGGATCAAAAGAGTGAAGAGAAAAGCATGCAAAGTGGAGAGATCATGGAAAATCAATGATTTGGAGTGCATTCATCGACGCGCACGCATGAATATGAAGTCGCATGGCAACGCGTACGCGTGACATGACGCGTACGCGTGGGAAGTAAAAATGCCAATAGACGCGTACGCGTCGCAACTCGCACGTGACCTCATTAAAGTGAAAATGCTGGGGGCAATTTCTAAGCTTCCCAGGCCTAGATCCAACTCATTTTCTGAGCCTATTACGTGAAGAATTCAAGAGGAGTTTAAGGGGGGAGCATATAGTTTAGTTTTCATCATGATTTAGTTAGTTTCTAGAGAGAGAAGCTCTCTCTTCTCTCTAGAATTAGGTTAGATGTAGATTAGGATTTCTTAGATCTAGGTTAAATTCATGCTTTGATTTACTTTTCCTTTACAAATTCTTGTTCCATTACCTTTGCTTCTCTAGTTTAGTATTTCATTCCTTGTATTTGTTTACTTTGTTGTTGATGAACTCTTGTTCCTTTTATTTTCCTTTAATGCAATTTATGTTTCATGTTTCTTTTATTGTTGATTTGAATTGTTGTTGTTAATTTCCTTGCTTTGAGTAGTTGTAGATTTATATTTCTTGCAATTTTGTTTTACTTTTCTTTTGTGCCTTTCAAGTGTTTGATTAAATGCTTGGAAGGATGTTAGAGTAGAATTTTTGTATTCTTGGCTTGGGATGGTAACTTAGGTGAAATTGAGTTGCTAATGTCCAAGTGTTGATAATTGGTGTCCATTGACTCTAGCTTCCACTAAGTCTATTAGTGAGTAGCTAGGACTTATGGATTATGATTGATGTAGCTCATTTGACTTTCCTTCACTTGTTAGGGCATGACTTAATGGGATTGATCCTTACAATTATCATGTTGTGGTTAGTAACAAGGATAAAGATCCTTAACCATCAACCCTTGCCAAGACCTTTTTATTATTTGAGTTCCTTTACTTTCTTGTCATTTATGTTTTTTGTCTCTTATCACAAAACCCCAAAATATACATCTCATAACCAATAACAAGAACACTTCCCTGTAATTCCTTGAGAGACGACCCGATGTTTGAATACTTCGATTTTTATTTTTATTGGGGTTTGTACTTGTGACAAACAAATTTTTTATTAAGGAATTATTTTTTGGTTTAGAACTATACTTGCAACGAGATTTCATTTGTGAAATTCTTTTCTGACACACAATTTTCCGTTCAACAGGGAGTCCTTTGTTCTTGAACAGAGAGCTCCCATTCTTCTTTCTTTCTTCTTTCTTTGCTTTCTTTTCTTGTTTATGAGCAGGAACAGTGATAAAGAACCTCTCTTTAATCTTGATCTTGAACCTGAGAGGACTCTAAGGAGGCGTTTACAACAAGCTAAAGTACAATACTCTGGAAGAAACCTCACAGAGATTTTCGAACAAGAAGTTGAAAACATGGCAGCCGAGCCTAATAATGAAGGAGATGCAAGAAAGGTTCTTGGTGACTACACCATACTAACTTCTGATTTCTATAGAAGAAGTATCTCCATACTTGCCATTAGAGCAAACAACTTTGAGCTTAAGCCTCAATTAGTCTCTCTAATGCAACAGAATTGCAAATTCCTTGGACTTTCACTGGAAGATCCACATCAATTTCTAGCTGAATTTTTGCAAATCTGTGATACTGTTAAGACCAATGGAGTGGATCCTGAGGTCTACAGACTTATGCTCTTTTCTTGGCCAAGTTCTTTCCACCTCAGAAGATGAGCAAAATCAGAGTGGAAGTTCAAACCTTCAGATAAAAAGAAAGTGAATCCCTCTATGAAGCTTGGAAAAGATACAAGCAACTGATCAGGAGATGTCCTTCTGACATGCCCTCAGAATGGTCTATCTTAGGCATCTTCTATGATGGTCTCTCTAAATTGTCCAAAATATCATTGGATAGTTCAGCTGGAGGATCACTCCACTTGAAGAAAACACCTGCAGAGGCAAGAGAACTCATTGAGATGGTTGTAAACAACCAATTCATGTACACTTCTAAGAGAAACCCTGTGAATAATGCGGTAGCTCAGAAGAAAGGAGTTCTTGAAGTAGATACTTTGAATGCCATATTGGCTCAGAATAAGATCTTGACCCAACGGGTCAATATGATCTCTCAGCATTTGACTGGAATGCAAGCTGTAGCAAGCAGCACTCAGGAAGCTTCCTCTGAAGGAGAAGCTTATGATCCTAAACAACCAATGATGGAGGAGGTATATTACATGGAAGAACCTTATGAAAACACCTACAACCCTTCATGGAAGAACCATCCTAACCTTTCATGGAAGGATCAACAAAAGCCTCAGCAAGGCTTCCATAGTAATCAAGGCGGAAGAACCCAGAATAGGTTCAACAATAGGCCACCATTCCAATCTTCTCAGGAACATATGGAGACTCCTAGGCAGAGCCTTTCTGACTTAGTCACTATAGTCTCCAACCTCCCTAAGACCACTCATAGTTTCATAACTGAAAGAAGGTCCTCCATCAGAAATTTGGAGGTACAAGTTGGTCAACTGAGTAAGAGAATTGATGCACCCCTATTTCATGATATATTTTGGACTGAATTGAGTGGGTTTGTGTCAACTAATCTCATACTTATTCATGAAAATTGCACGTTTTTTATTTCCTTCCTAATTTTGTGATAGGGTTGAAAACTTCCTTCCTTGGCCTTTAAATTATCAATTTTTAATTCTCCTTTATTACCATTTGATATCGTGATGTGTTTGTGAGGTGTTTTCAGGTTTACAGGGCATGAACGGCTTAAAGGGTGAAGAGGAGGCATGTCAAAGTGGAAGGAACACAAGAAACTAAGGAGCTGAGTAGCGACGATCGACGCACATGCATGGCTCACGTGTGCGCGTGAATTGGCGCATCTAACAGCGACGCGTACGCGTGAGCGACGCGTACGCATGACAAGCGCAGAAGGCCAGCAACGCGTAGGCATGGCTGACGCGTACGCGTGACAGAGCGTCATGTGCTGCACTCATCAGAAGTCGCTGGGGGCGATTTCTGGGCTATTTTGGACCCAGTTTTCAGCCCAAAAACACAGACTAGAAGCAGGGGACAAGCTGAGACTGAACATACTTTCACCTTCACTTTAGTTTTAGTTTTTAGTTTTTGGAATTCTAGAAAGAGAAATACTTCTTCTCCTAGGGTTCTTAGCATTCTTAGTTTTGCTTTGGATTGGATATTGAGAGAGTTGCTACTACCTTCGATTGAAGTCGTCATCTCTATAGTTTGCTTTTCTAATAACTCAATTACTTTTTTCTCTTTAGTTGCCCTGTGTTCATGTTTGGATATTGTTATTTTTGAACTCTATTAATGCAATGAATTGTTTTTATATTTAATTCTATTACTTTTTTAATTTCTTTTAATTAATTATTAGTGCCAAATTTGATTTTATTAATTTATTTTAATTACCATGTCTCCTATCTACTCCTTTTACATGTCTGTGAAAATGGTATTCATGTTAATGGAGTAGAGCTCCCAACTTGGTTTAAGAGTTGAGTAATTGAAAACTCTTGAGTTGTAATACTCAAGTGTAACATGTAATTGAGAATTGCTGGCTAACTCAATTTTCATTGACTCTAGTCCTTCCCTAGGAAGTGACTAGGAGTTGTGAATCAGAGTTAGTGCTACCCACTTAACCTTCCTTTGTAACTGCAAGAGGATAACTGAGTGGAGGTAATAAACCTTTACTATTGCACTTGGGAAAAGACAACAAGGATAGAAATTCCAATTATCTCTCCTAACTAAGATCTATTATTTCAAATACATAACATCTCTTGCTATTGTTCGCTGCTTTAAGTTCTCGCTATTTATTTTTCTGTTCTCCACCTCAAAAATTACTCAGAAAATTCCTAGCCAATAAATAGCACCTTGTGTCAACTCTTTGGGAAACGACCTGGGAATTCCACTCCCAGTTATTTAATTATAATTATGACACAAATTAAATTGATAGTGGAAATTTCGTCGGATAAGACTGTACTGACAACACTGTTTTTATTAGAAATTCTTAACCGGCATTTTTTCACCCATCAAGAATCCCTGAGATTCTTCCTAACACTCTTCCTAGTAACACTGAGGTAAAGCCAAGAGAAGAGTGCAAGGCCATCACTACTGGAGCTGAGGCTTAATCTAAAGGGAGTAATCCAGTATTGAACACTAATGATGAGCTCCCTATTGAGCGTTCAATGCCCAATGCTACACCTTTAATGACGTTGAACGCCAGGAAGGAGGTCCCTCCTGGGCGTTCAACACCCAACCTGGCACAAGAGCTAGTATTGAACGCCAGTAAGGAAGACCTTACTGGGCATTCAATGCCCAAATTTGCAGAGAAGCTGGCATTGAATGCCAGTGATGATGACCACACTGAGCATTCAACGCCCAAAAAGCCACAAGAGAGGGATTTGAATGCCAGTAAGGGTATTCCTACTGACTATTCAACACCCACTGAGGAAGTCCCTATCCAAGAATTAAAGCAAGCCAAGGCTCATGTAGAGACTATAGAGGTCCCCTTGCAAGCATTCTTGTAATTCATGAGTTCTGATGAATACTCATCCTCTGATGAGGATGAAGAAACTAGGACTGAGCAAGTTGCTCGGTATCTAGGAGCTCTGATGAAGCTCAATGCCAAGTAATTTGGAGTAAAGGCATTGGAGGAAGAACCTCTAGTGCTTACCAAAGAACTCAATGCTTTGGTTTAGCAGAAGCTGCCTCAAAAGCTTTCGAATCCCAGACGCTTCCTAATTCCTTGCACTATGGGCACCATGACCTTTGAAAAGGCTCTGTGTGACCTAGGGTCAAGTATAAACCTCATGCCACTCTCTGTAATGGAAAAATTGGAAATCTTTAAGGTGCAAGCTGCAAACATCTCACTAGAGATGGCAGATAAGTCAATAAAAAAATGCATATGGGTTAGTAGAGGATGTCTTAGTAAAAGTTGAAGACCTTTACATCCCTACAAACTTCATAATCTTAGATAATGGAGAAGATGAGGATGAATCCATCATCCTTGGAAGACCTTTCCTAGCCAATGCCAATGCTATCATTGATGTAGCAAAGGGAGAATTAATTTTACAACTAGGGGAGGAACATATATTGTTCAAGATGCCTCACTCTAACTTTCCCTTTGAGAAAAGAGAGATAACTGTGCAACGCTTAGTGTTCCAACCTTCTCTCTCAATGCAGAGCTTTACTGAGCCCCAAACACTAATTCTAAGTTTAGTGTTGGGCAGCCATCAATAAGCACTGAGAATAAAGGTATTAGGAAGAAAGTACCTAAAGGCTGAAGGGACAAGAAGGTCCCCACTGAAGGCCTCTCACTTGGCATGAGAGTTGTCTTCACCAAGAAACCAGTCATACCACATACAGTGAGTCGTGTCTTGTCTCTAGAGTATGTGGAGCTCATCCATGAAAAGATAGGAAGACTATGGAGAGGTTGATCAAGGGATGGATTCAATCATTGATAAGTTCCCCTCTACAATTGAATCCTCCCCCATTGGGCTTGACATGGAGACTAAAGAAGAAGACACCTCACCCCCCATATCCTTGGCAAGCAATGTAGACGAAGTTGAATTGGAAGGAAGCCACTAAGAGAAAGACGTTGAGCAAGAAGCAAGCTCCATCATTGAAGATGATTCCACACTAACCAATGAGTCTTTTGGAATTGATGAACCTCCCTCATTGTGCTATGAAATTGATGACAAGGAGGACCGTGCACAACTTCCGACACATGGTTTGAGCAATGAGAGGCGTATAGAAGAAGTTGGTGAGCAAGAAATTGAACTTAAAGAAGCTTGCAAAGAGGTGGAAGTTGCAAAGGAAGACCACAAGGGAATGGATCTCGCATTGGCTAAGTGTGGGAAGGTCCCCCTTCCTAAGTCACCATCATCCAACACAACATTCAAGTGAGTAAAATTCCTATCCCTAAGTTTTACTTTCTCACTTGAATACGGTTTGCTTGAAAATGATGTTCAACTTAGAGCCCTTTGTGGAGCTAAGAGTAGGAGAGAGTTGTGAAGTGGTTGGAGATATCACTCTAAGTTCATGATGGTTGCATGCTCAAAGTTGAATAGCAATGGTTGGTGTAGAACCAAATTGTATGGGTCTAGGAGAATGTTTGGATGCTTAATTGAGAATTCACAAGCCTTATCACCCAGATTTAACTATGGTAGTCAATAAGAAGATGGGTGCAAGAACAAGGTTTGAGACCCTGGAATTCATTTCAACAATCAAAACTCTTGGGGTCTTGTCATTTACTTAAGCTTACTTGAAGGCCTTGTGCACCTAATTTGGGATTCTGGAGGCTATTGGAAATGCAAGAATTGGTGGGGATTCAAGGAAGAGTTCAAGCATAAGCCACCATAGAAAAGCCCCCACCAAATGTCCAACTTAAGGACTTAAACTAAAAGTGCTAGGTGGGAGACACCCCACCATGGTAAAACTCTTTTTCTCTTTTATAAATATTGGTAAAACTAGTTCAATTTAATGTTTTGATTGGTTTGTTGAGTTTAATTGTTAGTCTACTATGTTAAATAAGGTTTTATGGTGTTTTGGTAGCTGTTTGGAAGTTTCGAATGCTTGGTTTGGTGCAAGAACATGGAAAAACTTTGAAAAACAGAGCACCATCCACGCGTACCCGTGCTCCACGCATACGCGTGACCCAAGTATTTTTGATCATCCACACGCACGCGTCATGAACGCGTACACGTGGATTCAAAAATTCCACCTCCCAACCAAAAACCCGAGAGTTGCGCCTGCACTGCGCGAACACTGTGCTTTTCGCGCAAGGCTAGGTATGCGTATGCGTACCTCATGCATACGCATCGCTCTCTAAATAACCCATCGACGCGCATGCGTGCCTCATGCATACGCGTCGCATCCATTTCACCTCACCCACGCGCACGCGTCACTATACGCGTATGCGTGGATTACCTTACTTCATACACTTCTTTTCTCATCTTCTTTCCATTTCTTTCCTTCTTCTTTCTTCTTCCCTTCTCCTACCCCTCATCCAACGCTTCCAAACACCATATAACACCACTTTTTTAGTTAGTTAGTTTGTTTAATTTTTGTTTAACTTTTGTTTTTTTATTATAAGTGTTGGATTATTAATCTTGTTTACTGTTTACTGCTACTGACTACTAATAGGATGTTATCTTAACATCAATTTTGTTTATATTCATTGTTGGATTCTCTATTGAGGTTATAATTGGTTACTTGGTTTTGAGTTTTTCATGTTTGACATCTTTTCATACCAAGTACATATGACTTTGCCTTCAAGTTTTTAACCTTTTTGAATTGCATGATTTGGCCACCATGTGATTTGAACTTTTCTCTTTGATTAGGCAATTTCTCGATGGATGATGTGCATTTATCTTAATGCATTGTGCTTCTTGATTATATACATCCATATGTTTTTGGCTTGAATGCTTTCATGCTTCTTTATTGCTTGTTTGGTTGTTTTGACCCACAAGTTTAGAACATCTCAAGCACACTAGAATGAGTGAAGTGCATGTTCTTCTTTTGTATAATTGTGACATAGCTCTCTATGTTGGTGTGTGTGTGTTCTAAACTGCGTGCAACTTAGAATGCACACTCACTTTTATTCATGTCACACATTGGGTCACTCACTTCATTCTAGTGAATTACCTCATTCCAACAATGTACGCTTCCTTGCTTTTGTATTTTCTCATCTTACGGTGTTATATTTTATTTTTCATGAATGATGTACCACAAGCAAACACGGAAGCGGGAGGAAGAACACGCAGCAACCGGTTGATCTACCAGCTGAAGGTAGTGATCCGGAAAGTTGCCGTACCCCCTTGCTCATCTTTGAAAGTACCGAGGACGGTGCAAACTTTTAAGTGTGGGGAAGTCGTCCAACCGGTCGGCGGTTTTGGGTGACAAGTTTCTAATCCCAACACTTTTGCATTTCATTTTTAGGTCTTTTAGGATTTTTAGTTGGATTTTCTTCTTTCGCATACATATACACAATAAGCTTAGTCAAAATAATGAAATTTTTCAAGAATTTTATCTATAAGGCACCCCAATTGATTAAAAAAAATTTAGAACTTGCTTGAATTATATATTGTGGAATATGATTTTTGAGCTAAGAACACAAGCATGTGAGATTTGAGCCTAATTGTGTGGTTACATCATATAACCACTTATTTTCATTCTTGTGTGCATTATTCTCTTCCTATGATTGTAATCTTTGATTTGTTTGATTCTTTATGTCTATTATTTTGTATATACACGCACTTATATGATTGAGGCCATTGTTTCAAATAGCTCACTTACCCAAATAGCCTACCTTTTATCTTCCATTATTAGCCAATTTTGAGCCTATGCTTAACCCATTTGTTCTTAATTGTAGCACATTACAAGCCTAAGTGAAAAATAATAAATGTCCCTTTTTTGGATCTTTGATTAGCTTAGGCTAGTAAGAGTGTTCATCATTTGATTTTGGGAGAGTTGGGAACATTGGGCATAGATAAAAGTGTGTTTGTATTTTTGTTGAAAAATTTTGGGAACTGGGTACACATTCATGTATTAATACGTTTAAACCATATGCATTGATGCTTTTGTATATATTTCAGTTTATATATATATATAATAGAAAAAGAAAGAAAAAGAAAATCAATAAAAAGGGGACAAAATGCTCGAAGTAAAGTTCAATAAAAATCAATGCATATGTGTGGTGATCAAAAGAGAATGTATGAGTGTGTGAAAAAGTGAAGAATAGGTAGTTAGGATAGCTTTGAAATTGTATAGGTTGTTATATAAGTTAAGTGGGAAGTTTAAGTTAATCAAAGATTCAAATTTCTAGTTCACTTGACCATATGCATCCTTACCTTGACCCTAACCCCATTACAACCTATGGGAAAGTCCTCATGATATTTGTATGCATGCATGAAATAACTGTTGATTGTTAGATGAAAAACAAATCTTGGAAAGTATGATTAGGGGAGAATTGAGTGAATCAACCCCATACACTTGAGCGACTGGAGCGGATACACATCCGGTGAGGGTTCGATCGCTCAATTACATGCTTCCACCCATGACCATCCCTTTTCTTGCATGTTCGTTAAAATCATTCTAATAACTCAATTCAATTGTGGGTTTGATTTGATTGCTATTGCCTTAGCCCTTGTACTTGTATATGTATTCATGGGAATTGATTTATTTTGACCAAGCAATTGCATTCATTTAGATAGATTGCATGTAGTTAGTTGCATTTAGGTAGTTTTGATAAACCACTATTTTATGGTTTATCTTGTGCTCAATTGAGTGGTTTTATCAAGTCTTCATGCACTTATTCATACAGATTGAATGATTTTACAATTCCTTCCTAGTTTTGTTCCATAATTGAAATCTTGCTTCCTGAGCCTTTAAATTGTATATTTTTAATTCTCCTTTATACCATTCGATGCTGTGATCTGTGTGTTAAGTGTTTTTAGGCTTTATAAGGGAGGAATGGCTTAGAGGATAGAGAGGAAGCTTGCAAAAATGGAAGGAACACAAGAAATAAAGGAGACAACCAGCGAGGAGTGACGCACACGCATGGCTCACGTGTGCGCGTGAATTGGGGTTCACACAGCGACGCGTGCGTGTGCCTGACGCATACGCGTGACAAGGAAAATCGCCAAATGACGCACACGCGTGACTGACGCGTACGCGTAACATGCGCTACCTGCAGAAATCACAGAAAACGCTAGGGGCGATTTTGGGCTGAGTTTGAACCCAATTTTCGGCCCAGAAACACAGACTAGAGCCAGGGGACGAGCAGAGAATCAACACACATTCTCATTCGCATAGTTTTTAGTTTTAATTTTGGGAATCTTAGAGAGAACACACTTTTCCTCTAGGTTTTCTATACATTCATAGTTTTTATGCTTTTGATGCCTGTTTTGGATATTGAGAAGTGATACTACCTCCGTTGAAGTCGCTATTATTCTAGTTTGCTTTCTTATTCCTTTACTTTTTTTATTACTTATTAACCCTGTTCTGATACGTATGTTGCATTTTGGAATTTATTAATGCAAAGAATTATTTTTACTTTTAATTAGTTTTCAATTCCGATTCTATTTAATATATAATGCCTTCTTCATATATTTCTGTGAACGTTATATCCATGTCAATGGAGTAGACTCCCAACTTGACTTGGGGGTTGATTAAAAGGAGACCCTTGAGTTGGAATGCTCAAGTGATTAGTTAAATTAGAAGTTGTTGGCTAATTCTCTAGGCACTAACGCTAATCCTTCCCAAGGGAGAGGATTAGGACTTGTGAATAAGAGTTAGCTCAATCACTTGGCTTTTCTTTATTTAGTAAGGGTTAACTAAGTGAAAATAACAACCTCTTGATACTACTCTTGAGAGAATTCCAACAAGGATAGAACTTCCAATTAATCTTCCCCCGGTCAAGGCTTTTTATTTTGAATATATAAATCTCTTTCAATTTTCATTGCTTTAATTTACAATTATTTATTTTCTGTTATTCAACTCTTAAAATTTCTCGGAAAAACCCTTGACTAATAAAATAGCACCCTTTTGTCAACTCGTTGGGAGACGACCTGGGATTCCTACTCCCAGTATTTTTATTCTAATTTCGTTACAACCCTTCTAAATTGATAAGCAGGATTTTGTTGGTTAAGAACTGTACTTACAACGCTATTCTTACTATAATTTCTTAATTGGCTGATTTTCGCCACCATCAATTTTTGGCGCCGTTGCCGGGAGTTGCAATAGCGTGCTAAATTATTAGTTGGTGTACATATTTTTAATTTTTGCATATTTTATTTTATTTTATTTACCATGAGCTATATGTTTCTTTCAATGAATGACGTGTTCACTGCCTGACCCGAGCTTAGCTGCGTTTGGTCCTGAAATTAAAAGAACTATTTTACGTATTAGGCAAGCTCGGCGTCGGTTAGCCTCTAAGGGTGGTGAAGTGGTTACTACCAATTCACCAGTCTCTTCTGAAGGCAAATCTGAAGCGGAATTTGAGGAAGAAACAAGCTCCTCTACTACTGATTCTATTGATTTACGTACAGGTAACATGGCGGAGCCCAGGAGGATTACTCTCCAGGAAGCAGGAGCTCCAGACTTTACACTGCAACCGTATCAAGCGCGTCACCCAAATCTGGCTGCAGATTTTGAACTGAAGACTACGCTAATCAACTTAATGCCTAAGTTTCATGGCTTACCTGCTCAGGAGCCTATCAAGTACCTTAGGGATTTTCAGACAGCCTGTTCTACTGTTAGGCGTCATGGTGCAGATGAGACTTCTATTCTGCTAACCGCCTTCCCATTTTCTCTTGAGGGAAAGGCGAGGGAGTGGTACTACACTCAATCTGAAGCAACTGTTACTAACTGGGATACGCTCAGGGGAGAATTCTTGGAAAAATACTTTCCAGCTGAAGTTACAGACAAACTGAGGAAGGAGATTTCTTGCATTATCCAAGCTGAGTCAGAGACCCTTTATAAGTATTGGGAGCACTTCAGGAATCTTCTGGATGCATGCCCCACCACATGATCGACAGGTTGGTGTTGATCAGCTACTTCACACAAGGCATGAAGCCTCATAATAAGACTACATTGGATGGTGCGAGTAATGGTTCTCTAAAAAAGTACAAGACCGCAGATGAATCGTGGCAACTGATCAGCGACCTAGTTGAGTCCACTCGGAATGCTAGGCACAGGAACAACCATCCCAAGGCTGTTGTAGAGATTTCCTCTAGTAGTGAGACTACTGCTCTCACACAAACTCTATGTGAGATGATCAACCTACTGAAGCAGATACAGCGGAATCAGCAACAACCTCAGCCTCCCCCACAACAACAGTATCAACAGTTGGCCCCTCAAAGAATTTGCAGAATATGTGCATGCAATACTCATTACACTGATGAGTGCCCGCAGCTCCAATAAGAGGACAACACCTTGGCAGCTACTCACAATTTCTATGACCGCCCAAGTCAAGGATATCATTAAGGCGGCAATTATAACCAAGGTGGGAACTATAACCAAGATTGGCAAGATAACTCCAACCAAGGGTGGAGAGGTAACTCCAACCAAAGCTGGAGGGACAACTACAACCAAAGAGGCAGAGATAATAGTGGAAATCAGAGGTGAAACAACAACAACAATTAGTAGAATCGGTCTCAGCAAAACCAAAACCAACCTTACCGGGTACCTCACCAAAGACAAGCCCAGGGATCTCAAAACAACCAACAGCATGGCCCTCAAATCACTTACCCATCTTCCTCTCCCAATGATGAGTTGCTTCACTCTCTTGCACAAAGACAACAGACCATGGAAAGCCAACTTACCGGTCTGACCTCTGCTATACAAGCTCTCGTCTCCCATATGGGATCGTCGAGTACCTCCAACACTCAACCTACAAGCTCCAGTACACTTCCGTCCCAGCCTTTACCCAACCCCAAAGGAGGAATCAACACCATTACTTTGAGGTCTGGGACTTCACTACCAGAGAGGAGTCATGCGGAGCCAAGCTTAACAGAAGACACTCCAGTTGAAAGTACTGTGGAGGTAGAGGATACTGAAGAAGAAGATGTAGTACAAGACATGGTTAACCAAGGAATGGAGGACCAAGGGACGCAGAAGCTACAAGTGGCGCCATTCCTATTCCATTTCCACACCTTGCTAGGAAGCCCAGAAAGCAGATAGAGCTAGACCCTAAAATGGTAGAAATATTTAAAAAGGTTGAGGTAAGCATTCCACTTTTTGATGCCATTTAGCAGGTACCTAAATATGCTAAGTTTCTAAAAGATTTGTGCATGCATAAAGATAAAATAAATGAATTAGAAACTATTCCTTTAGGTAGCTCCATTTCTGCTTTAGTGGGTGATATACCTGAAAAATATAGTGACCCAGGTCCATGCATGGTTACTATTACTATAGATGGTGTGAAATTTTCTGATTGCATGTGTGATTTAGGCGCGTGTGTTAGTATAATGCCATTATCTGTATATGATGCTTTGAGGCTTCCTCCCTTAAAAAGGTCGGCAGCATATTTTGTTTTGGTAAATAAGAGCATTATCTCTGTGGTTGGAATTGCCGAGGACGTGCTGGTGAGCATTAAGGGGCTCACATTTTCTATTGACTTCTATATCTTGGAGATACCCCCTAATGACTCAGGAAGACCATCATCCATCCTACTTGGAAGACCATTCTTGAAGACTTCAAAGTTCAAGTTGGATGCATTTTCAGGAACTTACTCCTTTGAGATAGATGGCAGAGAAGTGAGCTTCAACTTGGATGAAGCTATGAAGCACCCTCCGGAAGATCATTCCATCTTCCAGTGCGACATCATTGATGAGATTGTAGCTGCAGTTCACCAGGAGGAAGTAGAAGAGAAGCATATGGAGCAAGAGGCAAGTGTGGGGACTCCCCCTGAACTTACTGAAGATACCTTGCCACCAGCCCCAGATGATCAAGTGCCTAGCCATGAACAGAAAGTGGAGTTAAAGCCTCTTCCACCCCACCTCAAGTATGCTTACCTTGAGGATCATCAGAAGCTCCCAGTTATCATTGCAAGAGAACTCACTTCCCAACAGGAGGAGCAGCTGCTTAGTGTGCTGAGAAGACACAAGAAGGCTATTGGGTGGAGCTTGGCGGATATAGTGGGCATCAGCCCTCAAGTTTGTGAGTACAGGATATTTTTAGAAGAGGGAGCAAGGCCTGTTTGTCAGCCTCAAAGGCGGTTGAATCCCACCATCTTAGAAGTTGTCAAGAAGGAAGTGACCAGACTCCTTGAAGCTGATATCGTCTACCCCATCTCAGACAGTGAATGGGTCAGCCCAGTACAAGTGGTGCCCAAGAAATCTGGAGTCACAACAGTGAAGAATGAGCATGGAGAGCTCTTCACAACTAGAGTGTAGAATTCATGGAAAGTTTGCATTGATTACAGGCGCCTCAACCAAGCTACTTGCAAGGATCATTACCCCTTGCCATTTATTGATCAGATGCTTGATCGCCTATCAGGTAAATCATATTACTGCTTTTTAGATGGTTACACAGGCTACTTTCAAATCCATATAGCTCTTGAGGATTAGGAGAAGACTACTTTTACATGTCCCTTTGGAACGTATGCATACAAGAGGATGCCTTTTGGCTTATGTAATGCACCGGCTACTTTCCAAAGGTGCATGATCAGTATTTTCTCAGATCTTATTGAGAACTATATGGAAGTTTTTCATGGATGATTTTAGTGTGTATGGTGATTCATTTAGCCTTTGCTTGGATAGTTTAGCTAGAGTATTAGACAGGTGTGTTAGTTCAAACCTTGTATTAAATTTTGAAAAATGTCATTTTATGGTAAAACAAGGCATTGTTCTGGGACACATTGTTTCTAATACTGGTATTTCTGTAGATCGAGCAAAGGTAGATGTGATTTCTAGTTTGCCTTACCCCTCCTCCGTGAGGGAAGTCCATTCATTCCTTGGCCATGTAGGTTTCTACCGGAGATTTATCAAGGACTTCAGTAAGGTAGCATTGCCTTTATCCAGACTACTACAGAAGGATGTTGAGTTCGAGCTGGATGCGAACTGTAAGGAGGCGTTTGATAAGCTGAAGCTTGCCTTGACTCAAGCTCCGATTTTGAGAGGACCAGACTAGAGCCAGCCTTTTGAGATTATGTGTGATGCCTCCAACCATGCAGTGGGAGCGACGCTGGCTCAGCGCGAAGGTAAGGATCCTTTTGTAATAGCTTATGCTTCTAAGACCTTAGACGCTGCTCAGTCTAATTACACTACCACTAAAAAAGAGCTTCTGGCTATTGTTTTTGCTATGGATAAATTCGGAGCCTATTTACTTGGTACTAAAGTGGTAGTGTACTCAGACCATGCAGCTCTAAAATATTTATTAGCTAAAAAAGAGTCCAAGCCGAGGTTAATACGTTGGATATTGTTGCTGCAAGAATTTGATTCTAAAATTAAGGATAGGAGTGGTTTCCAGAATTTAGTGGCAGACTACTTAAGTCGCCTTGAGCACATTAAGGATGACTCCACTCCTATCAATGATGCTTTTCCATTAGATAGCTTGCACGCAATATCTGAAGTAGTTCCTTGGTATGCACCTGTAGCTAATTATCTAGTTAGTCATACCTTCCCTCCTAATTTTACTAAGCATCAGAGAGACAAGGTGAAAAGCGAGTCCAAATATTATATATGGGATGACCCATACTTTTTAAGGTATGGTGCTGACCAGATAATTAGAAGGTGTGTGCCTCAATCAGAATTCCAGTCCATTTTAGAGGCCTGCCACTCCTCTAAGAGTGGTGGACATTTTGGCCCTTAAAGAACAGCTAGAAAAATTTTAGACTGTGGATTCTGGTGGCCTACTCTTTTTAAAGATGCTACTACCTTCTGTAAATCTTGTTCCCCATGTCAAAGGTTTGGTAATATATCCAAGAGGGATGAGATGCCTCAATAGCTTATGCTATTCTGTGAAATTTTTTATGTTTGGGGCATTGACTTCATGGGTCCATTCCTAATATTGTTAGCTATAGATTATGTTTGTAAATGGGTGGAAGCAATTCCTACCCGTACTAATGATGCTAACACTGTTGTCTCCTTTGTTAGAAACCATATTATCTGTCGCTTTGGATCACCACGAGCAATCGTGAGTGATCAAGGCACTCACTTTTGTAAATAGGAGATTAGCAGGACTACTGAAGAAGCATGGGATTGTTCACAAGATAGCAACAGCTTACCATCCCCAGACCAATGGACAAGTTGAGGTGTCTAACAGAGAGATAAAGCGCATACTGGAGAAGATAGTCAAGCCTCATGGGAAGGACTGGAGCACCAGGCTTGTAGACGCGCTTTGGGAATATCAGACAGTGTACAAGACACCCATAGGGATGAGTCCCTTCTGCCTAGTCTATGGCAAAGCTTGTCACCTCCCAGTGGAGGTGGAACACAAGGCTTTCTGGGCTGTAAGGGAATGCAACATGGGATTTGAGAAGGCTGGTACTGAAAGGAAGCTGCAACTAGCAGAACTGGAGAACCTTCGACTCGAAGCATATAATAACTCCAGATTATATAAAGAGAAGATGAAGGCTTTGCATTAAAAGAACATCAAGAGAATGGGGAGCTATTTCTCCTTTACAACTCCAGGTTGAGGCTCATGCCAGAAAAGTTGAGATCCAGATGGGAAGGCCCCTACAGGGTAGAAAAGGCAGAGCCATACGGAGTCTTTCACCTGAGTCATCCATCAAGCTCCAAATTCATCAAGGTCAATGGACATCGCTTAAAGCTGTATCATGGTGAGAAGATGAAGGACAATAAAGAGCTAGAGGTCTTCCTCTTAGAAGATCCACCAACAGAAGCAGATTGAGCTTGTGGACCGTCCAACTTAAGGACGTAAAAGCAAAGTGCTAGGTGGGAGACAACCCACCATGGTATGATCGTTCCATTTTCATTCCTAATTTTATTTTCTCTTTCCATAGCGTTCATTCATAATTTCTGCATATTCATCTGCATTCTGCATTTTGCATTCTTCATAAAAAAAAAGAAAGAAAGAGAGCACACGACGCGCAAGTGTCACTGACGTGTACGCGTCATATGCACATGCGACGAAGGAAGAATTGACCAGAGAGTTATGTGGGAGCAGGGCTAGAAGCATGCCTTAGGCACAAGCAAGACCACGCATACGCGTCCCTCACACGTACGCGTCGCTTGCGATTTTGGGCCATCATGCGTACGCGTCCCTGACGCTACGTGCACGCGTGACCATGAAAAATCGGCATACATGGTGCGTGGCCAGAGAGTTATGATGGTGTGGGGCTGGAACTGTACTGGGAGCACAACCCCCATCACGTGTACGCGTCCCTGACGCATACGCGTCGTTTTCCTATCTTGGCCACCCGCGCACGCGTCATATGCAATTTTGGCTCTCGTGCGTATTTGAACCGCGAGTTGTGCGTTCGTGGGACTGCCTTTGCGCCATTCGCACAACCAATGTCACGCGTACGCATCCCTGACGTGTACGCGTCACTTAAAACTAGCACGATCCACGCGTACGCGTGATGCACACGTACGCGTCACATGCGACGCACAATTTATCCACTTCAGCACCTGATTTCAAATCCCCTCTCCCCCAATCCTAATTCTTTTCAATCCTAATTATTTCTTCCTTCTTTCTTTCTTCTTTCTAATTCTTTCTTACTTTCTACTACTTTCTTCTTTCCTTCTTCATCTTCTTCATCTAGGTTCTTTTCTTCCTCCCATCTACTCTTTCATTATTGCATTTGTTTATGTTTCTTTCTTCTCTATCTTTCTTTTAGCTTACTTATTTATGGTTTCTTTTTTCTTTTCTTTTTCATGCATTCTTTTGTTGGTATTGGAGTTTTATTTGGGTACTACCTTATTATCATGAAGCTTGTGGTTATTATATGGAGTGATTTAACAATTGATACTTTAATTTGGCTCTCATATACATTTGGATTATATTATTTTCATTCCTATTATATCTTGCTCACCAAGTGTTTGTGAAAAAGCCCTTTTGGCATCTTGAACTCTATTTTGTTTTACTCTTTTACTTGCATGCCTGTTTTTCACAACCCTTGCACTCCACGTGTATTTGGGATTATCATTCACAATTGTCATCATACAAATACTCTCTATATTGGCACACTTAATTTTTAATGCTTGAGTTATGCTTCTCATGCCTATTCCTTACATGCTTTCACCTCTTGCATCTATTTAATTATGAATTGCCTTATTGCTCTTAATTGATGTCATACCTACATATTTTAGCTACCATATATTTGAGCTAACATCTTTCCTTTGGTATTCATTATTACTTGGAATTTTCTCCCTTCTGGTTTTGGTTATCTATATTTCACACTCTTCCTTTTTCTTCTTCCTTAGGCATGGGTACCAAGAAAGGAAAAGAGAAGGCCACTGACAAGCCACCGGCTAAGAGAGGAACCAAGAGAACACTAGCTAAAGTACTTCCATCTACCAGTGTCAAGCCACCAACAAAGCGGGTGAAAAGGATTATTAAAGTTGATGAATCCGAGAAAGCCTTTCCCGCCCGAGAATCCACACGGTTTGCTAACCGTTATTGCGAACAAATGTTCCACATCCTAGCTGAGAGGAACTACAACAATGAGCATCTACTCATTGTCCCAACACACTTTGTTGATTTTGTGGAGCCCCAAATAGAGAGGAGACAGTGGAGATTTTTTAGGATACAGCCGCGAGAGGCCAACTTATCATGGGTAGTTGAATTCTACTCGAACTTCTACTCGCCTACTCTGCAGACTGTCTATGTTCATCAGCAGCAAGTCCCTGTCTCCAAGAGTGCCATACAGAGAGCACTAGACCTTCCACCTAGTCTTGAGGGATGGGATGCATATCAAGAAGCATCTCATAAGTGACAAATATATCAGTTCGACTGGGATAGCATACTTGGAGTTATAGCCCAACCTGGCAGCAAGTGGATCTACGGGCAGCATCGTTCAAAACCCAAGAGCATCTCAGCTCAGTCACTCACCCTGGAGGCTTACGTGTGGGCACAGATTATGTCCCACTATGTCTTTCCGAGCACTCACGAGTCGACCTTCACAGCGGACATGGCTATCCTCATCTGGTGCATCCTGATAGAGCAACCCCTCAACCTGCCCCGACACATCTGGGATGCCATGGGACACGTATAGATTGCGGGTAACCTGCCTTTTCCCACCTTGGTTTCAGATTTATTCTCTACAGCAGGTGTGTCATCTCAGGTAGGAGACACGAAGGACATGATCCCTAGAGCTGACCAGTATGTCTCGAATGGGAAGTACACAGGCCGCCAGTACCCTCTGTGAGCCGGCCTGCTGGTCCATCTTTGGATACTCCTCCCTCGTCCACTTCACCATCATCCACACCACAAGCACCATCCATCCATCAGATGTTCCTTCAGATCCTTGAGAGGTTCGACCGGCAAGACCGGCGAATGGAGCAAATGGAGCACCGTAACAAGTGCCGATACAACTACCTGAAGGACCTCATAGCTGGTACACACCCACCTCCATAACCAAAGGACACCCCAGACTCCCCTTCATCCAGTAGTACAGAGAGCCAAGGTGAACCAGACACTGGAGGCGACGCTTCTAGCCCCCCTTGCTCCTTATTGATGGCACGGAGGACCGTGCCAAGCTTTAAATGTGGGGAGGTCAGTCCTTGACTTCCGGAGGTAACTTTTCTCTCTCTTAACACCAACATTTGACTTTTTCTTTTGTTAGATAGGATAGATTGCATAATAATAATTGTTTGCATGTATGTTTTGCTTGGTTAAAGTAATGAGTTTCTTTTCAAGACCCTATTTTACAATATTTCACTAATTCAAACTGAAAGTTTGTGTTAAACTTGTTTGAAGATTGTAAATTGGAACATGAATTATAGCTAAGAACACACAACCTGTGAGATTTAAGCTTAATTACATGGTTACATTATTTAACCATAAAATTTTATTCTTGTGTGTTTTCTTCTCTATGATTGCAATCTTTGCTTTGTTTCAATCTATATGTCCATTGTTTAGTATATTTACATGTTTGCACATGATTGAGGCCATCATTTGTTATTACCTCACTTATCCCAAATAGCCTACCATTTCAATCACCTTTGTTAGCCACCTTGAGCCTTTTAATCCCCATTTGTTCTATATTTTACCACATCACTAGCCTTAAGCGGAAAAACAATTAATTACCTGATTTGAATCTTTGGTTAGCTTAAGATAGAGATTGTGTATCAATTAAGTGTGGGGAACCGTGGGAACTTGGGTAGATAGGAAAGTGTTTAATTTTATTGAAAAGATATTGGAAATTTGGGTGCATACTTATATGAGACCAGAAAAGAAATTAAAACCTATGTGCATTGATAAAGTTATGTTTGCTTTCATGTTTAAAAAAAATTCAAATAAATAAGTAAATAAATAAATAAGGGGACAAAATTACCCCAATGCTAAGTTGAATAAAAGATCAATGCATAGGTGATGAAATTGAAGAAAAGTTGGTACATGAGTATGTAATGCAAAGTGGGAATTTTGGGTAGCTAGGCATGAATTGGAATTACATAGAGTGTGCATGTGTGTTAGGTAAGAGCTTAGGTCAATCAAAGATTCATATTTCAGCTCACTTGGCCATACATATATCCTTACCCTTACCTTAGCCCCATTACAACCCTGAAAAGACCTCATAATGTTTGCATTGGTATACTAATTTTTTGTTGATTGGTTAGATGAAGAACAAAGTCTAGAGAGCATAACTAGAGAAGAGTAGAGTGATTAACCCTAGACACTTGAGAGATTAGAGTGCATATACACTACCAGTGAGGGTTCAACGCTTGATTTTATGTTCCCTGCTTTCATGAGCTATCTTCTCACAAGTTTACTTGTCTTTTATTATATGATTTGAATTAGTGGAATCTGACTTATGTTTGTCTGAAGGAACTCATCTACTTTTAACCAAGTAGACAGAATCATCATAGCATATAGTTGCATTCATAGGTTGCATCTCATGAGTCTTACTTTCTCCCATTCATTCTTTATATCTCCTTGAGCTTAGCATGAGGACATGCTAATGTTTAAGTGTGGGGAGGTTGATAAACCACTATTTTATGGTTTATCTTGTGCTCAATTGAGTGGTTTTATCAAGTCTTCATGCACTTAATCATACAGATTGAATGATTTTACAATTCCTTCCTAGTTTTGTTCCATAATTGAAATCTTGCTTCCTAAGCCTTTAAATTGTATATTTTTAATTCTCCTTTATACCATTCGATGTCGTGATCTGTGCGTTAAGTGTTTTCAGGCTTTATTGGGTAGGAATGACTTAGAGGATGATAGAGAGGAAGCTTGCAAAAATGGAAGGAGCACAAGAAATAAAGAAGACAACCAGCAAGGAGCGACGCGCACACATGGCTCACGCGTGCGCGTGAATTGGGGTTCGCACGGCAACGCGTGCGCATGCCTGACGCGTACGTGTGACAAGAAAAATTTCCAAACGATGCGCACGAGTGACTGACGCATACGCGTGACATGCGCTACCTGCAGAAATCGCAGAAAATGCTAGGGGCGATTTTGGGCCGAGTTTGAACCCAGTTTTTGGCCCAGAAACACAAACTAGAGCCAGGGGACGAGCAGAGACTCAACACACATTCTCATTCGCATAGTTTTTAGTTTTAGTTTTAGAAATCTTAGAGAAAACTCACTCTTCCTCTAGGTTTTCTATACATTCATAGTTTTTATGCTTTTGATGCTTGTTTTGGATATTGAGAAGAGATACTACCTCCATTGAAGTCGCTATTATTCTAGTTTGCTTTCTTATTCCTTTACTCTTTTGATTACCTATTAACCCTGTTCAGATACGTATGTTGCATTTTGGGATTTATTAATGCAAAGAATTATTTTTACTTTTAATTAATTTTCAATTCTGATTCTATTTAATTTATCATGCCTTCTTCTTATATTTCTGTGAACGTTATATCCATGTCAATGGAGTAGACTCCCAACTTGACTTGGAGGTTGATTAAAAAGAGACCCTTGAGTTAGAATGCTCAAGTGATTAGTTAAATTGGAAGTTGTTGGCTAACTCTCTAGGCACTAACGCTAATCCTTTCCAAGGGAGAGGATTAGGACTTGTGAATAAGAGTTAGCTCAATCACTTGACTTTCCTTTATTTAGTAAGGGTTAACTAAGTGAAAACAACAACCTCTTGATACTACTCTTGAGAGAATTCCAACAAGGATAGAACTTCTAATTAATCTTCCCCCGATCAAGGCTTTTTATTTTGAATATATAAATCTCTTTCAATTTTCATTGCTTTAATTTGCAATTATTTATTTTCTGTTTTTCAATTTTAAAATTTCTCGAAAAAACCCCTGACTAATAAAATAGCACCCTTTTTGTCAACTCGTTAGGAGACGACCTGGGATTCCTACTCCCAGTATTTTTATTCTAATTTTGTGACAACCCTTCTAAATTGATAAGCATATTTTGGTTGTTTAAGAACTGTACTTACAACTCTATTCTTACTATAATTTCTTAATTGGCTGATTTTCGCCACCATCAAGTTTGCATTGAATAAATGTTGATACCCTTTGTTTCTTTCTTGAGTTTAGCATGAGGACATGCTTGGTTTAAGTGTGGGGAGGTTTGATAAACCCCAATTTTGTGGTTTATCTTGTGCTTAATTTGGGGAATTTCATCACCTTTTCTCACATTTATTCAATGAAATAGCATGATTTTGTAATTCTCCCTTAATTTGTGCTTAAGTGTAAAAACATGCTTTCTAGGCCCCTAAATTAGTGATTTTTGTTTCCTTTAATTCCATTCGATGCCTTGATGTGTTTGTTGAGTGATTTCAGATTCATAAGGCAAGTATTGGATGGAAGAAGTGAAGAGAAAACCATGCAAGGAGGAGAATTCATGAAGAAATGAACAATTGGAGAATTGAGGGCCACGCGCACGCGTCATCCACGCGTACGCGTGCATTGAAGATTCGCAGGCCACGCGCACGCGTCACCCACGCGTACGCGTGAATAGGAGTTTTGGCCAGCGATGCACACGCGTCACCCATGCGTACGCGTGACGCTCGGCACGTAACTCACTTAAAGTGAAATTGCTGGGGCGATTTCTGAGCTGCCCAGGCCCAAACCCAACTTGTTTCTGAGGGTATTTCATGCAGAATTGAAGATTGAGCAAAGAGGACCACTTAGTTAGTCATGATGAGCCTTTAGTTAGTTTTCTAGAGAGAAAAGCTCCCTCTTCTCTCTAGAATTAGGTTAGGATTAGGTTAATTTCTCTTAGATCTAGATTTGATTACTTGATTTCATCTTGTTTCCTCTATAATTTCTTGTTCTAATACTTCAATTCTTCTTGGTTCTTTTGTTAATTTCCCTTTGATGTCACTTTTATGTTTGTGAATGCTCTTGTTGGATTTGGATTTGGATTTCCTTTAATGCAATTGATGTTTCTTTTATGCTCTTGTGGTTAATTGTTTTGTTTATTGTTGATTTCTTGCTCATGATGGTTATGGATCTTGTTAATTCTTGCATTTTGTGATGTTTACTTCTATTGCACTCTAGGTGTTTGATGAAATATTTTCTCTAGTTTTTAAGTAGTTCTCTTTACTCTTGGCCTAGGCTAAGGGGATTGAGTGACCTTGAGCTATTGGGTCTCATTGAATTGGTGATTTGAAACCCTTAGTGGTCAATTTGATAACCATTGACTCTAGCCTACTACTAAGTTAATTAGTAGCTAGGTTAGGACTTATGGATTGATGTTGATCAAGCCATTTGACGTACTTCAAGCCTAGGAGTAGATATTACGTACTTAAGGCTTTTGGAAGTAGACCTAATGAGCGTGGTTCCTCATAATTGTCAATATATAGTTCGTAGACAAGGATGGTGATCTCAATTACCTATGTCTAGCCAAGAGTACTTTTCCTTTCTTTTGTTAGTTAATTGTTCATTTACTTTTCTTGCCATTTATTTTCTTGCCAAAACATAAAACCAAACCCCTTACCCCCTTTATAGCCAATAATTAAGCACTTCATTGCAATTCCTTGTGAGACGACCCGAGGTTTAAATACTTCGGTTAATTCTTATTAGGGTTTGTAGTTGTGACAACCAATATTTTTGTATGTGAGGATTCTTTGTTAGTTTAGAACTATACTTGCAACGAGATTTTATTTGTGAAATTCTAAATTGTATAAGGAAGCCGAGCTATCAATGACCTGTTGCCAATCAGTTTCAGGGACTGAATTGAACAAATACGAAGGTAGGTGGAGACCAATTTATATTTTTATAGTTATTAAGAAGTACAATGTTAATTGGATAAATGGTTAGAAACCAAAATGAACTTTTACTCAAAATTAAATAATGTGATAATTAAGAATAAAATATATTTTTATTTCTTTTATTTTTTGAATAAAATACATTTCTAAAGTGATACATCTTATATGAACATCATATATTAGGAAAGAACACCATCCCAAGTTCTAAAAAATGAGAAAGAAGTTAAAGAACAAAGAGATGATGACAAAGTTGATAGATATTAGAACTACAAAAAAATCTTATATCTAAAAGTTACGAATTTGAATCTTTTAAATTTTAAATTTTTATTTTAGTGGGTAAAGTGTAATCTCTCACCTTTGAATGGGTTCTCTTTCATATTTTCTATTGGTTCCACTTATGAAATAAATGGTGAGATATCACATTTTTTCCTCTAAAATAAAATTCAAACTTTAAAAAATTCAAATAAAAAAATTACATCGAAAAACCTTGTTTTAAGTGAGGACTTAGAAGGAGCACAATCAGATCTCCTTTAAAAATAATGTGCTCTAATTTTATAAATAAAGTACAGTTATGTTTTAAAAACTTTGAAAGATTCGAATTAGGTCAAGTATGGAAGAAAAGCTCAGATAATTTGAGAAGACTTAAATTTGATACTTTCAAGATTAAAAGAAAAAATAATTATGACATATCTAAATATTCATGAAAAAGGGATTTGAATTGTGTTTAATTTTTTTTGGAAATAAATAAATTTTAAAAACCTATGTGTCTTTAAACTTGTGAGCAACGAGATGTGGTAGAA
>NC_029791.2:59185453-59197508 GCF_000816755.2 Arachis ipaensis
GCTCGAAACAACCAAAGAGTTTATCCAAAAGGATGCAGGAGGGTTAAGATGAGTCTGATTAAACTTGGTGACCTACATATGTTAACAATTCCCCTATTTCCTAGTCTAATACCTTAAGAGTTTTCATAAAAACCGCATCTTGATATAAGCCTGTTTAACCATTTATATTAAACGATAATAAATGCAATTTCAAAAATAATCCTTTGAATCTATATTTATTTCATGTTTTTTAAAGAAATCTATTTGACTCCTAAGATAAGGAACATATTTTTTAAGGTCTTAAATAATCTCAAATCCTCTTGCATATTTCGAAAAATATTTTTTTTCGTACAAGTTATTTTTTTTTATAAATTTATACAAATTATTTATATTCACGCATACATGTTATTTTTTGTATTGTTATTGCACGTTCTTTTGTTATCGTCGTCACCAACACCACCTTGTCCTCCTCCTCCTTTTCTTTCTCCTTTTTTTATTTCATTGGAATTTCTTCTTTTCCTTCTTTTTCCTTCTTCTCTTCCATCATTAGTTATCTCGTTACTGAAGATAATAAATAATTCAAGTTCAGATTGTCAATTAAACCAAAATGAAATTTATTATTGTTTTGAATTATTATTTTTGTTTGTGAAAGTTATTGTTCATCGGTGATTGTTTGAATTGAATGTTATGTAAAAGTTCTGCATTAGAAGAAATATTTTTTTATATTTGCAACAAATTTGGGTATAACACGAAAATATTTAGGTGTAACACGAAGATATTTGAATGTATTATTTAAGAATTTTTGGTGTATGTGTGCTATTAAATTCTGCATAATTAAAAACTCTTCTTCTCCCTCCTGATCATCTTCTGGTGCTTCTTCTTCTTCTTTTTCATCATCATCATCATCATCTTTTTTTTTCTTATTCATCTTTTTTTTTCTTGTTTTATCTTTTTAAATTTTTTCTTGTTTTACTCTTTTAACAAGAATGAAAACAAAAAAAATCAAATAAAGAAGAAACATATAATGGTACAAAATTACTTGGAAAATAATGAACTTACATTCATTCAACTAAAAGAAAGAAAGAAATAAGGAAAAAAATAAGAAGAAAACATTGTAGCATTAGAGGAAATATTTTTCTGTATTTATAGCAAATTTGGGTGTAACACGAAGATATTTGAGTGTATTGTTTAAAAATTTTCGGTCTATGCATGCTAATAAGTTCTGCATAATTCAAAACTCCTTCTCCTCTTCTGTTGCTTCTTCTTCTTCTTTTCATCCTCACCATCTTTTTTTTTATTTATCTTTTTCTTTTTATTTTACCTTCTCAAGTTTCTTCTTGTTTTACTCTCTTAACAAGAATAAAAACAAAAAAAATCAAAGAAGAAGAAACACATAATGCTGTAAAATACTTGGAAGTTGATGAACTTACATTCATTCGACTAAAAGAAAGAAAGAAATAAGAAAAAAAATGCAGAAAAAAAATGCAGTATTAGAGGAAACATTTTTCTGTATTTGCAGTAAATTTGGGTGTAACACGAATATATTTGGGTGTATTGTTTAAGAATTTTCTATGTATGTGTGCTGATAAGTTCTGCGTAATTCAAAACTCTTTCTCTTCTTCCTCCTCATCTTCTGCTGCTTCTTCTTCTTCATCTTCTTATTTCATATTCTCATAATTCTTCTTGGGAGAAAAAAATCAATATATATATATATATATATATATATATATATAATAGTCTTCATTGGATGAAGATTAATAGATCTCATTTATTAAATTATATATATAAATGGTATATATAGAGATATAACCAAATATAATGTTACAAAATTAATAGAAAAATGAGGAAAAAAATGTAGCAACAACAACAGTAATAAAAAAACAACGATGAAGATAAAACATGCGAAGAAAAATAAAGAGAAACGCAAAGAAGAAGGAGAAGAAGAAGGAAGAGAAGGAGGAGGAGGAGGAGGAAGAACACGGGAGGAACGTGATTTTCACACGCGTGTTATGAAAGTAGATTTTGTTGGATTTGGGTTAACTTGTATGACTTGTATGCTAAAAAGACTTATATGTGTAGGAGTATTCTTTCAAAATACCATCAGATCAGTCTCAAACTTAAAGCATGACCTAAATGCTCATAAAAGCTTTAAAATGCTCAAATCTATCTGCAATAAGAGATTTTATAAATATACAAGTTATTTGGAGCTCTTTTTTATTTTAGAAATTTGAGTTATATATTTCTTTTCTAAATATGATATCTGATAAATTTTTTTATCATTTTAAATTATACAAAAAAATTTATAGTTTATCAACTAACTTGCATATATTTTGCATAATTAAAAGTATTTGTACATATTTCTCTCATGTGAATTCAACAATAAAAACGTACTTTTTAAACTTCGTTAAAAAAAATAACGTCATGATTCATGTTAATTAATTTGAGAGACTACTTTGATTGAATAAAGATTTGAGAGAAATTTTGTTCTTTTATTTGTGAATAATCAGACAAAATTAGTTAACAAATAGCAGCAACAAAGCATAATAAGTGGATAAAATTAGTAATAACAAAAAGGACAAAAAACCTCTCTTCCTTGAATAAAAATAAAAAGAGGATAACAACCTCTCCATCTCAGTACATCTTGTCATTTGTATTTATACAAGAATTTTCCGACTCAACCACTGCCATTACCAGGGTGTAAAAGAAAGAAGGGAAAAAAGGCTCAGTAGCTTCTTTCTTTCGCAGTTGGAGTGCCCAACATATCTAAGTTGGTCGTTAGACTCTTTAAGCATATAATTTCAAAAGCTCTTCATGGAAAGCCTTTCTGATTGCTTCTCTTTTGAGCTTGAGCGCAGCAGTGACTAGACCAGACTCTGGAGTCCATGGTTCAGGAAGCAATTCAATTTTTGCAGGGATCTCAAATTTCTCCAAACGAGCCTTCTTTCCTTCCTGCAAATAGTTTCATAGATTTGTTATAACAAAAATTGAGTAATAGTACATTTTTTGCAACTACAGAAGGCAATGCACTGCACTACAGGGTCTAGACTACAGAGATATTGAAATAAACATGTGAATGACACTATCAAGTTTCCCACATTAAACAACCAATACGCTTTACAACCAAATTTAGATTGCTCCCTAGAACAGTGATGCATTATTATCTCGGTGGGGCTTTTGGTGTTTTGGGGGGGTTGTTAAAATTGACTTTCATATGAGAAATCCTGATTAAATTGGAATAAAAATTTTATTCCAGGAAGACAGATATTATCCACAAATAAATGAATATGCTAGGTGTATACTAAAATCAGGTACCAGTGTAAAATACATATTGAAATACAAAATACACAAAAAATGAATTAAACTACACATGTATTTATGCACAAATACATGGTGGCTGATTTTGGTGTGCAAATAGCATTTTTGACAAAGAAAGAATCCTAGGTTAGAACAAATGTGATAATTTTGTATTTTAGATCCCCTAAAGTGAAGAAACTTGTGAAGTGACAATGAAAGAGTAATCACCCCTCGAGATCATTAGGTGAGATCCTGTAAGGATGAAAGTTATTGATTCAATGGTGATTAGTACTAGAACCTAATTTGTGAGTAGAAAATGCATATATTGGATGGGTGTTTAATAAAGTTAAATATGGGTATTTCTATTTTGGTGCTAAATTGAGTAATTGTCGAGTTCATTGCTTAATTGTTGATTTTAAATTTATAATTTTCTGCACTTTGAACTTGTGGATGATGTTTACTTTCCTTAGGTAAGTAGTGTTTTTGGTCTAGTTTGAGAGTAGGTTACCTAAGATGAATCCTGAATCATTGTTCTTCATGATTAGTGGAATTAAATCTTAAATTGAATCATGTTAATTAACATTGACTATAGCTAAATTTTCCCATTGTAGGTAAATGGAAGGGAGGTAAATGGAAGGGTTTCGACCTTTACTTGATATTTTAGAGGTTCAAGGAATCCTTTAAACTCATTGTTCAAATAGTAGTAGTCACAATTTGAGGGCTCGACCAGCATAGCCTGCCTAACAAAACTTTGGAAATAAATTTACATTAACATCAAAAGTGGCACATACCTTTACAAGTGACGCATGCACCTCCTTCATAGTGTCTTCTCTCTTGCATAGTTCTGAAAGTTTTGAATAAGCTATGCCTTTACTTGAGGCCCAATCTTCCAAAGTAGATGGAGAAACTACGACGAGTGCCACACAGTAATTGTAGATAGGATCAGCATGCAACATAATATTGTCCACAAAAGGGCTAACACTAAGAGCTGCCTCAACCTGTATTCGATAAAATTAGTCACAAAGGAATATTACTGAGAATGATGCTGACGCATTCCACAAACCAATATTCATACCTTTCCCAAGGAGACATACTCTCCATGCTGCAATTTAACAATATCCTTTTTGCGATCAATGATTTCGAGGCAACCGTCTGAATGAAATCTCCCTATATCACCAGTGTAGAACCACCTCATTCCTTTTTCATCAACCTTTAACATGAATGATACAGAAGTTAATTCATGCAGTCTAAATATATGCTGCAAATAGAACTTTGAAATTTGCTAAGCAAAAGAGAAAGAGTGCCCCTAGGAAAATAAGAAGCGATATGTTTGGACCACCAATTACAATTTCACCCCGGGGCATGGGTGAGTCTTTTGTTAGATACCCACCTTCAGGCCAATCAATTAGCTGAACCAAAAAATAATAATAATAATAAATATCAAATAAGATGTTTTTGAGTGGGTGGGTACCAAAAGAAAACCAAGCTGCCATTTTAAGACAATCATGCTAAAAAAAGGACTTGTACCATGGCCACCATCCCATTTCAACTTTCAACATTAAACAAGGCAAGTAAGAAATAACAATGTTTCTGACTGAGGTGAATTACGAAAGGACCATAAAGAACACGATAGATGCAGGTCCTTTCAATGATTTTTTAACAAGGACTATGAATTACTTTTTATCTGATGTAACAAGGAAATGAAGTTGACACCCAATATATCCTGTAAGAGTTGTAATGGTCTCTACAATTTCATAAAATATGGATACATAAATTTGAAAAGATTACTCATTTGAACTTGACATCAAATATTTACTTTTGATGGGATGTGACGACAGAAAACTCAACTTTCAAAATGTTTGGTCGTAATTTGAAAACATGTAGACCTCTGAAATAGAGGCAAGGTTTCTGAAGATGACATATGTTTACAAGTTGCTCAAGAGTCATGGTCGCCATATTAGTGGTGAAAACTAGAAGCAACACAATGACAAACCCGGTTACAAACAAAAACATACTCTATGCAAAGAAAAGTTAATAACAACAAAGCCTTTTTCCCATAACCAGTTGTCCTTCTTCGGATAGAGGGATATCGCAGCATAGAGATAGGTAACCACACTAAAATATAAACCATATCTATGGACAAATCATTTTCATAAAATCCATTTTTGTCTCCCTCTACCTCTATCAGTTGAGCTAGCATTCATTTGATCTACATATATTGGACTTCTACCTTCTTGTATGATTACAAGAATCTTACGATCTTTACCAAAATAGACGCTATCATAACTCCAACCTATTAATCTTGTACAGTGGGCCAACTTATCAAGTACTACAACCTTATCTTTGCAACGGTGACTTTATTCACTTGTTGGTTATTTACTACCTAATATTCAATTCCATATAATAGTGTTGTAGGATTTTCCCTTAAACTTCAGTGAGACTTTTCAGTCACAAAATAACAGTCAACACACTACTCTATTTCCTCTATACAGGTTAAATCCAATAGGTAGCTTACATTTGTCTATATAGACTGAATGACTGATTTGTTTAATATGGAATAGATCAGACAGGTCCCCAGTATTAAAGATATACAACAACTAGAAAGTCTTATCCCACTAGATGGGGGTTGGCTACCCACAGTTAAAGATATAAATGCCAAATTTATATTGAAACTTGTATGTTTTGCTTTTACCTCTCAAGAAACTCAGTCAAAATCTTCTACCTTGATATCTACTGACCTGAGCAAAGTAAAACTTGATTTAGGAGGACTTATTATACTTGGATGAAATTTTCTTAGCCAACAATATCGTCACTTTGCCTTGTAAAGCGTGTTGTCATTCCTATAATTTCCAATCTTTGTCAGCTAACCATCAAACTCCGCCTATGTTACACTTGCGGTACATAGCCGGTCCCAAGCCCGGATAAAGGAGGTGTTAGGTCTTCGGCAACCAACATAAAAATATAGCCGAACCCCCATGACATGAATCAAAGACATTATTGCGCTAAAGCTAGGTCGTTGCCCGGAAGCAACGCGCCGTATGGCTCGAGTACGGTGTAAAGAACGAGAGATTTGGATCAGGTTAAGTGCATAAAGGATAAGGATGGAGAGGTGTTGGCTCAAGAGGAGAAGATTAATGAAAGGTAGAAGAGCTACTTCTACGAGTTATTTAATGAGGGACAGAAGACTCTTCCGAGCCTTGGTCGATTATGCACAAGGGAAGAAGATCAAAACTTTAACTACTATCGAAGGATTCGAGACTTCGAGGTAAAAGAGGCTCTAAAGCAGATGAAAAATGGCAGGGCAGTAGGACCTGATAATATCCCGATTGAGGTTTGGAAGGGTCTTGGAGGAAAAGGCATCAACTGATTAACCAAGCTTTTTAATGAGATTTTAAGGTCAAAGAAGATGCCTGATGAGTGGAGAAAGAGCACCTTGGTACCTATCTACAAGAATAAGGGGGATATACAAAGTTGCGAAAACTATAGAGGGATTAAGCTTATGAGTCATACTATGAAGTTATGGGAAAGGGTGATAGAACGGAGGTTGAGAAAAGAGACACAAGTAACAGAGAACCAATTTGGATTTATGCCAGACAAATCTACCACTGAAGCGATATACCTATTAAGAAGGATGATGGAGAGGTATCGTAGTAATAAAAGGGATCTACACATGGTGTTTATTGATTTGGAAAAAGCGTATGATAGAGTACCAAGGGAGAAGACATGTATGATGGGGCCACAACTAGTGTGAAGACTCAAGGTGGTGTGACAGAGGAATTCCCTATTGGTATAGGATTACACCAGGGATCATCCTTAAGTCCATACCTTTTCACATTAGTCTTGGAAGTACTCACAGAGCACATCCAAGAGCCTGTGTCATAGTGCATGCTTTTTGCCGATGATATCGTCCTTATGGGAGAGTCAAGAGAAGACCTAAATAAGAAGTTGGAGTTATGGAGAGAAGCTCTAGAAGTGTATGGTCTGCGCATAAGCCGTAGCAAGACGGAATATATGGAATGTAAGTTCAGTCTGAGAAGGGAAAACTCCAATATAGAGGTGAAGATTGGAGAAAACAGTTTGGACATGTGGGAAGAAGACCGATAGAACATCCAGTCAGGAGGGTGGATGAGATAGAAGATGGACAAAGGGCGAAAGGCAGAGGAAGACCTAAGAAGACCATCCATGAGGTGGTCAAACGAGATCTACATGTAAACGGTCTCTCTGTAGACATGATACATGACAGAGCACAATGGCGTCGTTTGATTCATGTAGCCGACCCCACTTAGTAGGACAAGGCTTTGTTGGCTTTGTTGTTGTTGTTGTCAGCTAACCATCATTGTGGTTTATCTATTAAAACCATCCACAAAATCTTAGTAGCCTATTATTTAACTTTTCCAAATCAGTGCAAAAGACGAAAAGCTCTTTGATCATTCTGATATCCCCTCCATTAGTTATAAATTACTTTAATACCTCTGATATTTCTCCATCAATATCCACAAAAAGGAGAGTAGCTTTTCTGTGATTAACCTTTTTTAAGGCAAGAAAACAAACTAGTTTCCTGCAAAATGTCCTCCTATCTCAATCACCACTCAATAGTACACTGCCTAATATTCATAACATGGGCTCGTAAGTTTCAATTCCGCTAATCCTGTATTTTATACATAGGGGATTAGACCATCGGTACTCCTCTACTCATCCAACATTTACTTGGACTTTATAATCATGTTGAACAACTTTGTAAGTCAACTTATGCCTTTCCCTCCTAGACATTTCCATACCTTAAATGGTATCCCATTAGCAATCTCATTAACTTTTTATTATTCATTCTCTTGAGAGACTCCTCTTACACCGCTCTCAAGTTTTACAATAGAAGTTAATAAATTTTGTCCTCCTCTCTAATAGTTTAGCCTATCAGACTGCAAGAGTGTCCTATACCATTTATATAAAAAAACTAACTCTTCAATCTTCTCCTGGTGCCTTATTACTGAATTTCGTGAACAAAAACTCCACCTCTTCATCTTTAATACATTTCAGCTTGTCAAAATCAGATCCCCCACTGCTGCAAGCAGCAGTAGCTTGTAAATGCTTATATATCACTATTTCAGAGCCAAAGGATTGATACAACAACAAAGCCTTATCCCGCTAGGTGCGGTCAGCTACATGGATCATGCTACCATTATACTAATGTTAACAAATATATATAAAGGTAAACTTGATCTGATTAAGCATTACCTTAATAAATGAGCATGGAAGAGGTGGTCCAACACGACCAACAGATGTATCATCAACATCAGAGAATGTCCCACCAGCACAAGTCTCTGTCAGACCATATCCTTGACCTATTGGAGCACTGGAAATGACAATCCAATATAAATATATAAATATGAAAAGAAAATAATAAGTGCAAGTGTAAAGCAACAGAAGTTGATACTAATATATCATTTAGAAGCCCATCATAACAGAAGTAGAAGTTGAGTGTGCAAAAGAAATATGCAGGCTGCCAGAACAGTTTGAACTTTCTATTGATATCAACTGTCAAGCCGATTGTAGCAAATCATTCACAGGCCATAATATAGACTAGCAGTTCACATTTCAACCTTGGTTCGATCATATGGTAATACAGCAATCAGTCAATCACTCTTTTACAACAGAGCTGTCTCAAAACTTGCTGCCTCGTATACCAATTTGGTCAAAAAGGTCACAATTAGAATTGTGGATATAGATTTCTTAAGCAGATTTGTTTCGTCGCTGGTATTGAAACTTTTGAAAGAAATTATTAGAAGAGATATCAGAAGAGGTATTCAAATCCTTATGCTAAGCGGTATTGAAACTTTGAAATTATCAGAAGAGGTAAGCATAAAAGGACAAAGTACAGATATCAAACATGAAAGAGCACAATAATGTCGTTTAACCCATGTAGCTAACCAATGCACTAAGTCTCTATTGTTGTTATCAAGTAGATATTTTGTCCTCTATTCAAATATTTCTCCTTTTATTTGGAAAGTTCATATATTGATTATTCATATATCAAGACTTACCCAAGACAAATATTGATGAATCTCTGTGTATCACCAGAAAGAGGAGCACCACCAGACAATATAAAACGGATACGACCCCCTAGAATTGCCCGGACCTTTCTAAACACAAGAAAGTCCCAAAGTGCCTTCTCCAAGCCCCAAGCTCCAAGCCAGCTACCATTAACTGCTTGCAACCTGCGAGCATAGGCTAAGTTGAACAACTTCTTTGACAACCCTCCAGTTGCATTTACCTACATGGGCAAGCTTAAGATTTTATTCTTGGTCCAATGACTAAATGAAAGTCAGCTTTCATGCAACCACCTCACTAACACACATGATACGACTGATGCATGATGCATAGGTGTGTCTTCACACCTCAAATATCAATACCTTCTTGAACACTCCATCACGCACTCGATCAAGGATTGCTGGTACTGCTGCCATTAATGATGGCTTCAACACTGTAGCATCCCCCTTTGTTCCTTTCTTAATCTTGTTTGATGTATCTGTTAAGGTCAGAGGAGATCCATATCCTATTGCACTTCCACAAGCTGCAATCAAATTCTAAAATGTTTTCGAGATTGATAAGTCGTGAAATAAACAAAAATTTGATGTGCTTAGACAGAAATATGCATTAAGTATTTCAAACTACAAAAGTATATCCACATACCTCAGCTGCTAATTCAAGGATATGGGCCATTGGTAAGTATGCTAGATATGTGTCATTTCTCCCAAGGTCAGGAACAATTGTCATCACAGCAGAGACAGTTGCTAAGACATTGGCATGTGTCATCATCACACCCTTTGTGAAAAAACCAAAAAAAAAAGTATTAAAGGAACAGCACTACAATATAAACAAGAGAATCAAGATGGAAAAGGAAGTAAAATAAAGCACCAAAATCTGGTCCAATCAGATATACTATTTGGGATCACCAATCAAGTGAAGTGATTTAGAAATTGATATTAGAAAAGCTAAATATATATATATGAGATGCTTCCAACCTTAGGTAAACCTGTACTTCCACTTGTGTACATTATAACGGCAACATCAGCGGGATGAGGTAAATCAGCATCAACAGGGTTTTCTCTACCAAGCTTCTCTACATTAGCAAAAGAAGTTACGATCCAGCCATGCTCAACAGATGAGGCTTCAGATGGGATATCATCATCCATGCATATCACACGTTTCACTGAATCAAGTTGTCCACTAATACGTACAAGTGTCTTCAGTTCTTTTTGGGCACATATCACTGTTGTAACCTCTGTCTGGCACGCATTTTGTAAGTGAGTTCACAAAATGAAGCATGCAAACTTAAGAATGCATCATCCTAAAAGAGTTAGAGAAGAAAATAAAAACCTCATTGAGTGAGTGACATAACGCTTCCTCCCCCAATGATGCATAAATAGTCACAACTGTCACATTTCGCCGGAAGCAACCCTGAAGGTGCATATGAAAGGCTTAAAGAAACAGAAAAATTATCAATCACTTTTTTTAAGGAAAATTAGACGTAATAATAAAACTAATATTTCACCAATTCTACAGCACTTAATGATGCATAAATCTCTTTTTATTGATTTGGTGGCTGAGAAGAAAATTTCAGTTATGCTCAGAGATATATTGGCTTTACTATTATCCTTTCTATATAACCATTTGGATGAGTAAAATTGACAATTCTCTAAACTGAGATTATCGTGTTAATTTATATCTCTAATAACAAAAAATAAATAATTAAAAAACGTGAATCTGTGATTATCATAGCTCAATTTTGGTTTGGTGTTTACAATTTTCACAATTTCTTATATGAAAAAGTCTATGGGACCAGCAACTTTTGTATTTTCTGGCCAGCACTTAACCATCAAAATAAAAGTGAGTGATTTCCCACCATTAGATGTAATCTCACACCATTAAAAACACTATACACTATTGATGGCCAATTGATGGTTACAAAATACTAAAATTGCTGGCCCTAACATTCCTCTTCTTATAATACCCAAAATAAAAAAAACCAAGTATTTCTCGCCAATTTTCATGGGAAGTAAGAGTCTACATTGATTAATTTTCAAATAAAAGAAAGACTTTAATTTTTAAAGCCACCCAATGTAAAATATACTTTACAATAGATCCAATTAATATTATCACCTTACCAAAAATAATTACATTATCCATCAATTAATATTAATTCATTCAGAAAAACTCTGTTTACACGGTTAATTGTTAGTGGCTGGGTGCATCAAAGATGACTATCGAAAGACTAAAAAAAAAAAGTTAAACAAAATAAAATAAAGAAAAGCAAAATCGACCAAAAAAAAAAGAAATTAAAAAAAAAATACCTCACCACCTCCCTCGACACCAGCCGCCGTGTCCCTAGCAGCAGTCGCTCCGCATGCCGCCTGCAAGTCATCTCAAATAGCTCCGCCAGCGTCGCGGCCCCCTCCCATGACGTCTCCACAAGTGACTCGAAGCGCCGGTTCCTCACTGCCAGGCCCTTCTCCCCTCCCACGTCTGCTGGCACGGCGCGCCGCTTTCTTCTGCCGCCGCCGCCGCCGCCGGAGGCGTTGCGGACGAGGAGGGTGACTAGGAGAGGGACTACGACGCCCGCAATGTAGGGAGTCATTGTTGCTGTTGCTGCCTAACTGAATTTGAGGCGTGAGATTTGGGATATAAAATGTGAGGAGTTGTGAGAATTTAATAGCGAATCTGGGAAAAAAAGGACTTATTGCATGTCACGCCATTGGACTATGTTGCATATGTGATTGTGCGCGTG
>NC_029791.2:59197534-59199225 GCF_000816755.2 Arachis ipaensis
GTTTGACAGTGTGATAATATTTTTTATGAAATATTTTTCCGTTGGATAACAGTATAACAATTTCTTTTTATTGTTTAGCCGCATTTTCTCTCAATTGAAATAATTACTTTATAGATTTAAATTTCACAACATAAAATTGAAGTTACTTAACAGATTAATTTAATCTTAATAAATACGTTTGTTTTTTTACTTAAGATCATGATTTCTTTATCCATAAATTGAGAATTTGACACATAAAAAGTATTTTATAGAAAGAATAATACAATTTACTCTGTATCCCAATAACTTAAGGCTTTTGCCTAACCTTTCAATTTAAAAAAAAAAAAAATACTTCCTGGGTCTCTATTTTTAAATAATTGTCCATTTATAAATATTTTGAATATTAAATAAAAAATATTTTATAAGAGATAGATGTTCGAATTAGAAAAATATTAAATGAACAAGTTATTTTTATAATCAAATTTAATTAAGTATTTTTTTTCTTATACATTTTTCTTATTATGCCAATAAATTATTATACTAATTTAATTAAATTTAATCAAATAACTTAATCATATAATATCAAATTATATCACGAGGAAAGTGTAAACAGGGCATGGTATGACTGTTGAGTGTTGACAACTAAGAAGACGTGAACATTGAAGTTTCAGTCATGAACGAGTTTTTCCAAGTTGACATTTTTTGTTCTTTTTCCTTGTCCTGTGTTTGTCTCTGTCCTCAGCGTTGCTTAATTTCTAACAACTAAGGATAAGAAAGTGCTACAATTTTCGTTGCTACGTTTTTGGTTGATGTTGGGTTGCCCGTGCAAGACTTGGAATCTTGCGTGGCCTGTTTATTCAGATGTTTTGGAGAATATAGGAAGAAAACAATTCGTAAACTGAGTAAGAAAACTTAACTAAAAATATAATTGGTATTTTTTTGGGTGTAACGTATTGTGAAAACTAGAAGAATTGCGGTTGAGCTCACAGCAACTGAAAAAAAAAAAAAAATACATGAATGGAGTTTGAAGATGATATATTGAGATTGAGATTATTGTGATGTGGTGCATGAGCAACAGTAGGCAATAGATGCCATGTTATTGACACGTCATTCATTTGCTCTGTAAAAATTTATATCTGGCAAGTTCTTTTCGAAGGGTGAATTCTCGCGTAGGCCTCTACCCTTCATTGATTAGAACGTGCAATTGGATGAGGTTGGTTGTTTAACAAAATGAATATAGCAAAAGCGACAGAGAAAGATAAAGTTAAGTGAATACATATCTATTTTAGTCTTGCGCAATGAGTTCATCTAGATCTAGTTGCTTTAAACATAAAACCATACACAATAGAACCAACCAACCAACAATAAAAACAGAAAAATGATTTTAAGTAAAATTGATAGTTCTAATCGAGTGCATTTGTTTACCTCTAAAAGTACAACTAATATACTGCCCCAAAAACGGTAATGCCTCAATATTTTGTAAACTTGAAAAACTTTGAAATTATTTTTTCGTACAATTGTGCCTTTGAAGCCTTTCATAACATATAGTGTGTGTTTGGTTTAACTTTTATAAACTATAGAGTTAAATTTAATTTGATTATACTAGAATTATTTTTTTATTAAAATTGAGTTTATTTCAACATAATTTATATTTGAATACTTTGATTCAAAAGTAATTACAATTAAAAAATATTTTTCAGATAATGATGACC
>NC_029791.2:59199248-59218792 GCF_000816755.2 Arachis ipaensis
CAAAAAGATGTATAAAATAAAATAAAGATAGAAGATGAAAAAGAAAGAGAAATAAAATGAAGATGACCTTGCATGGAGAAAAGATGAAGTGAAGAAGGATAATTGAAAAATAAAACGAAGATGACCGTGTATGTATAACAAGAAGAAAGTGAAGAAGGATAGTTGAGAGAATAAATTTTGCAATCAATTCTCAACCGTAGGAATTGAAAACAAAAACTACAAAATGTTGCTTCAAGTAAATGTACGTTTGAGGGTAAAAATTTTGTTAAAAAATTCATCCAAACAAGTTTGGTCCAACGTTCAAGACTTTTGATTGTGCATGAACGCTAAACCAAACATACACATAGCCTTAGTTTGGAGCTGCTCTTCCATTCATATGATCTTGTCGTTGCCCTTGAGACGAGCTCCCAGAGAACATCTCCATCATAGATCTAAAGGCTCCTGTTACATCATCAGACATTTCATCAAAGTTCAAATTAATATTGCCACCAATTCTTATTTCCGGTTCGTTAGCACTTGTGGCATTGGCATCCACTGGCCGTTCCTGAGACTGCGACCCATGGTGCGAACCTGTGACATTTGCAGCCATGTCTCTGAACATGCTTGCTATATCATTTGGGTTAAATGGCACTGATGGAAAAGGTGGCACTCCATGGCTTCTTGATCCTCTTGTCGATTGGTTCGGGAATTCCCAAGATGATCTTGAACTCTTTAGAGCATAAAAAGTGATTAGTTTCAGCCTTTCAGGTATCATGTTTAAGAAACTACCATCAGAATGCTATAACTGCTACTATAGAGAGAGATTACAGCATCTTGTTTGAGCAACAACCATTACAATGCTAATGACAAATGTATCATGAACACATATTACCAATTCGGCAAAAATATTTTAAGTTACTAATGCTTGAAGTGCAGGAAAATGCTACACATTGGATATTATGGAAATAACTAACAATTAACCACGGCATTCAAAAAAACCATATGCAAGTTAAACACACCATCACTGGTGTAAATTGAAACATTGCTAAAATTTTACTAATTCTTGATGCTCCCTTTGTGTGGGAATAGCAAAAGTTTAACATGAAACATGTTTTCTCCAGAGACTTGGAGTAGGATGTCTACGTGGAGATCCCTCTAAACTCTGATTCAATCGATGAATAAAACCAATGTATTTAAGAAAAGCACGTTGAAGCGATTGCTCCACATCTTACTTTTGAAGGTTCATAAATACGACGGTATCAAAGGAGTATGAAAAAGCAAGATGATCATACCATCCTTTCCAAACACACTCAAGGAGGTAAACTCTCGATTCTGTCTGGATATGTGGATGACATTGCGATCAGGCAATTGTATGCACCTATGACAAATTTTCTGACAAGCTAGTTTTACAGGACAAGACTAGATCACTAGATGTCTGGAATCTATTTGGTGTAAACCCATGATCTTCATAGAAGACTTTTCTTCTTAGACATGTTGAGAGATTGGCAACCTATGCTTCATAGATAACTTTCATTTTGGTTGTTTTTTGCTCTCGTAAAGAATAACTATTATCCTCTGTCTTTTACTATTCTTCTCTGATTGAATGAAATCCTTTTGTCAAATTTTTTTTTTTTTATCCACTCAAACAAGTAGTATATTCTGAAGGATAAGTTAGCATCTGGATTCAAAATACAAGATATTTGGAAATTAAGGTACTTCCAACGGATTCAATTGCCCATCTCAAGAAAGGTATCTTTATTTCTTAAAGAAACTCCCAAACAAACAGTAAAGCTCAAATGCAAACCCGCTGGTGTATCTAACCAACAGAATCACAAAATAAGAAATTATTAGGAGTCTCCTATGGTTGAATGTTGATAACGGTCTATTCGAGAGTTGAGTGGGGATGTTATTACATTTGGCACATGCTACATAAAATTAAGCATATGCAGTTAGTGTTAGCAAATTTATGCATGCCAAGCAAGGAAGACACACATGCAAGCTGCAGATAAAATATGTAACATCATCTCAACAAGGTTTTTGTTATTGAAAGGAGATTCAATCATCATATTCATGTTCTTGGGAGGATGTCTAGTAACATGAAGGAGTGAGAAACCTAACAAATTTACTTGTGAAGTGTAGTATGTAGAGGCCGAATTTCCAACAGTGGCACCAGTAGGTTGTGAATTACAATGGACAAAAGCATAGTAGTCTGAGAGCATAAATGCATAACACTAAGCTGTCATGAAAATATTCTATAAAAAATCAATGTCATCAATGAATAATATTCAGTCTCTACTATATCTTCTTTCAAGTAACTAAAATATAAATATTTCCTTTATTTTTAAAAATGAAATAATGATGATAACAATACCTGATTATGATTTGCATGGTGTTGCTCTTCTCGCAATTTATGCTCAGCCACCTATAGATACAAAATGGTTATGACAAACAGAAGAAGTAACAAGCAAAGCAAAACAGAAAGGAACAACAGGTCAAACCCGTATATTTTCTTTAACAGCTTCGTTATTTGGATCCAATAGCAAGGCTGCAGAAGTAAGATATCATGGTAAGGATAAAACCTCAAGTTTCTCACTTATTCAATAGATTTAAAATTCTTGAATCCCAAGCATCTTGGATCCAATAGTTATCATCAAAATAAACATGATAAGTTTAATGTAGCGTGTATTTTGGAAAGATAAGTCAATTTGACTGGAATTTTTACATCATGTTCCTGGAAGTTTAGGAAATCCAAACAGCAAATGGTAGCTCATCCATCAAGAACTTTGAGAAAAACTCCCTTTGAGATTTTGTGAGAGAAATTTAGTAATCTATTTTTAAAAAAACAAGAATATCATTAAGACAGAAGAATTTTACAAGAACATGGGAGAATCAAAGAGACTCCTTACAAGAGCAAAATGCAAAAGTAAAAAACCTATCAATAGAGCCTAGCTTCCAAAACTCTTGACTAAATTTTAACATCGAAGATGCATGGGGTCAAACTAAATACAACAGTAGCATATACTGCACATTCCCGGAAAGGTTTTGCAATCCTTCTACTAGCTTTAAGGATAGATACCCCAAAGGGCTGCAAGTATATAGGCACAAAAGGTTCAAGGATAGTTTTGGAATTAAGCAGAATCAGGGAGTGGGAAAATTGAGTGAATCCTCAATTCCTAACTAATTGTGCAGAAATTGAGAACAAATAGAATGTCATGCTGGCATGTGGGTTGTGCGCAAAGTGGTGGTGTATTTCTAGCTACGTGAAAGAGAGATATAAAGCGTAGAGAGTGAGGAAAGAGAGGGAGGCTAAAAATTGGGAGTTGGCCTGGGTGAGTGGGGCTGCAATAGCGCCCTGTTTCACTTTGCTTGTTGCGTATTTTCTTCTATCTTCTCTTCAACTGTGAGCTGAGATCCAGACTCATCAGTGTGAATAGTACAATCATACTACTTCCTCTAGTCCCTGTGTTTGTGGTTTCTTACACCTTCCTACTCCCAAAACCAACAGACCTGCTCACCTGACACTCGCCTGACAAAGTATTTCAAAAAAATTCAGCCACTTTGCATATGTGAAATGGATTCTGAATTTACCTCACACAGAACACATTATAAAAATCAGAGAAATAGCATTGTGTGGTGTTCAAACAATGTGTAAATGTGAAATATATGATGCATCTCAAATATGTCACGATGGTTTGTATGAAAAAGCAACAAAAAGGTCAACATTCACAGGGCAAGTCCCTGTCAATTCTAAAACAAATTATAAGCTTACATAACAGTAGAAGAATACACTACCAACCTTTTCTGAACCCTTTATCAATAGCAAAGCTGTAGTTTCCTTGAGCATAGTATACTAACCCCAAACGACTGTAAGCCTTGCTGTAGTTTGGATCAATCTCAATAGATCTAAGACAATCTTGGATTGCTTCATCATATTTTTTAAGCTGAGTGTAAGCTGCTGCCCTGATATGTGTCAAAACAATGAACAGAGTACAGGTTCATTGCTTAAAATGGTGCCTAATGATCAGAGAAGGTTGAACCATGGCATATATCACAATACATTACTTCAAGAGAAAAGAGAAAGGAAGGGACTCTTATGACTACAAATTTCAATTTGGGTCACGATAGATCAGAAGAGATTAAACCATCATCCTTGTAAACGTTCTCAAGGTCATGATTCAGTATTCCTTTGGAGCTGTGGGATGAAATAATGGATAAGATTCCATAATCGATAAACTATTTGTTATATAAAGCCGTCACACAATTCCACGAGTTTAAATCCTGAGAGAAAAGTGCTTAAGGGCATGTTAGAAATCCCAAAGAAATGCAATTGATTTTATTTGCAAATCAATTAACTTGTTTAGATTTTAAGAAAAATGAGAATTGAATTTATTTTGAAATCCAACAGATTTTCTATCACTTTGTATTTGAAGTCCTTTCACTTTTAACAGGATTTACATGGATTTTGGATCTAAAAGATTTAAAAAAAAAAACTGTTTTGCCCTCTAAATATTAGTGTAAATAAAGATGTGTTTCGAATGGGAGGTGGCAGGCAGCTATCAGGCGGAGGTCCGTTGGTGGTTGGCAGTGGTCAGCAGCAGTTCACACACATTATTTGATTTCAAAAAAGCAAATCAAATCAAATCAAATCAAATCAAATCATTTCCATTTTTTTTTTGTTGAAACACACCCCCTGACAGATAATTGATTGCGATGTAATTCCACATATATTTGTTGCTCAATTTTACATAAGAATTCAGGGATGTTTCATTCTTTTGAAAGAAAATAGTACTGCCTACAGAACCTGTTCATTCTGTTTATCTCAATTTCATTTCAAGGTGTCAAGGAAGCAACAGTCGACAGGGAAGGGAAGAATATCAGTGACGAATGGACAAATTTGGTGACAATATTGAGAGTGGGTATAAGTAGCAAAAGAATTTTTTAAAATTTTAGTTCGAAATAAGTACTGTTTTGGTTCCTAAAGTTTGGAGCCAAAACCCAAATTGCCCCTAACTTTTTTTTGGTTCGAAATGCTCCTCAACGTTACATTTAGAATTAAAATCGTCCTTTTCGACTTTTTTGGACAAAAATCCCCTTGTGTTTGTTATTGGTAGTTATGAAAATTAAAATAAATTAAAAGATAAATTAAGAATTAAATAAACATAATAATTATATATAGATTCACTTCAATTTCTGGGAGGAAACAACAAGATGACGATAGTTCCTCCGCCGCATCCAATGGAGGGGCTCCACAAAGCAAGAGCACCACCATTCCTCACGAAGACGTTTGACGCGATGGACAATCTGAAACGGCGCAAGCTTCTTGGTTTGGGATCCGCACACCTTCTCTAGAGGCCTTCTTCCAAGATACTTCAAGCATAATAACTTCCCAATATAAAGATTTTGTATTTCTTTCTAACCCAATTTAAAGATTGTGTTCCTTTCTAACCCAATTTAGAAACCAGTTATAATTATTAATTACTATAAAAAGGTTTTACTGATTATTTACCTGCCACTATATATGATTGAATATTTAAATCCATTGGTCTCGTGGTTTCTGGAATTCCCTTACCTGCTTTTGCGATTTGTGAACAATCATTGAGACTTCAAATTTGTCTTATCTATTTGGTCATGTAGGGTTTTAGAAAGATTGGTCCAGATAAATGGGAATTTGCGAATGAAGGGTTTGTTAGAGGGCGCAGTCACTTGTTAGCTTCATGGAGCCCCTCCATCGACTGCGGCGGAGGAACAATCGTCATCTCATCGTTTCCTCCCAGAAACTGAAGTGAAGTTGTGTATGATTATTATGTTTATTTATTTCTTTATTTATCTATTAATTTGTTTTAATTTTCATAACTACCAATAATAAACACAATGGCATTTTTGTCCGAAAAATCAAAAGGAGAATTTTAATAATAAATGTAACACTAAGGACCATTTCGAACCAAAAATAAGGTTAAAAACGATTTAGATATTGACCCCAAACTTTAGGGACCAAAACTATACTTATCCCTTTTAGTTACAAACTTAACTACTCATTCAATACAAAATCCATGATTAGCATTCTCACTTCTCACATAACAAGAGTGTCCTCCTGCCCTAGACTAATATCTCACAAAAGCATATTACATCTAGTGAAAATGAGCAGAAATTGCAACTTCCTGAGAAGATCAGTAAGTTAACATTCCATATAAAAGCTACCCATGTAATCATATAGAGAATAACCAAATATAATTAGTAGTATATTTGAAAACATATAAACCAGAGCAAATACCTGTTGCAGTAATAAACAGCACTTTTTTCATGCACTGCAATTGCACAATTATACAACTCAATTGCATCATGGTATTGCTTGGATTGCATTGCCTTGTTACCTGAGTGAAACCAAATTTCGGGTATTATTAGCAAGAGATACACATAATGCATGTCACCGTGTGTGCATGCTTGCATTATCAGAAAATCCTCCTAATGCTCAGCTTAAAAATCCTTCTAATTCACATTCCAACAAAATCATGAATTGAAATTTACACAATTATGAATTAATCAACAGATTTAAAAACTTATCATACCTAGTGATTTCAGTGATTCAGCCAAATTCTTCAGATTTAATACTGGGGACCCAGATTTTTCCATCTCCTATATAGCAGCAGAATAACTTCATCAGAATTAGCTTCTGATAGAACCCATAGCCAATGGCATTGGTTGATCTATGTAATAAACGTCACCAAATAAGATGAGGCTTGGAAGTTGTTGTACAACAATATAGATAGAAACGAAAGAAAATAAAAGGATTGCATAAAATAACTAGTACTAATAGAAATGTATGTATATACATAGATTTAAGATAACAACTGACTGAAGGATCAATTGAGAAAGGCATGAATATGTTTATGAAATTGTTAATTTCAAGCATCTAACCAAAAGGATTGTCTGATAGAATAAAGAACCCCAAAGAACCAGATGGAGACAGCACGTGACAATACTGATCGGAATTGAGTTGCATGTAGCAGTTTCAAAACCTTTCACAGTAAAGCTATCTCTCATACAGGTAGAATGCATATCATTTAACATACTGATAATGCTGTTGATGAACATATGGAATATCATAGTAGTCAGCCAAATCTCGTCTCATCCGAGATGTCCCCAAAAATAGGATGGTAGGATTAGCCAGAATTTGAAGAAAGGTAGAAGAAAATTTTGATTATGAAATAAACTTAGAACTGAGCAGTGTGATTAACTACTACGTGGCATATTATAATTTGTTCACTTCCCAGTACTATTATTTTATCAACATCACTTTTCTTTCAATGGGACCATTTATATGCCCTCTCCTGGGCAGATGGGCCAAAGATATTCAAGAAAACTAGAGAACAACAGAGTTTCAGGGGTTTTTTCCTTCTTTATTCCTGTATTTGCTTAGGTTGGTTAGTTAGGAGACTATTTAAGCTATTTAGTAAGACATTTTATGAAGCATTTTATTAATGAAATTCCAAGTTTCATATGAAACATGTTTTTCTAAATATCCAAGTGAGATGATTGATTTGCTTTGCTTGTTGCATGAAGAAATTTTAAGTGGGCTAGTCAAAGTGGCGGAATGCGTATGGTATTATGTGTGAAAAAAATACCTTTAAAACTTAAGGACAAATTTTATTGCAATGTCATTAGATCAATTATGTTATATGAACTGAGTGTTAGGTGACAAAGGGTAAACATGAGCATAAGCTTAATGTGGCAAAAATGAACAAGCTTAGATACATGAGCGGCTAAATACATATGGACAGAATAAAGAACAAAAATATAAGAGAAACTTTGCAATAGCGCCTACTGCTGAAAGATGATAGAATCTTGTCTCATGTGGTTTGGACATGTGAGCGAAAAATCAGCAGAATATCCGATCAGGAGGATGGACCAGATAAAAGATAGAAAAATAGTGAAAGGTAGAGGAAGACCTAAAATGATCATACACAAGGCAGACAAAAGATATCTATGTGTAAATGACCATAAACATGATTTAGGATAAGATGCAATACTGTCATTTGATCCACGTAATCGACTAGACCTGGTGGGATAAGGCTTTGCTATTGTTGTTGGTGCATGAAGAAATTGAAGGATCTAATCTAAGGTAACCCTTAGTTTAGTTCCTTTAATTTATCCTTTTGATCAAGATTGTCAAAGACGTGTTCTTTGAAGATCTAGTAGGAAAATCTCTTTCAATGTGTAAGAATAAATTTGTTAGAGGTCTAGCAAAAAAAAAAAACATTATTTCCACTATCTATTGCTCTTGGGTCTTCCTGTCTTATGAAAATTACTTAGAGTGACTCATATAAGAAAATAAATTAAAGTCCAAGTGTTTGTAAACATGATAGGACACAATGATGTCGGTTAATCCATGTAGCGGACCCTACTTAGTGGGATTGTTGTTTTTGTGATAAGATGTGGAATTAATTGAAACTTTTGTTATAAACTAATTGATAAAATAGAATTAATATTATTAATGAGGAAAGAAAGCTCAAAAGCAAGAGTAACTTAGGGGTGAATGACCAGCGCTTAGTCCTAGGTTCGACTCTCAGTCCAAATTTTAGATTTATTTCCAAAATTTGCCTTCCAAGATCCACCACCTGCTAGTCCACCCATGGATGTCAACAAGCATCCTACCATGTTCCTAAAGCAGTTTGGGATAAACTGGCTAGTTTTCAACGGGTTTGGTCTAATTACTTCTTCAGTTTGACACCTTAACCAGGTTGGTCACTAAATTGAATCACCAATTTTCCAGTCGTACCAGCCAATTCGGTCTAGTTCTAATAACTATGCTTCACATTGCCTCAAATCAAGTATTCCATGAGAAAACAGAACACACTGTATATACTCTAGCTTGAGAGGGAATGTTGATATTATAATAAAGTTACTTTATGTATCAATAAGGATGTCATACCTTAAAAGCATTATCAAATAAACAAGATGCTTTCTCTAGTTGCATTGGGTCATCAGTTCCATCGTGATTCACCCTAAAATAGTGATTTTTCTCCAGAGATGCAAAAAATTTTCCACAGAGTTCATCTTTGGATGCTGCTATCAAACATTACAAAATAACAATGAAACATTTAACACATATCAAAGTATTCAAATTTACAGACTAGGATCTCAATCACTGTATCCAAATATTTAAGAAAAATTATATAGTAGAATTCTAATATGATTTGGATATAAACCAATCTATAATATATGCCGCATTCTGGTAAAACACATTCATTTCATGTGGACGAGGTCATAATCACTAAAGTTTAAAATAAATTTAAGGGGACAGATTTACCTACCAAAAATGTCAGTGCCCTGTGTCCAATCTTGATCCTAATCAAGTTATATATTATGAAATGGAATCAAAACCACAACAAATTTAAGTAGGAAACAATGTAAAGTCAATTGAAAGTCTAATAAACTGCTAGACCAAGAACAATGAAACCTACATAGATATATCATTAGACATCACCATAATAGAAGATGGATACAAACTAAGAACTCCTTCAGCAAACTAAGATGGATACAAAAGTACAAGACCATAAACAGAAGAAGAAATAGAAATTGTGAAGGATAATAAATTCTGCCTAAACAAAACAACAAAATATTTAAAAAAAAACAAATGGAAACAGAAAAAGAAAAAAGAAAACAAGCAATGTAAGAAAGTTCTCCACACTCAGCATATCAATCAGAGGAACCCAAAAACAAAGTCATATCCCTGGTCAAGGGATATGTGCCAAAGAAACCTACCAAAAACATCATAATGTAGCATACATTCTTCCTTAGCACAAAAATTTTCTCTTTACTTCTATCTAACCATCAATTGATGTCTAAGAGTAAATGACATCTCTAAAATTTAAGATGTCACATCACTGAAATGGCATAACAAAGTGAAAGAACACGAAAAGGGAGAGTGAGAAGTCAATGCCTTCATATGATTTTGAGCAAAGGATGATGGATTATGGTCAGAGAATGAACTAGAAGCATCCATAGGACTAGGGTCTGACTTGATAGTTTCACGCTGCTTTCTTGCTTCAAGGCTCTTGAACATGTCAATCAAGGAATCAGATTGCGGATCACCATCTACACCAGCACAGTTTAGCTTAAAGGCCTCTGCCAAACACTCCCTAGCAACCTCAATCCCTTCGGCATCAACCCCAGGCCCTGGTTCAACTATTTCGCATAAAGGAAATTGCTCAGATTAAGGCGTGTTCAAATAAAATAATTACAAAAAAAAAAACAAAAAACAAAAGTGGGCAAATTAAATGAAATTAAACAACTACTTTGACAACCTTTTTACAATAGACAACTTCAACCTAACTAATACAAACCGGAAAAAAATGAGTAAGAATTTGGCAAAAATTAGATTTTTGGATTGCAGAGAGAGACAGAGAGAGGGATGGGGGGAGGGGAAATCAGCAGCGAAACTAAAAAAGGTAAATACCAGAGTTGAGGAATTGCAGGAAGGAACGAACTATGCGACGAGAGAGCGGGGAATCGGTGGTTATGTGATTGTTGTGAGACATATCTATCTAATCTGAGAAAGAAAGAAAGAACGAAAGAATTGACGATGTCGTGAAAGCGAAACCAAGCTAGAAGATGACGAACATTCGAATATAGCAAATTGGGGATGTTACTGAGATACTTCTCCCCACTTCGCCGAGAGTAGCTTTCTTCTTTGAACTTGGATCCTGATTTGTAATTTTAAAGAGGGAGAATTCTGTGAAAGTATTTTGTGGTGCTTAAAGACCAAGGTGCGTGAAAGAATTATCTGACAATTTTAAGGCTGATATGCAAATATGGATTTTTAAGCATAAGTCCCTCTTCTGTAGTCTATTGGAGCGGGTAGTTGTTCTTATTGGGATTTCTGCCGCTAATGTTAAAGGAAATCCTCGGATTTTTTTTTAAATAAATAAAATAAATGTTTAATTTACTAAAATATATATTTTATAGTTTGTTATTAAAATACATCGTATCTCTTATTTCGTTTACAGTGTAAATGAAAGAAAACTGTTACTGTAAATGAGATATGTATCGTATTCTTTCATTTAGACTGTAAACAAGATAAGACTAAACACAGCACAGGCCATACACTTTGTTTATAGTGCCATTTGGATATATTTTTCACTCATTTATTCATATTTTCTCCAACTTCTACCCTATTCTAAGTATATTATTGATTTACTCGGCAAGTATGACGCACACAGATATACATGATCCGGACATCAACCGCTTGAACGCGACATGGCGCATCACCGAGGTAGCCGACTTTGAGGTTTGATGCGTATTTTTGCAAACTATTATCGGCAAGTGTACCGAGTTGTACCAAGTACTACCACTAGGGTTACGTTTCCACAAGAATTAACGGACTATGCAACCGTGATATAGTGATTAATCTAGTTAGACAATCAAAATTTAGAGTTTTAGAAGTCTTTAACATAAAATAATAAATTAAGTGAAAGCAAGCAATAAGTGTTTGACAAAGTAATATTATGAAAAGAGTCAAGGTTTCAAAGATGTTAAACTTTAGAAAGAATGCTTTTCACGCTCTACTTTAATTATGCAAGATGTATCTATGGCAAATCATTAGTAATCAAACTGCAATTCCTTGGTAATTCAATTTTTCTTAACTTAATAAACACCCATTCTTTGATTAATTGATTATGAAAAGAGGTGAAGTATGTAACGATCCACACTACTAGAAAACTAGTTATTACAGATGGATATTTTCGACGGATTTTATCCCACGAAAATACAGACGGAATTTCAGAGGGATTTTTTGTCGGAAAACAAAAAAATGAATTAGCATAAATTACAGACGGAAAATAGAATCCATCGATAATTCTGTCGGTAAAATTAATTTTTTTCGTGGGAAATGATTACAGACGGAAAATTCGTCTGTAATTAAATAGACAAAACGTTGCATTTTATTAAATTTTTACAGACGGATTTTCCGTCTGTAATTTAAATTTTCCGTCGGAAATATGGAGATAACCCTAATTTTATCACCACCCATTCACACTCCATTCACACTCCACACGAATCCAATGAGCTTGTTCCTCTCTCCGTCACTGAGTTGCTTCTTCTCTCCGTCGCACCAGCTTCTTCCGCCGCTCTCGCCGCCTTTTGCGTTGCAGGATCTCTCTCTATCATCCTTGTGTCGCACGGGCTCCCTCCACCGCCGCTCTCGTCGTGTCTGCAGCGATTCGTGAAACTCAGCTCAACTCGGTGGAAACTCGGTGGTTATTGTTGAATGGCGAAGCTTGAAGCTCAGCTCAGAATGATAGTGGACTCCGTTAGTAACTTCTTCTCCGGCAAAGACCAGCTTCCCTGGTGTGACCCTGACATCGTCGCTGTAAGCCTTTTCTTTTTCTCGATTCCATTTTCTTCATTCAGAATTGATATCAACTTGTGATTTCTTGTTATCTATTGGTCGTGATTTCAGTCTTGATGTTTAGGTCAAAATCAAGTAAGAACTTGCAATAGGTTTAGGGTTTAGATATAAATCAATCACATATCTTTTGTTATTTTAGTTAAGGAGGAGGAATTGCAGCTTCTATGAAACAATTCCCTGTTGTGATGGATCATTGTGTAATCAGTTAAGTTTTTACATTAGGTTAAGTGGAAAAAACACATAAACTTGCTTTGTTTTATATAATTGTTTGATTCAAGTGTTTACATTAGGTTCTTTGTTAATTTAATGTAAGACAACTTTTCTGATTCTGGTGCAGATTCATGGAGGATCACAACACAGCTACCTTCCCTTCCAAAAAGTAAGCTCATGCAGAGTTATACTTTAACTCATTTAAATTTGAACAAGCCTCTGCATACTTTTGTAGATAAGAAGTAATCTTTGCTCATGAGTCTGCTAATTGTCAATTTGGGGATGTTTTTGTCCTTCATTTACATTGTCATCTTCTTAAACTCCTCGTTGTGCAATGTTGACTTGGATTTAAAACCTTGAATGAATTTTTCTGTATACTTGTTGGGATTGACAACTGGTTCAATATGTATTGACATTGTAAATTGATTCCATTTGTCTAAGCTTTTCCTTTGAACTTACACTGCACCTGGTTTTATTTGATTCATGAAGCAGAAAATTTTACTCTCATTGTTTTAAATTTTTTATGCATAGGATTTTCTCAATATGTTTATTTTACTTTGTCAACTATTTTTCATTTGCACAAAATCAGAACATCTACACCATCAAGGCATATAGTAGTTTGTATGATTTAACATTAAATTCCTTTATTTTCATTATATCATGATCATTTTTTCATTGCCACTGCAGGCAAGAATTGTTGCAAGCACGTGAAAAGCATAAGGAAGAGCAAGTGATTGCTTTGAAGCAGTCTATGCAAAGTGGAATGGTTAGTTTTTACCAGATTGCTTTTTTATGTTGATGTGGCTCCTATTCTTAGATTATTTTGTTGATGTCAAGGTCCTTTTCTTCTCACACTTCTAGGCTGTCATTTACAGGCACAGACAATGAAAGAGCAAGCTCAACTGAGGGAGGAAATGGCATACCAATACAAGCTTGGTAACTTTGAGGTGAGAATCCCAAATTAAACTATTTGAGGCTCTTTGGTTGGTTTTAATGATTCTGCTTGTTTATTTGTAATTTTGTCACTATAGGCTGCTACTGCAATTCAGAGAAGGTTGGATATAGCTTCCATGAATAAATATCGAGAAAAGAGCTTTCTGATCAAAGAATTTGGTGACAGTTTCATGGTGATCATGCCTTCATGACAAACATCAATGTAAATTATGAATTGTTATGGTTATCAGGTATGAGATATGCCTGGGAGGTGGGGATGGATTTTATGTGTTCCGAAAGTTTAGTTAAATGCTCATTGTTTGTGACTCATTTTTGCTTACTGCTATTTAGAATTTAGATACTAGAATTTTGTAGAGGTTCTGCTTTTTAGCATGAAGTTTAGGTGGAAAAATCATGTTGTCTTGAACCGTAAATATAAATATAATTTGGCTGAACGTATGAGATATTTTTCTATATCCTAAACCATAAAATTAAATGACCATATATCAAACTTAAATTTTGGCATTATTTTTCTAAGGAAAATGGAGATATATGTATATTTTGAGGAAGATGAAGAATATTACTCTCTTGCCTTAGATTGTTGTTGTCTTGTTGAAAGAGTGATGGTCCCCATGTGCATCCAACTAATATGTTCAACCTCTTCTTTTGATTGAGATTTTGTAAAGGTTCTTTTGGTTGGAATTTTAGTAAAAGTGCATTTTCATATAGGAATATTTGCAAAAGTGTATAAGGAGTTCACTTGAACTTGCATGCTATTATTCTCAATTTTTGTATTTTTTATTGATCTTGCAGGAGCACCATCTTGGAGATATGAATAAGCAACTTAGGCTCAAGGTTTTGAAATATAACATACACCAAACATTTCAGCATAGGAATTATTATTGTAACAATTCTAGCTACGGAGGATACATGCCTGTTGTCATATTTGTTTAATTAATTTAATTAATGAACACATTTTTAAATTAATTTATTTTCTTGAAAAATTAAACTTCAATTTTTAGCTTGAGGCAGAAGGGTTCAATCTAAAACCTATGAAAAGCTTGTGGAGTTCAACTTCAGTTGCTGCAAACAGCAACTTTACCTTTCAGCCTTCTCAAACCAATAACCCTATGGATTGCCAACCTGAGCCTTTCTTGCAAATAGGGTAAATGAAATTTTCAATTTAATTTTAGTGATGTGTTCATAGAAATAATTAATTAATGACCTGATTAAGGTATTAACACTCAAGTATTAATTAATGGTTTTTTCTTGGACTGAAACTTGGGTCAAGTATTATACTACTGGTGTCAATTATTTTATAAAAGCAATTTAAAAATCATAGACTATATATATATAGTAGGGATTTCTATCAATAGTAACTGACATTTTAGCTTCATCTAATGTTGCTTTCTTAGTTTCTTTCAATAGGTCACTTTCAAACTATCATGCGCATATGATGAGAAACCTTGAATTTGATGTTAATTTGAACGGAGTCATAGTAGTTTTCATTCTTATTTTATTTTGTTTTCTCCCTCAACACCAAAATTATCTTTCAGTCTGAAGAATCGTTGGTGGAGCTGCTGCAAAATCTCGCAGACATAGATATTACATTCCAAGGTTGAAGGTAATTTAGCATCTTTTTTTTTTGAATTAATTTTATTTTCCTGTATAACGGGAAATAGTTTGAAGACTAAGGTTTAGGAAGCTCACTTTGATGGCTGCATTTTATATTACAGATTAACAATCAGCACATACAATGTTGTCTAGAACCACATCTCTCTTTCCTCCTGTTCGAACCGTAGAGACCTAGGCATCCTTCTTTCCAGGTTTTGGTTGTCTTTGCTTCCAGGTTTTGGTTTCAAAATTCTTTTAATTTTTGTTGAGTTCAATTAATTTTATTTAGTTAGTTTGATTTTAGTAATTATTTTAGTTAGATTTGTTTTTTGATTAGTGAATTTTTAGGTTGTTAAAATAGGATTAGATTAGGTTTTGATTCTGAATAGCTGAGAAATGTTTAGATTGTTAATCTGGATTGCTGAACATTGCTGAACATTGTTAATATGAGCTTGATGAATGTTGTCTATAATAGAAATTTAATTCAGTTAATGGCTTCTTCTCTGGTAATGCTTCTTCTCGGTAATAATCTGTAATTTCTATTGATCCTTCTTGGTGCTGTGGTGGTTGTGATTGAGATCTGGAATTTGATTCTTCTTCTTCTTCTTCTAATTCTTCCCTGCTATGTTGTACAATTTCTACTTTGTGCTTAATTTCTTCTTCTTCCTCTTTTCTTTCTTGAATTTCTGCTATTGCTGCTGCGATTTTCTTGTTTGGTTGATGGCTCAGATTCGATTGATTTTCTAGACAAGGTGATATTGATGGTGTTTTTAACTTGCCCTTGCAGTTTTTTCCCTCTTCCCATCATGTTTGATTCTCTTTTGTAATAATATGAAACTACATAAACTCTTTTAGTGTCACCGTCTTCATTAATGGTGCGAATGGAGCAAGTCAGAAGAGAACGAGCCACCAACGATGGCAGCATGCGTTCAAGTTTGCTGCCCATCTCACTGTGTAACATGTTAAGTGATACTCCAATACACAGTTTGGTCTTAACAAATGAGAAATAAATTAATATAACATGAACGTGGGCGTAGACTTTTATCACATGCTTTTATCATCATGAGGTATCTGCTTTCGTACTATTCAGCTTCTTAATCCTATGCTATATAAAAACTAGTCATGAATTTGCCTCATCAAAAAATTGTGAACGCTAAGAGAACAAAGAAAACTTATTAACCAGGTTGGTTCTTATTAACTACTTCTTACTTGCCTTATAAATCCATGTGTAAGATGTTTCATGAAAATTGAAAAATAATTGTGTTTATGGTGAAACACAGAAGAAAACAATCAGTTCAGAAGATTGCCTTGGTTGGGCTGCAAGAGATGAATCTGGACATCTCTCCCCATACAAATTCAATCGCAGGTAATTAACCACACTAACATCTGATTGAACTTTAATTTACATGTTTCTAGTTAAGAGCTGAGATTTTATGATCTGCATTTTATAATTTACATGTTCCTAGTTATATTTCTACCCATATGAAATATTTTGTTGCCTCATTGGTCTTAATTAATTCTCTACTGAATTGAAAGCAGAGATAGACTGCCTCAATCAGATATACATTCAGTCTGAGTTGGAGCAAGCATTATATTGCCACCATCATTAAGAAGCTCAAGAAAGAATGAAACTATCCATAAATTAGGGTATTGAATCTTGATGAGTCCATTAGTAGTTACTTGTCATCTAATGTATTCAGTTTGTATTATTGCATGGAAATAATTGCTTCTTATTATAAAGAAAGCACTTTGTATTCACTGGTGTGTTTTTCTCTTTGTACCATCAATAAAATTTGTATTTATTAAATTTATATTTATTTTGTATGAAAACAAATTTATTTTGCAATAGAAAAATCTAAAAAAAATTATTTTACTTTACTGATGGATTTACAGACGGATTTTCTGTTTGTATTCAGAGTTTTGGATGATTTTCCAAGGTTCCAATTACCGACTGAAAATCCGTCAGAAAATTTGTCTGTAATTACAGACAGAAAATTTGTTGGAAAATCCGTCTATAATTACAGACGAAAAATCCGTCGGAAAGTTCGTCGCCTTCGGGAAATGGATGGAGAATTTACAGAGGGAAAATCCGTCGGTAACTGGTAAAAATCCATCGGTAATTTTTTGACGGAAAAAAATTCGTCGGTAAATAATTTCCGACGGGGCTTTTACAGAGGAAAAAAATCCGTCGGTAATTTCGTCAGTAACCAAAAATCCGTCTGTAATAAAGACTAAATCTGTCTGTAAATCCATCTGTAATAACTAGTTTTCTAGTAGTGCCAATTCCCAGTACGTCATGATCATATGGAAACCGAGTGTCACCAACTTGCTTCACTAAAACTTTCACTATTTATTATTAACCCTGTAATGGTATTAGCACACTATCGAATTTTCAAAAAAAATTTCTTTATAAAAAGATTTGCGAGTACAATTAATTAAACATATACAAGCCATATAAAGGAATTAAGTAAAACATACACAGGGCCAACATTATATATATACATAACATGTATGATAGATCATACGTACATATAATGATACTGTCATATATGCCATAAGTTAGCGTACAACCCTTCACATCTTGCTACTATATACATAATCAACACTCCGGACCCTGGTCCATATAGGAAGTCCCTAAGCTGGTGTCCAAAACTAGCCTAGCCAGTATTTACAGCTCCTAATCTCTCGGTGGATCTATCCAAAAGTGAGAGACTAAACCAAAATTTCTATACTAAACTTAAGGCGCCACCCAAAACACGCTACCAACTCTTACTATCTCTAATCGATCATTGCAACCAGAAGATGAGATCTCTATCACCTTCGTATCCTTGTCTGGGTCCTCGTATATATAGGGGTGATCTTAACTAGAGTTCCTATAAAAATCTAAAGGGGAAGAGTAGGGGTAAGAACTGGAGAGTTCTTAGTAGGGTTGGGGTGGTTAGTTAAGTCCGTTTTAATACTATACCCAGTCAGCAGCAACAACCGAATCATGTATCAAACACAATAACTAAAGAACATAAAGAGAAACAAACACAACACATACACAATCACAGAAAATAGAATTCATAGAAGATATGCTCAAACAATCATGATGCATGTCTATTCCTAGTGTAGGTAATGAGCTCATCTATTGGTTTCGACCCGCTCCCGACGTAACTAAGCAAAATTTGTCTGAGTTTGGTTTCTAGTGCCATAACCTCTAAAAGCAACTTCTTTCTTATAGGTGCGACTCTCTTGAGCAGATGTATGCAAACATAACCTCTGTAAGCAACCTCGGTCTTACAGGTGAGGCTCTCTCTAGCCAATGTATGTTTCGATAACCTCTGTAAGCAACCTCTGTCTTACAGGTGCGACCATCCCCTAGATTGGCCGATGTATCTCTGGAAGCAAATCTCAGTGGACTCACCACCATATATCTGCTCATTATCAGCAGGTACACAATCATCTCAGCTCGTTCTCAATGCCAAATAATATCTCTGCTTATCTTCTTTTTTTCTTTCTTTCTTTCTTTTCTTTTCTGTGCTCTGCCCTCCTGTGGCATGCATTCCTTTAGATTCTTTTAATCTTTGCTCTCTGCTCTCCTGTGGCAGAGGTTTTTTTAATATTTCTTTTCCCTTTCTTTTCTTTCTTCTTCTTTTCTTTCCTACTATTCGATAATATAAATTATTTTTGCATTATTCACTCGCCTTTCCCTAAGTGTCTTATGGAAAAGAACTATAAAGTTCTTTAATTAAGTATGTGTTTTCTAAAGTTTTTAAGATTACTCTGCTTGCTTGCTTTATCATTAATAATACACATTATGATATTCTTACAAGATAATATCTTTGATAAATACTAATTATAATAATAATTTATTTTAATATAAATGAGTAATTTTAAAGAAGTATTTAAAATAATATTTATAATCTTCTTTTAAAACTTAGTTTATAAAACCTTATTTTAAACTTTTATTAATTAAATACAATGTTAACCTTCAAAAATAAAGTTTAAAAACTAATCTTCCTCCTATACCAAAACTGAAACCCTTAGCCCTTTCCTTCCAAAATATTACTTGTATTTTAATCCGTTTTTACAAAATATTTTTACCCCTTCAAAAATATAATTTAATTACTAATCTTTCTCTTATACCAAAATCGAAATCCTTAACCTTTCTCTTTCAAAATATTACTTGTATTTTAATCTATTTTCGAGTTTTTCGGTTACCGAATCTTGGTAACTTTTAAGAGAGGGAGAGGCAGCGATGAGTGAGGGTTTGGGAGAGTGGGGGTTGAGAGAGTGCCAGATCACAGAGTGAGGCTGCGATTACAGCGGAGAAGGAGAGAGGCAGAGCCAGCGAGGAGTGATGAAGAGTGAGAGGAAGGGGTTGCGTGGGACAGTGAGGGTTCAGAGAGGGAGAGCCAGC
>NC_029791.2:59219077-59238468 GCF_000816755.2 Arachis ipaensis
AGACTTCTGGGTTTAGGGATTTAAAAAAATGTTATTTTCGAAAGGGGGTGGGGGACGACGCCGTTTTGGACAGGGTACTCTATGGTCACCCTTTTTCAAAAAATCGTGACCATAGACCCTTTTAGGTCACCCTTTCGAAAAACCGTGACTATAGACTCTTTTAGGCCACCCCCTAAAACCGTGACCAAAGACCCTTTTAAGTCACCCCCCAAAACCGTTACCATAAACCCTTTTAGGTCACCCTTTTTTTGAAAAACCGTGACCATAGAACCTTTTTGGTCACTGTAAAAAATGTGACCATAGACCCTTTAGGTCACACCCAAAACCGTGACCATAGATCCTTTTAGGCCACCCTCCAAAACTGTGATCATAGACCACTTTAGGCCACCCCCAAAACCGTGACCATAAACCCTTTTAGGTCACCTTTTTTTGAAAAATCGTGACCATAAAACCTTTTTTGTCACTGTAAAAAACTGTGACCATAGATCCCTTTAGGTCACTCCCCAAAACCGTGACCATAAACCTTTTTAGGCCACCCTTTTTTAAAAAACCGTGACCAAAAAAACCGTGGCTATAGACCCAAAATGTTGTAGTAATCATCTAAACACCTTGGTTTAAGTTAATCTGTGGTAGCATAAACCAGATACTCACACTTCCTATTCCTTGATACTTTGTCAACCTTCGCAACAATCTCATATCCCAAAACTTCTCTTTCACATTATAACCATCCTAATGTAACACCCTATCACCCTAAACCTTACCTCTAGCTGTAAAGTAAAGGATGACAAAGCATCATGACAGTTCTAAAGCACATATAGTAATATATATAGAAAGAAGTAATAAGACTAGAAGCCCGATATAAGGAACATGAGTTCAAAGATAGGTAAACAGAAGAAACAAATCGCGAAGCATTCACACACGATAACTAAAGCGTAAAGGTAAGAAAAAGAGATTATAGATACAAAATAAACAAGGTATATATATATTGACTAGTCACAAAAGAAACCTAGTCACAGCCTGCGGAGTTTATATTGACAAGTTAAAACAGATACAACAGAGTTTTGAAAGTTAAAACGGATGCATCCTGTCTCTCAAAGTTTTAGCCTCTAAGGCAACAAGTACAATAATCAAAATTGAGAGAATAACTACATCAAAATAAACAAAAAGACAAAAGCGAGCCATCCTCCACTCTGTCACCATCCGCAAACTCACTGAGGTTGGTTGCGACCTGCATTTGAAAAAGAACAACAATATATGATATGAGAACCAGAGGTTCTCAGTATGGTAACCGTGCCCAATAGATAAGATATAAGGTTCTGGAAAGCTAAAGGCAATCCTAGAACTTTCCATCGATATAAATATTCAAGCTTAAAGAAACATGTAATTAACCATAATAGGGTAATCTAACTTAAGGATTTCTCTTCTAACTATAGTCACCGCTATCCCACAGCCTTCGCAACCTACCCTCCATGCGATCCCATTGCCACCGCCTACCAATCCTCCTTAATCCCAGCACAACACAATTAATGCAAACAAGTAAAACACAATTAATATACATATACATTAGGCTCACTCTCAACCTTGGGATATAGTATCCGACTTACTCTTATGGCAAGCAAGGTTATGCGAGCGGGAAATTACCTCAATCCTCACATCTGAACGTAGACAGGAGACTGCCATAGCCCCTACGCCGGGGTCGCTACCTTGATAAGTGGGATTAAACCATCATCCTTGTCAGGCGCATAGCGACTTACCAAATCAATGCATATCATAATCATCATTTAGTGATCACTACTCGTACTCAACAAATTCATCAACCTCGATCTTTTGTAAATTCTCATCAACTTTCATTTTCTTAACTCATCATAATCATCCTCATTTCTCAAGTTCTTTCAAGTTCATAAACCATTTGAATAAGATATTACTCAACCTCATTCATTTCTCAATTCTTCATCAATGAAATACTCCACAAATCAACTCTCACTAATTTCATCCACAAGCCTTTTAAAACCTAAATCACTGGCTCTAAGCTCATTATCTAAAACACTTATTTTTGTCTATCCAATACACTCTCACTTGTCCCAAAGCCTAATAATTAGCTAGGGCATCTCAACCAATAATTACAGATGTTTAGAAGGCTAAAAGAGTGCTTAAAAACTCAAAAATCAAATTTTCAGCAAAACAGGGATCATGCGTACGCATGTCTGTTCTTGCGTACACATGAGTGTAAAATAAAAAAAAAGTCGCGTATGCAAGCTACGTCTGCATATGCGAATGTTTGAAATAGAAACAGGGTCTCGCGTACGTATGCCAATTGTTGCATACGCATGGGTGTAAAATTTTCATTTTCACGTACGCATGCCAAGGTTGTGTAGCCATGAGTGTTGGGTAGAGGCCCATCCTAGGGTACGCATGCCTGTTCCGCATACGCATGCCTCCCAATTTCAGAAAAGCTGTTTGGTTACAAAATTCAGTTTTTCACACCAAACTTCAAACGTGCATAACTTCTTTACTAAAAATTTTTTTTCACCTGTTCTTCAAACGGCATAAAATTCATGGACCCAATTTTCATGCAAAACAAGTTTCATTAAATTTTAGGGTCCGGAAGCCAAGTTATGGCTCGTGAAAGTTTGTCAAAAATAGGTTTTTACCAAAGTTATCAAAAGCCTCTAGTTTTCAAAACACTCAAACCAAAACCAAACCAACCATGCTCAAAACAATATATAAATAGTCCTCCACCATCTTTCAAGCATTCTAATCCCTAGACCATTCATTTATTACTATAGCTATTCATTCAACAATTCCAAATCCAAATTAAATCACATAAAGACTCATAAATTTCCATCATTATTCAACCATACAACACCAAACCATTAAGTTTTCCAATTTATCAACTCTCTCAAAAATTCTTACCATAATTTACCAATCTCAACAATTATCAATGCAAAATCTCATAATCATCATCAATTATCATTAACATCACTAATCATCAAAACTCTTCATTAACATCAACAATCATCATCAATAATCATTAACATCAATAATCATCACAACTCCTCATCAACATCAACAATCATCATCAATGTCTTCAACATCAATATGCATCATCAATTCAATCTTATCCTAAGATCTACTAGCCTAAGTTGCCTAAAACATTACATATTATTTAAAAGAAACCGAAACCATACCTTGGCCGATTCCCAACAAGCACAAAATCACCAAAAATGACCTCCAAACAAGTTCAACAAAGCTCCAGCCAAAATTCTAAATTCCAAGTGCACAAATTCTTCAATTCAACTTCAATCACCAATAATTCAAGCTATATCCATAAAAATTACCAAATTAATCACTAGGGCTCACAAATACATCAAACCACAAGGGTGTTGAAGTGGCTTACCTCACCCAATGGTATTTGGGGGCAAAATTCAACAATTTTCCAACGTTAGTTGACACCTTGATTGATGAGATTTGTCGTTTCGGTCTAGAATTTCTCTTATAGAAATAAGAACTTCGTTGTAAGCATAGCTCCAAACCAACAAACAATTCTCGCATAAAAAATTTTGGTTGTCACATGTACAAACCCCAACTAGAATTAACCGAAGTATTTAAACTCCGGGTCGTCTCACGAGGATGGCAATGAAATGGTCAATTATTGGTTATGAGAATGTAAGGGGGGTTTGATTAATAAGAGGGCAACAAATTAAATGAGTAAGAATTTAAATGACAAAACACGTAAATCAAGCAAGTGATTAAAGGAAGCAAGATAAAGGACTCTTGGCTAAGACTTAAGTAATTGAGATCACTATCCTTGTCAACAATTCAAATATTGATAATTATGCAGAACCGAGCTCATTAGGTCTACCCATCAAAGCCTTAAGTACGTAATGCCTACTGGTGCACGAAATTGTGATCTCAATGGCGCCAAAAATTTGGTACGCACAATCATAATCTCAATTCTTCTTCACAACTTCACACAACTAACCAGCAAGTGCACTGGGTCATCCAAGTAATAAACCTTATGTGAGTAAGGGTCGATCCCACAGAGATTGTCGGCTTGAAGCAAGCTATGGTCATCCTTGTAAATCTCAGTCAGGCGGATTCAAATGGTTATGGGATTTTAATAATTAAAATATAATTAAAACATAGAATATGATAGAGATACTTATGTAATTCATTGGTGAGAATTTCAGATAAGCGTATGGAGATGCTTGGTTCCTTCTGACTCTCTGCTTTCCTACTGCTTTCTTTTAATCATTCATACTCCTTTTCATGGCAAGCTATATGTTGGGCATCACCGTTGTCAATGGCTACTTCCTGTCCTCTCAGTAAAAATGGTCCAAATGCGCTGTCACCGCACGGCTAATCATCTGTCGGTTCTCACTCATGTTGGAATAGGATCCGTTGATCCTTTTGCGTCTGTCACTACGCCCAGCACTCGTGAGTTTGAAGGTCGTCACAGTCATCCCTTCCCAGATCCTACTCGAAATACCACAGACAAGGTTTAGACTTTCCGGATCTCAAGAATGACTGCCAATAATTCTAGCTTATACCACGAAGACTCCGATCTTTTGGAATGGAGGCTAAGAGATATGCGCTCAATCCAAGGTAGAACGGAAGTGGTTGTCAGGCACGCGTTCATAGGTTGAGAATAGTGATGAGTGTCACAGATCATCACATTCATCATGTTGAAGTGCAAGCGAATATCTTAGAATAGGAATAAGCTTGAATTGAATGGAAAAACAATAGTACTTTGCATTAATTCATGAAGAAGAGCAGAGATCCACACCTTTATCTATGGGGTGTAGAAACTCCACCGTTGAAAATACATAAGTGATGATGGTCCAGGCATGGCCGAATGGTCTGCCCCTAAGTCTAAGAAAAAAACGTTCCAAAGATGTAAAATAAATCACTAAAAGTAGTTTTTATACTAAAGTAGTAGCTAGGGTTATAGAAATGAGTAAATAATGCAGAAATCCACTTCCGGGCCCACTTGGTGTGTGCTTGGGCTGAGCATTGAGCTTTCATGTGTAGAGACTTTTTTCGGAGTTAAACGCCAGGTTGTAGCCTGTTTCTGGCGTTTAACTCTGATTTGCAACCTGTTTCTGGCGTTTAACTCTAGAATAGGGCAGGAAGTTGGCGTTTGAACGCCAGTTTGCGTCATCAAAACTCGGACAAAGTATGGACTATTATATATTGCTGGAAAGCCCTAGATGTCTACTTTCCAAAGCAATTGAGAGCGCACCAATTGGGTTTCTGTAGCTCCAGAAAATCCATTTCGAGTGCAGGAAGGTCAGAATCCAACAACATCTGCAATCCTTCTTCAGCCTCTGAATCAGATTTTTGCTCAAGTACCTCAATTTCAGCAAAAAATTCCCTGAAATCACAGAAAAACACACAAACTCATAGTAAAATCCAGAAATGTGATTTTTATTTAAAAATAATAAAAATATACTAAAAACTAACTAAATTATACTAAAAACTATGTAAAAACAATGTCAAATAGCGTATAAATTATCCGCTCATCACAACACCAAACTTAAATTGTTGCTTGTCTCCAAGCAACTGAAAATAAAATAGGATAAAAAGAAGAGAATATACTATAAATTCCAAAATATCAATGAAACTTAGCTCCAATTAGATAAGCGGGACTAGTAGCTTTTTGCCTCTGAACAGTTTTGGCATCTCGCTTTATCCTTTGAAGTTCAGAATGATTGGCATCTATAAGAACTCAGAATTTGGATAGTGTTATTGATTCTCCTAGTTCAGTATGTTGATTCTTGAACACAACTACTTTATGAGTCTTGGCCGTGGCCCTAAGCACTTTGTTTTTCAGTATTACCACCGGATACATAAATGCCACAGACACATAACTGGGTGAACCTTTTCAGATTGTGACTCAGCTTTGCTAAAGTCCCCAATTAGAGGTGTCCAGGGTTCTTAAGCACACTCTTTTTGCTTTGGATCACGACTTTAACCGTTCAGTTTCAAGCTTTTCACTTGACACCTTCACGCCACAAGCACATCGTTAGGGACAGCTTGGTTTTTAGCTGCTTAGGCCAGGATTTTATTCCTTTAGGCCCTCCTATCCATTAATGCTCAAAGCCTTGGATCCTTTTACCCTTGCCTTTTGGTTTAAAGGGTTATTGGCTTTTTTCTCTTGCCTTTTGGTTTAAAGAGCTTTTGGCTTTTTCTGCTTGCTTTTTCTTTTTCTCCCTTTTTTTGCCATTTTTTCGCAAGCTTTATATTCACTGCTTTTTCTTGCTTCAAGAATCAATTTTATGATTTTTCAGATTATCAATAACATTTCTCCTTTTTCATCATTCTTTCAAGAGCCAACAATTTTAACATTCATAAACAACAAATTCAAAAGACATATGCGCTGTTCAAGCATTCATTTAGAAAACAAAAAGTATTGTCACCACATCAAAATAATTAAACTAATTTCAAGGATGAATTCGAAATCATGTACTTCTTGTTCTTTTATTTTTAGAACATTTTTCATTTAAGAGAGGTGATGGATTCATAGGACATTCATAGCTTTAAGACATAGACACTAGACACTAATGATCATGTAATAAGGCACAAACATAAATAAAAAGAAAGCATAGAGAACGAAAACAGAAAAATAAATAGACTAGGAGATTAAGGAACGGGTCCACCTTAGTGAGGGTGGCGTCTTCTTCCTCTTGAAGAACCAATGGTGTTCTTGAGCTCCCTTATGTTTCTTCCTTGCCTTTGTTGCTCCTCCCTCATAGCTCTTTGATCTTCTCTAATCTCATGGAGAATGATGGAGTGCTCTTGGTGCTCCATCCTTAGTTGTCTCATGTTGGAACTTAATTCTCCTAGGGAGGTGTTGATTTGCTCCCAATAGTTTTGTGGAGGAAAGTGCATCCCTTGAGGCATCTCAGGGATTTCATGATGAGGAACTTCCTCATGCTCTTGTTGAGGTCCATGAGTGGGCTCTCTTATTTGCTCCATCCTTTTCTTAGTGATGGGCTTGTTCTCATCAATGAGGATGTCTCCCTCTATGACAATCCCAGCCGAATTGCAGAGTTGACAGATGAGATGAATCTCTCCATCTCCCATGACTCGGAGGTGGAAGCAATTGCCTTCCCTTTCCTCTTTCTAGAGGTTTCTCCGGCCTTAGGTGCCATTAATGGTTATGAAAAAATAAAAAAGCAGTGCTTTTTCCACACTAAACTTAAAATGTTTGCTCGTCCTCGAGCAAAAGAAGAAAGAAAGGAGGAGAAGAAGAAATGGAGGAGATGGAGGTGTGTGTGGGTTCGGCCAAGGTGGGTAGTAGTGTGTATTTGGGGTTGGATTTGGGAGGGAAAAAGAGTTTTGAATTTGAAGGTAGGTGGTGTTTTGGGGAAAAGTGAATGAGGTGATTGGTGAAGGGTATTTGGGAAGAGATATGGAGGTGATTGGTGAAGGGTATTTGGGGAAGAGTGTTATGAAAAGGTGTGAAGAAGAGAGAGTGAGTTGAGGTTGGTGGGGATCCTGTGGGGTCCACAGATCCTGAGGGGTCAAGAACTTATCATCCCTGCTCTATTTAGGCGTGTAAATGCCCTTAGAGTGCAATCTTGGCATTTAACGCCAAACTGCTGCTTGTTTCTGGCATTAAACGCCAGCTTTTCTCCCTTTATTGGCATTTAACCCAAGTTGGTGCTTGTTTCTGGCGTTAAACGCCAGAATGTAGCTTGTTTCTGGTGTTTAACGCCAGCTTGATGCTTTTTTCTGGCGTTTAAACGCCAGTAAGCTCTTCCTCCAGGGTGAGCTGTTTCTAATGCTATTTTTCATTCTGTTTTTGATTTTTCAGTTGTTTTTGTGACTTCACATGATCATCAACCTAAAGAAAATATAAAATAACAAAGGAAAACATAAATAGATAAAATTAGATAACATTGGGTTGCCTCCCAATAAGCGCTTCTTTAATGTCAATAGCTTGACAGTGAGCTTTCATGGAGCCTCACAGATAATCAGAGCAAGGTTGTGGCCTCTCAACACCAAACTTAGAGTTTGGTTGTGGCCTCCCAACACCAAACTTAGAGTTTGAATGTGGGGGTTAGGTCACACAGAGCCTTCTCAAAGGTCATGGTGCCTATGGTACAAGGTATGAAGAATTTTCTGGGATCCGGTTTCTTCTGAGGTAATGTTTGCCTCATTAATGCATGCAGTTCATTGGTGAACAAGGAGGGTTCATTCTCCCAAGTCTCATTACCAAATAACTTGGCATTCAGCTTCATAATTTCTCCTAGATACTTAGCAACTTGCTCTTCAGTGATGTCTTCATCCTCTTCAGAGGAAGAATATTCATCAGAGCTCATGAATGGCAGAAGGAAGTTCAATGGAATCTCTATGGTCTCTGTATGAGCCTCAGATTCCTTTGGTTTCCTCAAAGGGAAACTCCTTTCTGTCTAGAGAACCTCCCATGAGGCTTTTCTCACTGGGACTCATGTCCTCCTCACTCTCTCCAGGTTCGGCCATGTTAGTCATGGTGATGGCCTTACACTCTCTCTTGGGATTTTCTTCTGTATTGCTTGGGAGAGACTGGGAGGAGTTTCAGTAATCTTCTTACTCAGCTGACCCACCTGTGCCTCTAAATTTCTAATGGAGGACCTTGTTTCATTCATGAAACTTAGTGTGGTCTTGGATAGATCAGAGACTATGTTTGCCAGGCCAAAATGGCTCTGTTCAAAATTCTCTGTCTGTTGCTGAGAAGATGATGGAAAAGGCTTGCTATTGCTAAACCTATTTCTTGCACCATTACTATTGAAGCCTTGTTGAGGCTTCTGTTGGTCCTTCCATGAGAAGTTTGGATGATTTCTCCATGAAGGATTATAGGTGTTTCCATAGGGTTCTCCCATGTAATTCACCTCTGCCATTGCAGGGTTCTCAGGATCATAAGCTTCTTCTTCAAAAGATGATTCTTTAGTACTGTTGGATGCAGCTTGCAATCCATTCAGACTCTGAAAAATCATATTAACTTGCTGAGTCAATATTTTGTTCTGAGCCAATATGGCATTCAGAGTATCAATTTCAAGAACTCCTTTTTTCTGAGGGGTCCCATTGTTCACAGAATTCCTCTCAGAGGTGTACATGAACTGGTTATTTGCAACCATTTCAATGAGTTACTGAGCTTCTACATGGGTTTCAGATGAAGAGATCCTCCTGCAGAATGGTCCAATGACATTTTTGACAACTCAGACAAACCATCATAGAATATACTTATGAAGCTCCATTCTGGAAGCATGTCGGTAGGACACCTTTTGATCAGTTGCTTGTATCTTTTCCAAGCTTCATAGAGGGATTCTCCTTCCTTCTGTCTGAAGGTTTGGATTTTCACTCTAAGCTTGCTCATCTTTTGAGGTGGAAAGAATTTGGCCAGAAAAGCACTGACTAGCTTATCCCAAGAGTTCAGGCTATCCTTAGGTTGTGAATTCAACCATGTTCTAGCTCTGTCTCTTATAGCAAAAGGGAAAAGCATAAGCCTGTAGACCTTGGGATCAACTCCATTGGTCTTGACAGTGTCTCATATTTGTAAGAATTTAGCTAAAAATTGATGAGGATCTTCCATTGGAAGTCCATGAAACTTGCAATTCTGCTACATTAGAGAAACCAATTGAGGCTTAAGCTCAAAATTGTTTGCTCTAATTGCAGGAAGTGAGATGCTTCTTCCATAGAAGTTAGAAGAGGGTGCAATAAAGTCACCAAGCATCTTCCTTGCATCTCCACCATTGTTATTGAGTTCGGCCATGTCTCCTTCTTTTTCGAAAATTTATGTCAGGTCCTCTCCAGAGGGTTGTGCTTTAGCTTCTCTTAGTTTCCTCTTAAGAGTCCTTTCAGGTTCAGGATCAACTTCAATAAGAATGTCTTTATCCCTGTTTCTGCTCATATGAAAAAGAAGAACAGAAAAGAAGAGGAATCCTCTATGTCACAGTATAGAGATTCCTTTATGTGAGTAGAAGAAGAGAAGAATAGAAGAAGAAGAGAAAAAAAAATTTGAAATTTTAAATTAAAATAAAAGAAAAATATTTTTATTTTTATTTTAATTATTGGTTAGTATTCGAAATTTAAGAGAAGAAATAAAATTAAATTTAAAAATTGAAACAATTAGTTATTTAAAAAGAATTTTGAAAAAGTGGGGATGAGTTTTCGAAAACTAGAGAGAGAAAATTAGTTAGGTGGTTTTGAAAAAGATATGATTGAAATAAAAAACTTTTAAAATCAAACAAAAAGTCAAGTAGTTAGATTTAAAAATCAATTTTAAAAAGATAAGAGGTTAGAAAAGATTTTGAAATTGATTTTGAAAAAGATATGATTAAAATAGAAAAAGATATGATTGAAATTCATTTTGAAAAAGATTTGAATTGGAAATTAAAAAGATTTGATTTTGAAAATTAAAGTTGATTACTTGACTAACAAGAAACTAAAAGATATGATTCTAGAATTTAAAGATTGATCCTTTCTTAATAGGCAAGTAACAACTTGAAATTTTTAAATCAAAATATTAAATGCTAGCAATGAATTCGAAAAAGATAAGAAAAAGATTTTGAAAATCATTTTTGAAATTTTCTAAAATATTAAGAAGAAAATTGAAAAAGATTTGATTTTTGAAAATTTTTTGAAAAGATAGGATTTTTAAATTAAAAATTTGACTTGACTCATAGTAAACAACTAAATTTTGAAAAATTTTTGAAAATGTCAACTCAAATATTTGAAATTTTATGAGTGAAATAAGAAAAGATATATTTTTTATTTTTGAATTTTTAATGAAGAAAGAGAAAAACAACAAAAAGACTCAAAACATGGAAATTATGAATCAAAACACACAATGCATGCAAGAACACTTTGAATGTCAAGATGAACACCAAGAACTTATTTTTGAAAATTTTTAAGAAAAGAAAAACATGCAAGACACCAAACTTAGAAATTTTCAAACTTTAGACACTAACAAATTGAAAATGCATATGAAAAACAAGAAAAGACACAAAATATAAAAATGTAAAGATCAAACAAAGAAGATTATCAAGAACAACTTTGAAGATCATGAAGAACATAATGCATGAGTTTTCGAAAAATGCACAATTTTTAAAAACATGCAATTGACACCAAACTTAAAATTTGACACTAGACTCAAATAAGAAACACAAAATTATTTTTGGTTTTATGATTTTATTATTTTTTTGGGTATTTTTCGAAAATAAAAAGAATAAAAACAAAAAGCTTAAAATTAAAATAAAATTACCTAATCTGAGCAACAAGATGAATCGTCAGTTGTCCAAACTCGAACAATCCCTGGCAACGGCGCCAAAAACTTGGTGCACGAAATTGTGATCTCAATGGCACCAAAAATTTGGTACGCACAATCATAATCTCAATTCTTCTTCACAACTTCGCACAACTAACCAGCAAGTGCACTGGGTCGTCCAAGTAATAAACCTTACTTGAGTAAGGGTCGATCCCACGGAGATTGTCGGCTTGAAGCAAGCTATGGTCATCCTTGTAAATCTCAGTCAGGCGGATTCAAATGGTTATGGGATTTTAATAATTAAAATATAATTAAAACATAGAATATGATAGAGATACTTATGTAATTCATTGGTGAGAATTTCAGATAAGCGTATGGAGATGCTTGGTTCCTTCTGACTCTCTGCTTTCTTACTGCTTTCATTCAATCATTCATACTCCTTTCCATGGCAAGCTGTATGTTGGGCATCACCGTCGTCAATGGCTACTTCCCGTCCTCTCAGTGAAAATGGTCCAAATGCGTTGTCACCGCACGGCTAATCATCTGTCGGTTCTCACTCATGTTGGAATAGGATCCGTTGATCCTTTTGCGTCTATCACTACGCCCAACACTCGTAAGTTTGAAGATCGTCACAGTCATCCCTTCCCAGATCCTACTCGAAATACCATAGACAAGGTTTAGACTTTCCGGATCTCAAGAATGACCGCCAATAATTCTAGCTTATACCACGAAGACTCCGATCTTTCGAAATGGAGGCTAAGAGATATACGCTCAATCCAAGGTAGAACGGAAGTGGTTGTCAGGCCCGCGTTCATAGGTTGAGAATAGTGATGAGTGTCACGGATCATCACATTCATCATGTTGAAGTGCAAGCAAATATCTTAGAATAGGAATAAGCTTGAATTGAATGGAAAAACAATAGTACTTTGCATTAATTCATGAAGAACAGCAGAGCTCCACACCTTTATCTATGGTGTGTAGAAACTCCACCGTTGAAAATACATAAGTGATGATGGTCCAGGCATGGCCGAATGGCCAGCCCCCAAGTCTAAGGGAAAAATGTTCCAAAGATGTAAAATAAATCACTAAAAGTAGTTTTTATACTAAACTAGTAGCTAGGGTTACAGAAATGAGTAAATGATGCAGAAATCCACTTCCGGGCCCACTTAGTGTGTGCTTGGACTGAGCATTGAGTTTTCATGTGTAGAGACTCTTTTTGGAGTTAAACGCCAGGTTGTAGCCTGTTTCTGGCGTTTAACTCTGATTTGCAACATGTTTCTGGCGTTTAACTCTAGAATAGGGCAGGAAGTTGGTGTTTGAACGCCAGTTTGCGTCATCAAAACTCGGACAAAGTATGGACTATTATATATTGCTGGAAAACCCTGGATGTCTACTTTCCAACGCAATTAAGAGCGTGCCAATTGGGTTTCTGTAGCTCCAGAAAATCCATTTCGAGTGCAGGGAGGTCAGAATCTAACAGCATCTGTAGTCCTTCTTCAGCCTCTGAATAAGATTTTTGCTCAAGTCCCTCAATTTCAGCCAGAAATTACCTGAAATCATAGAAAAACACACAAACTCATAGTAAAGTCCAAAAATGTGATTTTTATTTAAAAACTAAGAAAAATATACTAAAAATTAACTAAATCATACTAAAAACTTTGTAAAAACAATGCAAAAAGCGTATAAATTATCCGCTCATCACCTACTCCTAGGCTTAGAGTACGTCAAATGGGTTGATCAACATCAATCCATAAGTTCCAACCTAGCTACTAATTAACTTAGTAGGGGTTAGAGTCAATGGTTATCAAATTGATCCCCAAGGGTTCTGGAATTACCAATTCAATGAAGCCCAAGGACTCAAGATCACTCAATCCCCTTAGCCTAGGCCAAGGGTCAAGAGAACTACTCAAAAACTATAGGAAGCATTATATCAAACACCTAATGTGCAATAAAAGTAAACATCACAAACTGCTAAAATTAAGGAGACCCATAACTTTCATAAGCGAGAAACCAATAATAGCAAGCAAGATCAACATAAAAAAAACACAGGAACATGAAATTGCATTAAAAGGAAATTGGATCTAACAATGTTCATCAACATACAAGAGAGCAAAATGAGAAATTGACTTTGCAATTGAAGAAATCAAGATGTAGAATTGAGAAATTGTAAAAGAAACAAGATGAAATCGAGTAATTAATTCAAGATCCAAGACAAATTAACCTAATCCTAACCTAATTCTAGAGAGAAGATGGAGCTTCTCTCTCTAAAAAACTAACTAAAGGCTCATGTTGACTAACTAATTGCTCCCCCTTTTCTTGGACTTTAATTCTGCATGAAATACACTCAGAAACAAGTTGGATTTGGGCCTGGGCAGCTCAGAAATCACCCCTAGCGTTTTGTCTTTAAGTGGGTCATGTGAGAGTATCGGCGCGTACGCGCCATGTGCGCGTGTGCGTCAATTGGCTGTTTCTTTACCTGCGCGTACGCGTCATGTACGCGTGCGCGTCTCTATGCGAAGCCACTTTTGCGCGCGCGCGCCTTGTACGCGTGCGCGCCCATCAATGCATTCCCAATTCTTGTTTCTTCATACATTCTCCACTTTGTATGCTTTTCTCCTCATTTTTTTCATCCAATACTTGCCTTATGAACCTGAAATTACTTAACAAACACATCAAGGCATCAAATGGAACTAAAGTGAATTAAAATCATCAATTTAAGGGCCTAAAAAGCATGTTTTTATACTTAAGCATAATTCAAGGGAGAATTACAAAACCATGCTATTCATTGAATAAATATGGAAAAAGGTGATAAAATCTCCTAAAATAAGCACAAGATAAACCACGAAATTGGGTTTATCACACCTATACAACCAAAATCACAAAACTCACTCAATTACCATAGCAAAAAATTTGAAATTATGTGGAAGAGAAAATTGGGCAAGATATTGAAATTTTTTTTACCACTTTATTTAGCTAGAAATGAAGAGCTTGTTAAGAGCTTCGCGTGGCTGTAAACGACACGCAAATCGGAGCTCGAAATCACAAGTTATGGTGATTTAAAGAGGAGGGTGAATAGTAAAACCCTTTTCTTCTCTTCTTCCTCTCTTCACCATCCCTGTCTCACTCTCAGCAAGGAAATGAGCTAAAATGCTCATTAATAGGGTATTTATATGTTGAGCTTGGGCCTAACTTGGGTCCAGTCTAACTGTTTAGTGTTTTTGGTTCATTTGGTCCAACTTCGGGACAAAACCTTTAGAATAAGTATCCGATTTTCAATTCTAAATATTTTTCTAAGTTTTTTTGCCGCTTTGATTTCTCTTACACAGTACCAGACAAACTTAAGCCAGTACTGTCGGCTAAATTATCGGTATGCATTTTTACGTAATTTTCCCCAAAAAATTCGTTTTTCCCACTCAGAAAAATCTGCTGAATCCAGATCTCACCTTTAAATTTTCAAATTAATATTTCTTTTCAAAATGGCTATTAATTTCCGATTCTTACACCTAAGGCCACCAAAATTACCGCGCTTCTGCTGCGCCACTCTGATCGTTTGCCATTAAGAACTTAGTCATTCACCCATATCAACCAAAAATCTCCTTGAATATCTTTATCTCTCTAACTAAACATCATCAACCTTTTAAATCAATTCTTAGGCATGCACTTCCACTACAACTCATCATTACCGAGTTCAAACAATAACCTCGGGCCACTGCCAATCCTTCTAACGCTTTTTGTAGAATTTCCGGTGGTCACTTTTTGGTCACTGCACTCTTCCTTGCATAGTCCTCTGTCACTCTACTCTTGTTAACCAATTCTAGAAAACTCCTAATTTCTATTAGAACCACTGTACTCATCATATCATCTCTAACACCATGTCCATTACCACCTTCATTTCCCTTTTCAACATGTTGTCCTAACTCATCAGCAATAACTTGCATAGTAGCAGCCATAATCTCCAGAGCGCCTATAAAAATCAACCCGATAACCTTTCTCTCATCCACGAGACACTATTTGGGTCTTGTCCACACCAAACAATTGATATTAAGGTGATTAGTCTTAATATCTCAAGTCTAGAGTTTCAAATCCTCAAAGGTATGCTCATGAACATTTATGCTATATATGTCAAGCAAATATCCTAAATAGCATGTACACATAATCCAGAGTATGCTCAGAAGCATAATCCTAAATGAACTGCTCTGATACCATAATGTAATACCCTATCACACAGAGCTTTATACTATAGCCATAAATCAAAGGTGGTGAGGCAAGAAAATATCTATATATATATAGTCTTTAAAGAAATATGATATACTAGGAGCCCAGAAAAAAAGACATAACAAAAAATTGCATCACACTCGAACGTCGATGATATATGAAAATGACAGGAATATATATAAAGGAAATGCATAACAATTACTAGTCCTAATCTGTGAAGACAAGGTCGACTAGTAAGTATAGTACAACCTAGAAAGATACAAAATACAACTTGTTTCTCAAAAGTCAACCTCTAAGAGGGACATACAGATACAATATACAAAAGTGGAGAATAACATCTAAATATAAAGTGAAGACCCAAAATAAATCTTCGCTTTCTAGAAGAAAATGGCATGCTCAATGAGGTGCGTCGTGTCTTGTATCTGTAAAATTAATAATTTCTACAACGGGTGAGAACATCATCCTTTCGAGTTCTCAGTAGGGTAATAATTCCAAATAGAGATAATGTAAAAAGATATGAACCCTCTAGGCAATCCTAAACTCCAAACATTCAAAGTTCAAGCCTAAGGTCCTTTTTAATCCCAACACAGTTAAGTTACTAAGTCTCAGCCCTTGTCAATTATCTCTAATCTCAATTCTTTTCAACACTAAGCTATTAATTCTCTTAATGTCATTATTATTCATTTTTCAGTATTAAGTCTTTCCGATTTTATCAGATGCTAACAATTATTGCTAACAACATTCAGTCTCAACGGTATCCATTATCATCATTAGTCTCAACAGTTTTAGTAAATTTTAACAATCTTAATACAAGTTATCAGTTATACTAGTACTTTCAATTTCTCAACCCGGAGCAAGTGGGGCGAACCACTGCATCCCAGGGAGTTCCAATCATCTCAATCAATACTCATTTTTATCATCCAATCATTCAATTATTATCATCTCATCAAGAATAGCCCTCAGCATCACCATCGCCAGCATAAGGGACCTCTCAGTTATTCAAACACATACAATGCAATACAAGGATACATAAGTAGAAAGAACAGATAAAGCAATTAGGTCAAGTAGCACATAGATACAAGTAATCGACAATGAAAACCAAATACAAGATGCACACCCAATCAATACATACATATGCAAATGTTGCATGCTTGTCCTATTGGCCATGAGCTCACGTGTCGATTAAACTGTCAAAACCCAACACATCCGGTAGCTAACCCGGATATTGTCTCTAGATTGTATATCTTCAGGAGGAAAAATATATTCCAGACTATAACAAGCCGGTCTCGTTGATAAACCACAATTTTATGGTTTATCTTGTATTGAATTTAGTGAATTTTATCAACTTTTCCTACATTTATTCAATGAAATAGCATAGTTTTGTGAATTCTTCCTAATTTGCACTTAAGAATGAAAACATGCTATCTAGGCCTTTAATTTGTTAAATTTGATTTACGTTAATTCTATTTAATGCCTTGATATGTTTTTTAAGTGCTTTTCAGGCTTATAAGGCAAAGATTGGATTGAAGAAGTGAAGAAAAAGCATGCAAAGTGAAGAATTCATGAAGAAATGAGGATTTAGAGTAATTCACAGTCACACGTATGCATGCCTTGCGCGTACGCGTGCGTTGGAGATTTTGCCATATCACACGTACACATGTCTCATGCGTACGTGTGACATGAAGCACGTGACTCACTTAAAGAAAATGTGGTTGGCAATTTCTGGACTCCTTCAAGCCCAAATCCAACTCAGTTCTGAAGTATTTGAAGAAAAATTCAAGAAAGAACAATGGGAGAGCAATTAGGTTTAGTTTTAGATCATATTTTAGGTTATATTCTAGAGAGAGAAGCTCTCTCTTCTCTCTAGAATTAGGGTAGATTTAGCTTAATTTCTCTTAGATTTAGGTTTTGATCTTGTCTTGATTTAGTTTTCCTTGTAATTTCTTGTTATTGTACCTTGTTCTCTTAGTTTTACATGTTATTTCTTTTATTTAGTCACTTTTATGTTTATGAATTCTTGTTGAATTTGATTTCCATTCAATGCATTTTATGTTTTCATGCTTATTGATGTTTAATTTAGTTGATATTATTGTTATCTTGCATTTGGTAGGCTTAGATTTTATTATTATTGTAATTTAATATACTTTCATCTTATGCCTTCCAAGTATTTGTAGAAATGTCTCTCTTAGTTTTAGAGTATATTTCTACACTCTTAACTTGGAATTGAGTAATAAAAGTGACCTTGATGTCTTTGATGTCCGATATTGATTGGTGATTGAAGGTTGTTAGTTGTTCTTGTTTCCATTGATGAGTAAGAGCTATGGATTAAGATTGACTATGCCTATTTGACTTTCTCCCGATATTGGAGATGACTAAATGTGATTAACTCTGGATAATCACCGTGTTCATAGTCAATGACTTGAAAAGGAATCTTTGATTCTTAATCCTTGTCATGAGTGTCTTTTAGCATTTATACTTATTTAGTTGTTAGTTTTATTTTCTTGTCATTTTACTTTCTCGCCTCTTTATCCACAAACCACCCCCATATACTCAACCGATAATACACATACCTCATTGCAATTCCTTTGAGAGATGACCCGAGGTTTAAATACTCTCAATTTTTATTGGTTTGTACTCGTGATAAACAAATTAAACTTTGACGGAGAGTTGTTTGTCGGTTTAGAACTATACTTGCAACAAAGTTCTTTTCTATTGAGAAATTTTGGACCGACGATAATTCTCTTGACAAGTTTTTGGGACTGTTGCCGGGGAATTACAATGTGGCTTGTTATTGGTTATTGTATATATGTTAATATTGTGAATAGTTTATTATTGTTCCTTTGCTAGTTTTTGCTAGTTTTAGAAGTTTGTTTTCTTTAATTCTTAGTAGCCTTTTTTTTTATTTTCTCTTGTTACCATGAATTTTCACCGTTTTAGCTATGAGTTTGGTTCTAACTATGTTATAGGAACTGGAAATTTCAATCAGGGTTTGCATCAAAGATTGGGAAATCAAAGATGGGAGGAACCTCAAGAATATGGACAATCTTCATGGCAACAACCTCCTCCAGCATACTATGAGCATAATTCAACCCATGATGCACACTAATCTAATGGATATTGTGGACCTCCTTATGGTTATCAACCACAACTACTATATGCCTATGAATCCCCTCCTCAACATTGCCCTCAACCACCATACTCACAAGTTCCATATCACCAAACACCTTTCCATAACCCACCTCCACCATATTACCAACCTTATGCACACCCTTGTGACCATTATGAACGAAGACCTTTAGAACCACCTCCTTATACACCACCTCACTACTCCCACCAATATGAACTACCTTCCAATTATGAAACCTTTCTCCCAAAAAATAAACCCTCCTCTCTACCTCAAGCACTCATAGATGACACTCTCATTTCATTCCTTCAAGAGCAAAGTCAAGTTTGAAGGAGGCAAGAAGAATTTATGGCTATCTTGAACGAGGTAGTAAGCAACTTTGCCTTACAATGCTTACACAATCAAAGTACTCCCATTACCAAATGTAGAGAATCAAGTGAAGAGTGTAGTATGAAAAAGAGATTAGAAACTCAAGTGGAGAATGAGGAGTGGACTTTTATCTTGGAACAAGTGGAAGGAGCTGAAATTATTGAAGAAGAAGAAGTGGTTGAAGACTTAGAACATGTTGAATGCATAGAGGAATTTAGGGTTATAGAACCTTCTTCCGTTGAGCTTAGAAGTGATGTTGAGGAGGGTGCACAACCTCCAAAGTATATGGTGAATGAAGAATTAGAAGAAGTAGAGTAAGCAACAAGTTCTCTTAGTGATGATGATTCTGGATCAACATATGATCCTTTTAAGTTTAATGAATATTCCCCCATCGAATTGGAATTGGACGTTGAGGTAGGCTTTACTTAACCT
>NC_029791.2:59238532-59308329 GCF_000816755.2 Arachis ipaensis
GAAATTGGTGAGGAAAAGATTGAAGATGAAGAACATTGTCAAGTGGTTGAAGTCCCTCAAAAAAGACGGACGGGAATGGAAATTGCGTTGTCAAGACTGTTGGAGGCACCTCTCTCTAAACCATCACCATCCATTCTTTCTTTCAAGTAGGTAAAATTCATATCTTCTAACTTTCTTATTCCACTTGAATATGGTTTGCTTGAGACAGATGGTCAACTTAGAGCTCTTTGTGGCTTTAAGAGCAAAAACGAGATAGTTAGTAGTTGGAAACATCATTCTAGGTTCATTGTGGTTGTATCATCAAGGTTTAAATGCAAAGGTTAGCGTAGTGCTACATTGAATAGGTCTGGGAAGATGCTTTGGTGTATGAATGAGAATTCAAAATGCTTGCCACCCGAATGGAATTGTAATGATCAACTTGAAGACAGGTGTCAAAATAAGATATGGGATCCTGGATTACAAAAAGAGGATCAATTTTGGGAGCTCTCAACTTGTTTGGAACTTCATCAAAGCTTGATGCAATTAATTTGGAATTTTGGAGCATCTTGGAGATTTAAGCATTGTTAGAAGTTCAAAGATGAATATTAAAAGTGCTAAGTGGGAGACGCCCCACCATGGTAAACTCTTTTCATTTTTCTCTTTTGTAGATAATGGTAAATAAGTTTAATTTCATGTTTAGTTTGGTCGGTTGAGTTTACTTGATAGTTTAATATGTTCAATATGGTTTGGTAACTTTTTGGGTGTTTAGATTTCTATCATAGATGCTCCCCTTTGTGTTAAAAAAAAGCACCTGCACTACGCGGGCATCATGCGTACGTGCGATCCCCCATCCTGAAGGGAATCATGGCTGTGCATGGATCGTGTGTGTGCTGTGCCCTGCATGCCACCTGGACAGCAAGAATTGGCTGTTGTGCGAGAACTGTGTGGAAACTATGCGTAAGCACAATTCCAACTCGTGCGTATGCGTGGCTTTCGCGTACGCGCAACCGCCTATTTTCCCATGTGACGCGTACGCATGACCTTCCACGTATGCGTGACCCCCCTATCTCACATACTTTGCTTTTCTTTTCTTCTTCTCTCTTCTTTTCTCTTCTTTCCCTCATTCAACCACCATCCCTCATCATCATTCACCATCCACCACTATCTTCATTAGTTAGTTAGTTGGATTTTTTTTAGTAGATTAAGTTTTTAATATAGGTTAGATTAGGTGAAAAGTGTTGGATTATTAATCTGATTTGTTGTTTCTTGCTGCTGATTACTGACATGATGCTATTTTAGCATCATTTTTGTGAATATTTATTGTTGAATTTCTTTATGAGGATATATTTTGTTGCTTGGTATTGAGTTTTGCATGCTTGATATTTGTGCATACCAAGTACTTATGACATTGCCTTCAAGAATGTTTTTGGATTTTTAAATTGCATGTTGTAGCTAGCCACCATGTAATTTGAATTCACTATTTATTGTATGGAAATTGTGTATAATCGATGCTTTTTTTGTTAGGTGATGCTTGTTTATGATTGATCTTTATTTCCGTCACCTAGTTGATGCATTGAAATTGAGGAATTGTGAAATTGGATCATAAGCTTACCTAGTGACATTTTTTGAGCTTTTTAAGCTTTGTGGACCATGCTTACTATGTGATTGATCTCATCTTTTATCTCTCTTTTTCTAAGTTGTATAGCAACTATGTTTCCCACTTCATGTCAATTAGGTGATTCAAACAAACTTCAAAGTGTATCAATGATTGATGTGCGAGTTCCATATTTTATTTGGTTCGATGAATTCTCTTGCCCATCAAACAATCTCCGTCCATTATCCATTTCATAATCACTTGAATCTTGCTTGAATGCTTTTGTGCTTCTTTATTACTTGTTTATTTATCTTAACCTACAAGTTTCTTTTAAAGTATCTCAAGCACACTAGAATGAGTGAAGTGCATGCTTCTTTTGTGTAATTGTGACATAGCTTTCTGTGCTAGTGTGTGTGTTCTAAACCATGCGTAACTTAGAATTTAGACACTTGTTTTCATCAATGTCACACACTAATTCACTCACTTCATTTTAGTGATCATCAATTCATTCCAATAATCTATGCTTCCTTGCTTTTGCATTTACTTATCTTACTATCCTGTTTTCTATCTTTCAGGATATTCACCATAAGCAAAAAAAAAAAGTAGAAGAAGGAACATGCAGTAGCCGGTTAATCCACCAGTTGAAGGTGGCAATTCGTAAAGTCGCCATACCCCCTTGTACATCTTTGAATGCACCGAGGACGGTGCAAACTTTTAAGTGTGGGGAGGTCGTCCGACCAATCAGCCAATTTTGGGTGAAAAGTTCTAATCCAAACATTTTCACATTACATTCTTTTTCTTCTGTTACTTGGTCTTCTAGAATTCTAAGTTGCATTTTTCTTGGTTTGCATATATTTTAGAGCTCTATTTGCATCTTTCTTAGTTTATTGTATTTCTTTTCATACATGCATATATATAATAAGCTTAGTCAATAATGAAAATTTCAAGGCCATTTCTTTATAGGGCATTCCAAAATTGATTTGAGTTGATATTTTTTTCAATGAAACTTGCTTGAAATATATTGTGGAACATGGTTTTTGAGCTAAGAACACACAACCTTGTGCGTTTTGAGCCTAATTGTGTGGTTACATTGTAACACCCTAATTAGCCTAAGCTTTACCTCGGGTCGTAAAGCAAAGGTTAATCAGAGATTACGACATTTCTAGGCTCATACATAATACATATATAGAAAGAATAGTATAATCTAGAAGCCTGATGAAAGATATAGCTCAAAAATAGGATTTTATAAGCGCAAAATGTACTAACAAAGCTACTATCTTAAGGCACAAGAAATAGATAAGATATAACAAAAGATAAGTATATAATATCATAGGAAACTAGCCACGGCTCACGCAGTTTAAGCCGGCTAGCCATATACAGATATACAGAACCAGACAGTAAAAACAGCTTATACAATTTTGTTCTCTCAAATACAAGCCTTTAGGCAAACAAAATACAAAAGTGAGAGACATATACAAAATAAGTCAAAAAGACTCAAAAAGATATCCGGATCCTCCGCTTCTATCACCAACCAGACAACTCACCGAGGTGGGTTGCGACCTGCATCTGAAAAATACAACAGAAATATGGTATGAGAACCAGAGGTTCTCATTATGGTAACAGTGCCCAGTGATGTAGGATATAAGACCCCGGGACGCCAAAGGCAATCCTAATCTTCATATCCATCACAAGATTCAAACTTAAGGCATACTAAAACAGATAAGCATAATTATATAAACCTTAGCATAAATAAACCGGGTAATCTATCTTAGGGGATTTCTATTCTAGCCAACACCGCTGTCCTACAGCCTTCACCAACCGATCCTCCGTGCGATCCCATTGCCACTGCCTTCCGAACCTCTTCAATCCAGTAGAAATCACAAGTATTTACAATGCAAGGAAATCACAAGTAGAAGCATATAAAGCAAATAATTCGAATAGCAATTAGGCATGTTATACAAATAGGCAAGCCATTATAAGTAGCCAAAGCATACAAATAGATAGAAAATGCATATGATGAATGCCTACCCTATTGGCTGTGATATCACATTGTCGGTTCAACTGCCAACCTGACACATCTCCATGGAAACATCACCCTTCGGAATCATTATATGGGAACCCCCGAGATATAGTGCTCGGATCACTATCCAGGGTTTTGCGCCTATACACTTTATTGATCCGAAGGGATGCGAGCAGGATACTCTTGCCTTAGACCTCACATCATAACGTAAGCGGGATTAACCACTGTCCTTATGCCGCCACTGCTACCTCAACAGGCGGGATTAACCACCGTCCCTGCCGGGCGCATAACGTCTCATAATCTCAATACAAATCAGTACCTCAGTGGTTTTCAGAAAACAGTTTCAGTATACATGGATCCGTCATCTCCTTCAGAGTCCTCGACTCATCTCAACCACCGTCAACTCACATTTTAGTTTTCAAACATCAACAGTTTATCATTTCTCGCCTCATATATCAATCATCCTTCACATGACATCAAACCATCCTCAGCACGCCAGAAACCTAGGCCTCCGTTTTCTATGCTTTCCAAATAATATTATCTAAATCCATTAAATTCTTTCCCATGTTTTAACTATCCAAAACTAGGCCCAAGACTCCTAAAATTGTGTTAGAGAAGTTTACAACCTTGTTGGGAAGGTAGAATAGTTGAAAACAAAGTAAAATTTGAGAAACAGGGCATGTGCGTCCGCACAGGGGTGCGAACGCATGCCCAGGACGATTTTTAAAAGTGTACGTACGCACAGGGGTGTGCGTACGCACAGGTACGAAAATTTACAAGCCTATCCACTCGCACAAGCTGTGCTAGCACCCCCAACAGACTCCCCTTCCCAACTTATGTGTGCGCACAGGGCTGTGCGCACGCACAGGTACACATGTTACAATTCTTTATTGATGTGTGCGCGCACCAGCGGTGCTAACACTGCAACCAGTAAGCACTTCCCTGCCTGTGCGTGCGCACAGGTCTGTGCGTCCACACAGAATAAGATTTTTGCAGGGTTGTGCGTGCGCACATATCAGAAATCATAAAATTCTACAACTTAGCAGAATTTCAGATTTTCAACACCAACTTTGAATGATCATAACTCCCTCTACAAAAACCCAAATTTTACAAAATTTATATCGATGTGAAAAGTTTTCAATGGACTTTAATCCTAAACAAATTTCAATCAATTTTGAAAACTGAGACAAAAGTTATGATCAGACAAAGTTCACCAAAAACCAACTTTTACCCAAGTTCACAATTCCCACCATTTCTTACCATACACATTCTAAACCATACCAAGCCATTCCAAACTCCCTTTTTCATCAAAATTTACCTTTTATATCATATCACACCAATCATACCACAATTTTCTTCACATTTTATTATTCCCAACCTCAATTATCACATATACAACATATCCACCAATCATCATTATCTCACTACCAATTCTCATCATCAAATCAACCATGATTCTTATTCATAATTAACAATACTCATTCATCTATATCCATTATATTTCAAATTCATCATTTAATCACAACAACACATCAATTCATTATACCTCATCAACACAAACAATCATCAACAAGATACAATTTCCAAACCTATCCTATGGGTCACTAGCCTAAGTGTCCATGAATATTATATACTACATAGAGGAAACCGAAACCATACCTTGGCCGATTCCCTATATGCACCAAAACCCAAAACGAGCACAAGCAAGCTCTCAACTCCAAACCAAACTTTCAATTCCACTTCAACAAGCACCAATATGTTCCAATAGCTCCCAAACTCACAATAATCAAACAATATATGTATAAACCATCACAAATCAACCTAGGGTTTCATTTAAACATAAAATCACAAGGGTTTAATGTCTCTTACCTTTTCTAACAGATTTAATAGCCAAAATCCAATGCTAAGCAAGGATTAGAGCAAACCTAAACATCCAAAATCACAAAAACTCATTTAACCCAAAGCCCTAAAAACCCAAAATTTTGGAGAGAAGAACTGAGAGGATTTCATGGTTACCTTACTATTTTCTTGGGTGGATTTTGTAGAGCTCTTCACAAGAAATACGTAGCCATTGACGGCACGCAAATCGGAACACCGTAGCTCGAGATATCGCAAAAAGAAGAGATGGGTGAATAGTGTTTTCTTCTTCCTCTTCTCCCCTTTCTATTTCAGCATGAGTGTGTTGTGTTTATGTGTGTGTGTGTGTGCTGGAAATGGGTTCATTAATGAACCTTTTATATGTTGGGCTTGGGCCCAACTTGGGCCCGGTCACGAAATTGTGATTACACTTTTCACAACTCTGCACAACTAACCAACAAGTGCACTGGGTCGTCCAAGTAATACCTTACGTGAGTAAGGGTCGATCCCACGGAGATTGTCGGCTTGGAGCAAGCTATGGTTATTTTGTAAATTTTAGTTAGGAGATTAATGATAATAGTGGTTCTTTTTATAAAAATAAATAGCATGAATTAAACAGTACTTGTGATTCAGTAATGGGGAACAGGCTGAGGTTCCGGAGATGCTCTATCATCCGAATCTCTGCTTTCCTACTGTCTTCTTCTCCAAACACGCATGGCCTCCTTCCATAGCAGGCTGTATGATCCTCTCGGATGAAAAATACCAGGCGTTATCACCGCACGGCTAATCATCTGTCGGTTCTCACTAGCGTCGGAATATGACCATTATCCTTTTGCACACTGTCACTGCGCCCAAGATTCGCGAGTTTGAAGCTCATTACAGTCATCCCCTTCCAGATCCTACTCGGAATACCACAGACAAGGTTTAGACTTTCTGGATCCCAGGAATGCTGCCAATGATTCTAGCCTATACCACGAAGGTTCTAACCTCCGGACTCGGTCCGTGGATTAGAAACCCAAGAGATACGCACTCAAGCTGTCGCCCAATGACTACGTTGAGCTCAGATAGAATGGAGTGGTTGTCAGGCACGCGTTCATAGGGTTGAGGATAATTATGAGTGTCACAAATCATCATATTCTCCATATTGAAGTACGAGTGAGTATCTTAGAATAGAATCAAGCGTAATTGAATAGAAAACAGTAGTAATTGCATTAATCCATTGAAACATAGCAGAGCTCCTCACCCCCCACCTATGGGGTTTAGAGACTCATGCCTTCAAAGGTACAATATGAAATGTAAAAATGTCATGAGTTGCAAAATGAATCTCTAAAAGTAGTTTTTATACTAGACTAGTAACCTAGGGTTACAGAAAATGAGTAACTAAGTGCAAATAGTGCAGAAATCCACTTCTGGGACCCACTTGGTGTGTGATTGGGCTGAGCATTGAAGCTTTTTTGTGCTTAGCCTGTTCCTGGAGTTAAATGCCAACTTTGGTGCCAGTTTGGGCATTTAACTCCAATTCTGGTGCCAGTTTGGGCGTTTTACGCCAGAATTTTTAGGCTGACTTTGAACGCCAGTTTGGGCCATCAAATATCGAGAAAAGTAAGTACTATTATATATTGCTGGAAAGCCCAGGATGTATACTTTTCAACGCAATTGAGAGCGTGCCAATTGGGCTTATGTAGCTCCAAAAAATCCAGTTCGAGTGCAGGGAGGTCAGAATCCAACAGCATCTGCAGTCCTTTTTCAGCCTCTAAATAAGATTTTTGCTTAGGTCCCTCAATTTCAGTCAGAAAATACCTAAAATCACAGAAAAACACACAAACTCATAGTAAAGTCCAAAAATGTGATTTTTGAATAAAAACTAATAAAAATATAATAAAAAGTAACTAAAACATACCAAAAACTATGTAAAAACAATGCCAAAAAAGGTATAAATTATCCGCTCATCACCAACCCGTTAGCGTTTTTAGCTTGTTTGGCCCAACTTTGGGCCACACCTTTAAAATCAACGCCCAGTTTTCTATTTCTAATGTTTTCTAAGGTTTTTGATGGTTTTCACTTTTTCTCATGCGGTACCGGGCAGACTTGAACCGGTTTAACTGTCGGTTCGTAGTTTTTTACGGTTTTTTACAAAAAGCACATTTTCTGACTCAGAATGACCTACTGAGTCCAGAAATCACCTTTAAATTCTCGAATTCTCTCTCTAACTTTTCAAAATCTAATTTGGGCAATATAATCACTTAATTATCTGGATGATTAGTTACGGTTCTTACATACATCATTTAACCACTTATTTCATTCTTGTGTGTCATTCTCTCTATGATTGCAATCTTTGGTTTGTTTAATTCTATATGTCCATTATTTAATGTATATATATGTATTTATGTGATTAAGGCCATCATTTCATTATAGCTCACTTAACCCCAAATTGCCTACTATTTTATTTAACTTTGTTTACCACTTTGAGTCTATTAATTCCCCTTTTGTTCTTGATTGAGCACATCACTAGCTTTAATTGAAAAAGTAATAAATTTACCTAATTTAAATCTTTGATTAGCTTAAGTTAGTGAGAGTGTGTAACGTGTAAGTGTGGAGAAAGCCGAGAAACATTGGTAGATAGAAATGTGTGTTTTATTTTTGTTGAAAGATCTCAAAAATTTGGGTGCATACTCTTGTCTTAGTATGGAAACCATATGTATTGATATTTTTGTTATATATTATGTCAATGATGTTTAAAAAAAAGAGAAGAAAAAGAAATAGAAATAATAAAAAGGGGACAAAAATACCTCAAGGTGAAGTTCAATAATAATCAATGCAGATGTGGTGTGAATTGAATCTAATTGGATATAGGAGTATGTATAACAGTGACATTATGGGTAGCTAGGCTTGATATTATATTTGCATAGGTTGCATATGTGTTAGGTTAGAGCTTAGGTTAGTCAAAGATTCAAATTCAAGCTCACTTAGCCATATATATATATATATATATATATATATATCCTTATCTTTACCCTTAGCCCCATTACAACCTTGAAATGTAATCATGATATTTGCATATGTACATTAAATATTTGGTGATTGATTAGATGAAGAACAAACTTTAGAAAGCATGATTAGAGGAGGATTGAGTGGATTGACCCTAAACACTTGAGCGACTAGAGTATATACATATCCAATGAGGGTTCAATTGCTCAATTCTATATCTCCACCTATGATTATTGCTTATCTTGGGTGGGTTTTGTAGAGCAAACCTAAACATCCAAAATCACAAAAACTCATTTAACCCAAAGCCCTAAAAACCCAAAATTTTGGAGAGAAGAACTGAGATGATTTCGTGGTTACCTTACTACTTTCTTGGGTGGGTTTTATAGAGCTCTTCACAAGGAATGCATAGCCGTTGATGGCATGCAAATCGGAGCACCGTAGCTCGAGATATCGCGAAAAGAAGAAATGGGTGAATAATGTTTTCTTCTTCCTCTTCTCCCCTTTTCTATTTCAGCATGAGTGTGTTGTGTTTATGTGTGTGTGTGTGCTGGAAATGGGTTCATTAATGAACCTTTTATAAGTTGGGCTTGGGCCCAACTTGGGTCCGGTCCAACCCGTTAGCATTTTTAGCCCGTTTGGCCTAACTTTGGGCCAAACCTTTAAAATCAACACCCGATTTTTCATTTCTAATGTTTTTCTCTAAGGTTTTTGACGGTTTTCACTTTTTCTCGTGTGGTACCGGGAAGACTTGAACCGGTTCAACCGATTCAACTGTCGGTTTGCGGTTTTTTACGGTTTTTCACAGAAAGCACTTTTTCTAACTCAAAAAGACCTACTGAGTCTAGAAATCACCTTTAAATCCTCAAATTCTCTCTCTAACTTTTCGGAATCTAATTTGGGCAATATAATCACTTAATTATCTGGTTGATTAGTTACGGTTCTTACATTCTCCCCTCCTTAAAAAGATTTTCGCCCTCGAAAATCCGATTCACGCAATGTAATAGCTATATATATTACATATTCTCCACGAAGCATCCTACTTTCAATGTTACCAACCCAACAAGTTGCCCAAGCATCTCGTTCTCCAATTTCCAAGTGAGTTCTTCGACTCCAGCTCTTTTCAAAGCAACCTTAACCAATGAAACTTTCTTCCTTCGCAGCTTCTTTACACTGGTGCTGTCGATTCTCACTAGTGTTACTTGGAATGTCAAGTTCTCTCTCAACTTGACCGACTCAGGCTCTAACACATGAGTTACATCCGACATGTACTTACAGAGTTGTGAGACATGGAATACATTATGGTTTATCTTGTATTGAATTTGGTGGGTTTTATCAACTTTTCCTACATTTATTCAATGAAATAGTATAGTTTTGTGAATTCTTCCTAATTTGTACTTAAGAATGAAAACATGCTTTTAGACATTTAATTTGCTAAATTTGATTTACTTTAATTCCATTCTATACCTTAATGTGTTTGTTAAGTGATTTTAGGATTATAAGGCAAAGATTGGATTGAAGAAGTGAAGAAAAAGCATTCAAAGTGAAGAATTCATGAAGAAATGAGGATTTGGAGTAATTCACAATCATGTGTACGCATGCCTTCCATGTACGTGTGCATTGGAGACTTTGCCATATGACGCGTACGCATGCCTCATGCGTACGCGTGACACGAAGCACGTGACTCACTTAAAGAAAACGTGGTTGGCAATTTCTGGACTCCTTCAAGCCCAAATCCAACTCAGTTCTAAAGTATTTGAAGCAAAATTCAAGAAAGAACAAGGGGAGAGCAATTTGGTTTAGTTTTAGATCATGTTTTAGGTTATATTCTAGAGAGAGAAGCTCTCTTTTCTCTCTAGAATTAGGATAGATTTAGCTTAATTTCTCTTAGATCTAGGTTTTAATCTTGTCTTGATTTAGTTTTCCTTGCAATTTCTTGTTATTGTATCTTGTTCTCTTGGTTTTACATATTATTTCTTTTATTTAGTCACTTTTGTGCTTATGAACTCTTGTTGAATTTGATTTCCATTCAATGCATTTTATGTTTTCATGCTTATTGATGTTTAATTGAGTTGATATTATTGTTATCTTTCATTTGGTAGTCTTAGATTTTATTATTATTGTAATTTTACTATGCTTTCATCTTATGCCTTCTAAGTGTTTGTAGAAATGTCTCGCTTAGTTTTAAAGTAGATTTCTACACTCTTGACTTGGCATTGAGCAATAAAAGTGACCTTGATGCCTTTGATGTCCAATATTGATTGGTGATTGAGGGTTGTTTGTTGTTCTTGTTTCCATTGACGAGTAACACCTATGGATTAAGACTGACTATGCTTATTTGACTTTCTCCCGATATTGGAGATGACTAAATGGGATTAACTCTGGATAATCACCATGTTTGTGGTCAATGACTTGAAAAGGAATATTTGATTCTTAATCCTTCCATTGAGTGTCTTTTAGAATTTATACTTATTTAGTTGTTAGTTTTACTTTCTTTTCATTTTACTTTCTCGCCTTTTTATCCGCAAACCACCCTCCGTATACTCATAACCGATAACATGCATACCTCACTTCAATTCCTCTGAGAGATGACCCGAGGTTTAAATACTCTTGGTTTTTATTGGTTTGTTCTCGTGACAAACAAATTAAACCTTGATGGAGTGTTGTTTGTCGGTTTGGAACTATACTTGCAACGAAGTTCTTTTCTAATGAGAAATTCTGGACCGACGATAATTTTCCCGGCACTCATCTCAGAGAGAGGGTGCCCTGTCACCTTCTCACTGGAGGTATCATTCCGTCTTAGAGGGAGAGTGTCCTGTCACTTGTCTCAGTGGGAGAGTGACCTGTCACCTTGCAATCAGAGAGAATGTGTGCAAAACAACCCACCATATTCCCAAAAATGAACATTCTCAGCTTATCACAATCTGATCTTAGAGGGAGAGTGCCTTGTCACTTGTCTCAGAGGAAAAGTGCTCTGTCACCATTAGAGAGAATATGTGCCCTGTCATTATTAGAGAGAATACGTGTCTTGTCACCATTCAACCAGAGAGAACCACAAACAAGTGGAATTGACTACCATCCTTGTTTTGGTGTAACTCAGCTCAGTGTGCAAGTGGGATTCACCACTGTCCTTGCCACAAACATATATTTAATCAATACACAAGCGAGATATCACCCAGACCTTGCCAAATTAATCATAATCATTGTCTGTAATCAATTTTACCAGTTATCAAGTTCATTAATTTATTTACCTCGTGAGGGGTACAATGCCACTGTCCTCACCGTGGGTGGGACAAAGCCACCATCCTGACAAAGCAATAACGCACTGGGCAAGCGGGATGTTACCACCATCCTCGCCAATCCAGTCACTCAAACCACAATTCATAATTTTCATTTACTTAAATTAGTTTTATAAGTTAGTATGTTCTTTAACCCTAATTCGTTTATCAATTGCCAAATTCATTAACTCGTGAGAAGGATAATACCATCGATCTCACCGCAGGCGAGATAAACTACCATCCCTGCAACCATGTCATCCGGTTTAACCAAGAATAACTCACTTTAATTTATTCCGTGCACTCACACTCATTCTAGAGCCTAAAAACTAGGTCTTAGACCTTAATTAGGGTTACAGAAGTTTAAAAGCTTGCCAGGAAAGCCAAATAGTTAAAAATAGAGTTTAAGTGTGAAAATTGGGCTTGTGTGTATGCATCACCCTTGTGCATACACATGACCCCTGTGCATACGCACAACTTGCAAAATTTCTGGGCATGCGTATGCATACCCCTCGTGCATACGCATGAGTATTTCCATCTATTCTGTTTCATGCGTGGGCACTATTGTGTGTGTGGGTACACATACTAGAATTCTTGGTTTTTTGCATAATCCCAGAATTCAGTTTTTATACCAGTTTTTATTTGTTCATATCTTTCTCTATAAAATTCCAATTTATTCCATTCTTAAACCATTTTAAAAATTGTTTAACTAGCTTTATTTTATGACAAATTTCATATGAATCCATGTTTCGAGCAGCAAGTTATGGCGCACAAAAGTTGATCAAAATCACTTTTTACCTAAAATTTCTGCAACAAGAAAAATTGCCCTTTTTTTCCAAATACCTCTGTTGTAAACAACATAAATTCCTATCTTAATCACAACACCCGTTCATACCTCATTTCTTATACCCTTTCAAACTTCAATTTATATATACTCACCTGACCAATTCATGCCAACAATCCAATTTCAACCACAACATTAATCACCACCAAATCTCATTCTTAATCATTCATAAACATATCAATTCACACCTCTTAATTCTCAATCATCATACAAACTCCAACTTCAATCATCAATCATATCAAAACACACAATATATATATGTATCACTACTCATACATATTTAAATCCCTAACAAGCTTCACCACATCCATAATTTATACCAAAACACAACTACACATACCGATCATTTCAAGTTCAATCGTAGCAATCCATCACTTATCGTTACTTACCCTATAGGGGATAACTCACCCTATCTTGGCCTTCGGTCCAAATTTCTATATCAATTGCCATTATAGACAATCATACCACACCAAATCAATTAATGCATATCCAATTTTATTCATTCAATAATAAAGCACTCATCAACACCCAATTCACATAAACAACTATATTACAATCCATCATCAACATTTTTATTTAATACAAACCTAGGGGCAATTAACCTTGGTTTTCACATAGTTTTACATCATGCCTACTCAAAATTAAAACCCGTACCTTAATGATAGTGGTTTCAACTCTTGAATTTCCTCTTCCAATTAACTCAAACTTCAACCAATGGCACCAGGCCTCCACCAAGTGTTTCCAAAACAAACCAAGCTCCAATGTCGCAACACCAACTCAACAATCAAGATATTCACCATAGAAATTACAATTTTCTCAATCTAGGGTTCATAAAATGGGAAAATCCAAAGGGAGAAAGCATTCGACCTTAACCCACTCGAATATGGTTTGGAACCCACTTGGAATCCATGCAAGAGTACCCCTAAAGAACCAAAATTACAGGATTTCAACACCAAGTATCCCAAAAATGTGAAACAATGGAGAAACTAAAAATATGGGCAAGAATTTTGGATTTACTCACCATAATACTTACAAAGAAATGAAGAGGCTGAGGAGAACGACGCATGACCGCAAACGATGCATCAATCGGAACTTCGGATAAAAAATTATGGACAAATGAAGGTTGTGATGAATGTTAGGGTTTCTTTCCCCTTTCTCTCTTCTCTCTATCCGCCCCTCTCTTCTCGAAATGAAGGGAATGCTAAATTTTCATTAAATGGAGGGTGTTATAAACTTGGGCTTAGGCCTAGTGAGACCTAATTCAATCGTTTTAGCCCGTGCGCCCAATTTTGGGCCAAAACCTTTAAGATTAGTGTTTTAATTTACATTTTAAATATTTTATCTTTCCAAATTATATATTTTAATTTCTTAATATTCTTTGCTCATAATTAATTAATTAACTATCTATAATTATTCTGGGTTTTGTAGTTTTTATGAGATGATGAAGAAGTATCATCATCATCATGAATGTTGTTTAGATCTTCAGAGAACTCATGTTCTGATTCCTCTTCAAAACTATTAATGAGAAGGTTGTTAATCTATTCTTCAATATGCAGGTCTATATTAAGATTATTTATTTATTTTTTGATCCTACAATATATATTGATATAGCAAGGTTTTTTGTAGTTAGAAGAGACGATTTGGATTTTGTGAGTGTGGTTTTCATTGAATTTTTTCTGTCTTGGAAGAGGCCTATAATATTTTGTTGGCTTTTAACATAACAACCAAAATTATAGCACGTCATGATCGTACTAAAAGTGTGGTGTTACTGACCTATTTTTCTTTATTATGTATTTAATATTGAGCCTTTACGACATTAACACGTGTTCAGTTTTAAGAAAAAGCTAGTAAATTTTGTTTTTATTCATTAAAAATTGTTCAACAAAGATCTCCAAGTAAAAATAATCCCATAAATACTACTAGTAATAAAGGTTATATAAATGAAATTAAATAAAACTCAAATATAACACCTATCCCTCTGTATAAAATAGAATTTTAAGCAACAAGAGAGAGGAGACTCTATGAAAGCAACTTGATTTCATAAATGAGTTCCATTATTCGTTTGCAGCTTTATACCAAGTCCTCAAGCCTGTGGCTCTAAAAGAAATGGAAATTTGGGGTGAGAACTAAACCACAAGTTCTCAGTAGGGAACAAGTGGTGCATGGATTACCACACTCCATACAACTGAGCCAGCAAGTGCACTGGGTCGTCCAAGTAGTACTTGGTTTTGGGCCTTCATCTCCAAAACCAAGTATGGACTACTATATATTGCTAAAAATCCCTAGATGTTAGCCTTCCATAGCCATTTAGAACGCTCCGTTTGGATATCTATAGCTCCAGAAATGCTTCCTTGAGTGCACGGAGGTCAGATCCTGACAGTATCTGCTACGCTTTCCTTGCTTCTGAATCAGACTTTGTCAAAACTCTCAGATTTCAGCCAGAAAATACCTGAAATCACCATAAAACATAACAACTCATAGTAGAATCCAAAAATGTAAATTTTACACTAAAACCTATAAAAATATAATAAAAAATAAAACATGCTAAAAACTATATGAAAATGATGCCAAAAAGCGTATAAAATATCCGCTCATCACAACACCAAACTTAAACTGTTGCTTGTCTCCAAGCAACTAAAAACAAAGTAGGATAAAAAAGAAGAGTAAGATATAATAAATCTCAGAGTTTTCAATGAAGCTCAGTTTCAATTAGATGAGCAGGACTTAGTAGCTTTTTGCTTCTGAATAGTTTTGGCATCTCACTATCCATTGAAGCTCAGAAGTGTTGGCATCCTTAGGAACTTAGAATCCAGATGATATTATTGACTCTCCTAGTTTAGTTCTTTTTTATTCTTGAACACAGTTTTTAGAGTCTTGGCTGTGGCCCTAAGCAATTTGTTTTCCAATATTACCACCAGATACATAAATGCCACAGACACTTAACTGGGTGAACCCTTTCGGATTGTGATTCAGCTTTGCTAGAATCCCTAGATAGAGGTGTCCAGAGCTCTTAAGCACACTCTTTTTGCTTTGGATCACGACTTTAACTGCTCAGTCTCAAGCTTTTTACTTGACACCTTTACACCACATGCATATAGGTCAGGACACTTTTTATTTGAAGTGCTTAGGCCAAGATTTTATTTCTTTTAGGCCCTCCTAACTATTGATGCTCAAAGCCTTAGATCCTTTTACCCTTGCCTTTTGGTTTAAAGGGCTATTAGATTTTTGCTCTTGCCTTTTGGTTTAAAGAGCTATTGGCTTTTTCTACATTTTATTTCTTCTCTTTTTTTTTGCATGCATGTATATATATATTATTGCAACATGCTTTTTCTTTTTCTTTTTGCTGTGATTTTTCAGATTACCAATAATACTTTATTTTCATCATCATTCTTTCAAGAGCCAACATTCTTAACTCCAATTTCAAATATGCACTGTTCATTCATACATTCAGAAAGCAAAAAGTAATTCCACCACATCAAGATAATTGAACTATTCTTAAGATGAACTTAAAATTCATGCATCTTTTTTTCTTTTTCAAATAAAATTTTCTTTTAAGTAGGGTGAGAGATATATGGAACATTTTATAACTTTAAGACATACATAGAAATGATCATGCAATAAGAACACGAGAACAGACAATAAAATATAATGAAAAATAGAAAAATGACATAAAAGCAAGGGTGATAGAACGGGACCACCTTAGTAAAGGCGGCTACCACTTCCTCTAGAGAATCCAATAGAGCGCTTGATGTCTTCAATGTCACGCCCTTGTCTCTGTTGTTCTTCCCTCATAGCTTTTTGATGTTCTCTCATTTCATTGAGGATGGTGGAATGCTCTTGATGCTCCATCCTTAGCTGATTCATGTTAGAGCTTAAATCTCCTATAGAAGTATGCCATTGATCCTAATAGCTTTGAAGAGGAAAATACATCCCTTGAAGAATCTCAGGGATCTCATGTTGAGGTGGCTCCACATGCTCATGTTGTGGTTCATGTGCCGGATCTCTAGTATGCTCCATCATTCTTTTAGTGATGGGCTTGTCTTCCTTAATTGGAATGTCACCTTCTATGACAATCCCAGCTGAATTGCATAGGTGACAGATAAGATGAGAGAAAGCTAACCTTGCTTGGGTGGAGGGCTTGTCCGCTACTTTATGCAATTCTTGAGGTATCACCTCATGTACTTCCACCTCCTCTCCAAGCATGATGCAACGGATCATGATGGCTCGGTCTATTGTCACTTTGGACTGGTTGCTAGTAGGGATGATAGAGCGTTGGATGAATTCCAACCATCCTCTAGGTATAGGCTTGAGGTCAAGCCTTCTTAGTTGGATAGGTTTGCCTTGGAAATCCCTTTTCCACTATGCTCCTTCCACACAGATGTCTGAGAGTACTTGATCCAGACTCTGATCAAAGTTGACTCTTCTTGTGTAAGGATGTGGGTCTCTTTGCATCAAAGGCAAGTTGAACGCCAACCTCACACTTTCCGGGCTAAAATCTAAGATTCTCCCTCAGACCATGGTGCTCCAATTCTTAGGATGAGGGTTCACACTAATGTCATGGTTTTTTGTGACCCATGCATTAGCATAGAACTCTTGCACCATTAAGATCCCAACCTCTTAGATGGGATTGGTTAGGATTTCTGAACCTCTTCTCTGGATTTCTCTTCGGATCTCTGGATACTCATTCTTCTTGAGCTTAAAAGGGACCTCAGGGATCACCTTTTTCTTTGCCACCACTTCATAGAAGTGGTCTTGGTGGGCTTTGGTGATGAATCTCTCCATCTTCCAAGATTCAGAGGTAGTGACTACGGCCTTTTCTTTCCTCTTTCTAGAGGGTTCTCCGACCTTGGGTGCCATAAGTGGAAATGGAAAGCAAAAAGCAAGGCTTTTCCAACACCAAACTTAAAACTTTTCCCGTCCTCAAGAAAAATAAACAAAAGAGAAGAATGGTGTAGAAGAAGAAGAAAAACAAATGGAGATGGAGGGAGAAGAGCAATTCGGCCAAGTGAGGGCTAAAGAGGTATGGGTAGTGGGTAAGATAAGTAGAATGAGGGGGTTATTTATAGTGAGGGTATGGTTAAGGTTTCGAATAGTGGGGGGAAATATGGGTGGGAAAATTTGAATTTTAGTGGGTGGGGTTTGGTGGGAGTTATGATGGTTTTAGGGAAGAGGTATGGATGTGATTGGTTGAGAATTAATAGGGAAGTGTGAAAAGAAGAGAGAAGAATGTGGGGTAGGTGAAGATGCTGTAGGACCCACTAGTCCTGAGAGGCTAGGGAATTCGAATTCCCTGCCCCCCTTATGGGCGTTGAACTCCCAGCTCATGCTCCATAGTTGGCGTTCAATGCTAGCTTCCTACTCCACTCAGGGCATTGAATGCCCAGGAGGGACCTCCTTTCTGGCATTCAATGCCAGTAATGTTACCCTTTGTGGGCGTTGAATGCCCACTCTTGCCTCTTGTCTGGTGTTCAACGCCAGCAAGACATGTACTCCAGAGTATTCTGTTTCCGCTTTTGAACGTTTCTGTCTCTGTTCTGACTGATGCACATGATCATGAACCTAAAGAAAATAACTAAGACAAACAAATTCAAAGAAAAACATAAATAATAATTATGGTTGGGTTGTCTCCCAACAAGCATTCCTTTAACGTCACTAACTTGACGGTTAGCTCCTTACGGAGATTGATATGGGCTCAGAATTTTGCCCCTTATGGTGAACTTTCTTTCTGTCTTCTCATGGATGAGCTCCACATGCTCTAGAGACAAGATATGACTCACTGTATGTGGTATAACTGGTTTCTTGGTAAAGACAACTCTCATGCCAGGTGAGAGGCCTTCTGTGGGGATCCTTTTGTCCCTCCAACCTTTAAGTACTTTCTTTTTAGTACCTTTGATCTCAGTGCTTGTGGATGGCTGCCCAACACCAAACTTAGAATTGGTGTCTGGGGGCTTAGTAAAGCTCTGCATTGAGAGAGATGGTTGGAACACTATGTGTTGCACAGTTATCTCTCTTTTCTCAGAGGGAGAGTTGGGGTGAGGTATGGTGCACGAATTGTGAATCAGACTTTTCACAACTCGTACCACTAACCAGCAAGTGCACTGGGTCGTCCAAGTAATACCTTACGTGAGTAAGGGTCGAATCCCACGGAGATTGTTGGTTTGAAGCAATCTATGGTTATCTTGCAATTCTTAGTCAGGAAGTCAATTTTATTTATCAGTTGAATTGCGAATAAACAAGAGAGTATGGGTTAAAAGTTACTTGTTATGCAGTAATGGAGAATATGTTGGAGTTTTGGAGATGCTTTGTCTTCTGAATCTCTACTTTCCTCTGTCTTCTGATTCACGCACGCACATCCTTCTATTGTAAGCTGTGTGTAGGTGGATCACCGTTGTCAATGGCTACCATCCATCCTTCCAGTGAAAAGGGTCCAGGTGCGCTGTCACCGCACGGCTAATCATCTGCAGGTTCTCAGTTGTACTGGAATAGGATTTACTATCCTTTTGCGTCTGTCACTACGCCCAGCACTCGCGAGTTTGAAGTTTGTCACAGTCATCCAATCCTAAATACTAAACTAGTAGCCTAGGTTTACAAAAAATGAGTAAACTATGATGGGTGGTGCAGAGATCCATTTCTGGGGCCCACTTGGTGTGTGCTGGGGTTGAGACTTAAACAATTCACGTGCATAAGGCTGTTTTGGGCATTCAACTCCAGGTTTGGATCCATTTCTGGCGTTGAACTCCAACTTTTAATCCTTTTTTGGCGCTGGACGCCGGAATTGGGCAGAGAACTGGCGTTGAACGCCAGTTTACGTCATCTATCCTTGAGCAAAGTATGAACTATTATATATTTCTGGAAAGCCCTGGATGTCTACTTTCCAACGCAATTGGAAGCGCGCCATTTTGAGTTTTGTAGCTCCAGAAAATCCACTTTGAGTGCAGGGAGGTCAGAATCCAACAGCATCAGCAGTCCTTTTTCATCTCAGCTCCCTCAATTTCAGCCAGAAAAATACCTGAAATTACAGAAAAATACACAACTCATAGTAAAGTCCAGAAATATGAATTTTTCCTAAAAACTAATGGAAATAAACTAAAAACTAACTAGAATATACTAAAAACTATATGAAATTAACCCCAAAAAGCGTATAAATATCCGCTCATCACAACACCAAACTTAAACTGTTGCTTGTCCTCAAGCAACTAGACAAATAAAATAGAAGACTAATAGGTTGAGAAGCAATAATATCTCAAAGTTTTTGAGTGAAGCTCAGATTCTAATTAGATGAGCGGGACTAGTAGCTTTTTGCTTCCGAACAGTTTTGGCTCAGAGTGATTGGCATCTATAGGAACTTAGAATTCAGATAGTGTTATTGATTCTCCTATTTCAGTGTGATGATTCTTGAACACAGCTATTTCATGAGTCTTGGCCGTGGCCCTAAGCACTTTGTTTTCCAGTATTACCACCGGATACATAAATGCCACAGACACATAATTGGATGAACCTTTTCAGATTGTCGTATCTTGGTAACAGACGTCTCAAGATACTCCCAGTATTCAGATTGAGGGATTTCTGGGAGAAATTCTTGTGTTTTCTTCTTGATAGGATCGTCCTGTGCTTGTTGTTTTTCCATTGATGCTTTGGTGATTGGTTTCTCAATTGAGATATGCTCAGTTATTTCCATCCTCACTCCAGCGTCCTTGCAGAGCAGAGAAATCACGCTTGGATAAGCCAACCTGGCCTCTTTAGAATTTTTGTTAGCAATTTTGTAGAGTTCAGCTGAGATTAGCTGATGAACTTCCACTTCTTTTCCCATCATGATGCAATGGATCATCACTGCTCTTTTAACAGTGACTTCAGAACGGTTGCTAGTGGGCAGCAGAGAATGCCCAATGAAGTCCAGCCATCCTCTGGCGACTGTTTTGAGATCTTCTCTCTTGAGTTGATTTGGGACACCCTTTGTGTTGGTGGTCCACCTGGCTCCAGGGATACATATGTCCTCTAGAATCTTATCCATGCCCTTGTCTGTTCTCATCATTCTCCTGTTGAAGGAGTCTGGATCATCTTTCAGCTGAGGTAGCTTTAAGATATCTCTGATCTTGTCAGGGATGGTATGAACAATCTTTCCTCTGACCATGGTCCGATATTCATAGAAAGCAGTTCCAGATAGTTTTTTCTTGTCAGTCTGCCACATATTAGCATAGAACTCCTAAACCATGTTCCTCCCTACTTTCGTTTCAGGATTAGCTAGGACTTCCCAGTTCCTGATTCGAATTTGCAAAAAGATATGAAAGATTTTTGAAAAAGATAGATCTAGATTTTGAAAAAGATAAAGTGGAGATTTTGAAAAAGATATTGATGAGTTGAAAAGATAGATTTGTTTTTAAAAAGATTTGAAAAGAGTTGGATTGAATTTACAAAGAGGGTTTGTGCTTATGGATTAAGATATATTTGATATTTTTAAAGTACGATTTTTAGAAATTAGGGATTTTAGAAATCAGGATTCTTAACATGTTTATGCAAGAAATCATGAATTGAAGTATGAAAATTAAGATTAGAATGAAAAAAATATAAAGAAAAATGAATTTGCCTCCTCCCCATCATCCTGGCGTTTGAACGCCCAAACACTGCCTGTTTTGGGCGTTCAACGCCCAAATGTTGTTCTCCTGGGCGTTCAACGCCCAGTTGTTGCCCTTTTCTGGCGTTGAATGCCAGATTGCTATCCTTACTGGCGTTCAGCGCCCACTGGCTGCCCCTTTTGGGCGCTGAACGCCCAAAATAGGCTCTTACTGGCATTTTCTTGCCAGTGAGCTCTTTTTCTCTGTTTTGTGTGCAGATTCCTTCTGTAACCCTGTGAACTTATGCAATTGATTCTTTACCTTGTTATCAATGAACTCTATATAAACAAATAAAAATAAAAATAGAAATAGGGCAAAATGCTTAGAGGATTGATGCCCCATGGCTGGGTTGCCTCCCAGCAAGCGCTTCTTTATTGTCTTTAGCTGGACCTTGCTGAGCTTTTAGTCTAGCTTCAGCCTTGAGCACTCTTGCTCAACGTTGCCTTCAAGATAGTGCTTGATTCTCTGTCCATTGATAATGAACCTCTTATCAGAATCAATATCTTGAAGCTCCACATAACCATATGGTGATACACTTGTAATCACGTATGGTCCCCTCCACCGGGATTTTAATTTCCCGGGGAATAGCCTGAGTCCAGAGTTGAACAGCAGAACCTTCTGTCCTGGCTCAAAGATTCTAGATGATAGCTTTCTGTCATGCCACTTTTTTTATTTCTCTTTATAAAGCTTGGCATTTTCGAAAGCTGTGAATCTGAATTCCTCTAGCTCATTTAGCTGGAGCAATCTTTTTTCTCCTGCTAATTTGGCATCAAAGTTTAGGAATCTGGTTGCCTAGTAGGCTTTATGTTCCAGTTCCACGGGCAGGTGACATGCCTTACCATACACAAGTTGGTATGGAGAGGTCTCTATAGGAGTCTTGAATGCTGTTCTGTAAGCTCACAGAGCATCATCCAAGCTCCGTGCCCAATCCTTTCTACGGGTACTTACTATCCATTCTAGGATTCTCTTTAATTCTCTGTTAGAGACTTCAGCTTGCCCATTAGTTTGTGGATGATATGGAGTAGCCACCTTATGGCGAATTCCATACCGAACCATGGCAGAGTAAAGCTGTTTATTGCAGAAGTGAGTGCCCCCATCACTGATGAGTACTCTAGGGACACCAAACCTGCTAAAGATATGTTTCTGGAGGAACTTCAGCACTGTTTTAGTATCATTGGGGGGTATGGCAATGGCCTCAACCCATTTTGATACATAGTCAACTGCCACTAGAATATAAGTGTTTGAGTATGATGGTGGAAAAGGTCCCATGAAGTCAATTCCCCATACGTCAAACAACTCAATTTCTAAGATTCCTTGTTGAGGCATGGCGTAACCATGAGGCAGATTACCAGCTCTTTGGCAACTGTCATAGTTACGTACAAACTCTTGGGAATCTTTATAGAGTGTGGGCCAATAGAAGCCACATTGGAGGACCTTGGTGGCTGTTCGCTCACCTCCGAAATGGCCTCCATATTGAGATCCATGGCAATGCCATAGGATCCTCTGTGCTTCTTCTCTAGGCACACACCTACGGATTATTCCGTCTGCACATCTCTTAAAGAGATAGGGTTCATCCCACAAGTAGTACTTTGCATCAGTAATTAATTTCTTCTTTTGTATCCTGTTGTACTCCTTGGGTATGAACCTTGCAGCTTTGTAGTTTGTAATATCGGCAAACTATGGTGTTTTCTGAATAGCAAATAAATGCTCATCTGGAAAAGTCTCAGAGATCTCAAGAGATGGGAGGGGCGTCCCTTCTACTGGCTCTATCCGGGACAGATGATCAGCCACTTGGTTCTCTGTCCCTTTTCTGTCTCTTATTTCTATATCAAACTCTTGCAGAAGCAACACCCATCTGATGAGCCTGGGTTTTGAATGAATGGCCCAACTCTGACAATCATGTTTTCAATCACGCCTGATGGGTATTTAGTGGAGCCATCAGCAAGTTGGAGACATATCCGGGTTAGTTTAACTTCTTCAGTTAATGCTTCTGCAAATGGAATCTTTATTTCAAGAGTCCTGAGGTAATCTGCAAAGCGAGCAAATTGCTTATCCTGCTCCTCTTTCCGGAGTTTTTGAGGATAAGGTATCCTGGCTTTATATTCCTCAACCTTAGTTGCTGCAGGTTTATTGCCTACAGAGGTGGTTGAAGAAGCCTTCTTAGAGGGGTTGTTATCAGCATTTGTGTGTGTCTGATCCCTCACTGGCAATTGAGTGCCAGGGTTAGAAGTTGGAGTGAAATTGGACGCCAGCTCCTTGTCTGTTCCTGGCGTCTGAACGCCAGAACTGTGCCCATTTTGGGCGTTTAGCACCAGATCTTACCCATTTTGGGCGTTCAACGCCAGATCCTTGCCTATTTCTGGTGTTGAACGCCAGTCTTGCCTTGTTTCTGGCGTTGAACGCCAGTCCTGAGCATGGTCTGGGCGTTCAGCGCCAGCCTTCCACCAAATTTCTGGCGTTTTAGTTCCAGAATTACTTTTCCCTGGGCTCTTACTGTCCTCAGGTGAATTTTGGGTAGTTTGCTCATTTCTTAGCTTTTTGCTGCCTTGAGGTAGGGTATTCAATGTTTTCCCACTTCTTAATTGAACTGCTTGGCATTCTTCTGTTATTTGCCTTGACAGCTGCTGTTTTGTTTGCTTAAACTGTTCTTCCATATGTATATTAGCCATCCTTGTCTCTTGTAGTCTATCCTTGAATTCGGCTAACTGCTTTGTTAGAAAGTCCAATTGCTGATTGAATTCAGCAGCTTATTTTACAGGACTGAGTTCAGTAGTTGCTATTTTAACCTCTGCAGATGCTACTCCCATATGAAGCAGTAGAGGGGTTAGAATATGACCCCAGAGTCCTCCTGGACTGTTCATTTCCGCTTAGGTCCATGATGGAGAAAGGGAGATGATGTAAAATAGAGAAAATATTATTTATTTATTTATTTATTTCGAAAATAAGATAAAGATAAATAAAAATGGGTGAAGATTTTTGAAAAATTGAGGAGAGAGAAAGTGGTTAGGAAGTTTTGAAAAAAATTTGAATTTTAAAAATTGGTTTTCGAAAAAGATGCTTTAAAATAGAGAGAAAAGCAATAAGATAGCACACGATTTAAAATTTCTAGATCTAATGCTCCTTGTTTTCGAAATTTTTTTTTTGAGGGAAAAACACCAAAGAACACCAAACTTAAAAATTTTAAGATCAAGACACGAGGAAAACTCAAGAACACTTTGAAGACTCACAAGAACACAAGAACATGAAGGAAGAACACCAAACTTAAAATTTTTAGAAAATCAAACTAAAATTTTCGAAAAACACAGAAAAATCAACAAGAAAACACCAAACTTAAAGTTTGGCACAGGATTTACTAGAAAAATTATTTTTTTCTTTTGAAAAAGATTTTAAGAAAAGGAAAATAAGGATTCTAAAATTCTAACACGACAACAATAAGAGACTCTAAACTAAAAAGAGAAGTTTTTCCTAATCTAAGCAACAAAATAAGCCGTCAGTTGTCCAAACTCAAACAATCCCCGGCAACGGTGCCAAAAACTTGGTGCACGAATTGTGAATCACACTTTTCACAACTCGTACCACTAACCACTAAGTGCACTGGGTCGTCCAAGTAATACCTTACGTGAGTAAGGGTCGAATCCCACGGAGATTGTTGGTTTGAATCCACTTCTGGGGCCCACTTGGTGTGTGCTGGGGCTGAGACCTAAACAATTCACGTGCATAAGGCTGTTTTGGGTGTTCAACGCCAGGTTTGGATCCATTTCTGGCGTTGAACTCCAACTTTTAATCCTTTTCTGGCGCTGGATGCCGGAATTGGGCAGAGAACTGGCGTTGAACGCCAGTTTATGTCATCTATCCTTGAGCAAAGTATAGACTATTATATATTGCCGGAAAGCCCTGGATGTCTACTTTCCAACGCAATTGGAAGCGCGCCATTTTGAGTTCTGTAGCTCCAGAAAATCCACTTTGAGTGCAGGGAGGTCAGAATCCAACAGCATCAGCAGTCCTTTTTCAGCCTGAATCAGATTTTTGCTCAGTTCCCTCAATTTCAGCCAGAAAAATACCTAAAATTACAGAAAAATACACAACTCATAGTAAAGTCCATAAATATGAATTTTTCCTAAAAACTAATGGAAATAAACTAAAAACTAACTAGAATATACTAAAAACTATATGAAATTAACCCCAAAAAGCGTATAAAATATTCGCTCATCAAGGTATCTTGAACAAGATGTACTTCTCCGCTAGTTGTTAAAGCAGTTCTCTCTTTGCTACATCAATGATAACATTGGTAGTGGCTAGGAAAGGTCTTTCAAGGATGATGGACTCATCCTCATCTTCCTCAGTATCTAAAACTATGAAATTTGCAGGGATGTAAAAGTCTTCAACCTTTACTAAGACATCCTCCAGTAAGCCATATGCTTTTTTCATTGACTTGTCTACCATCTTCAGTGAGATGTTTGCAGCTTTACCTCAAAGATTCCCAACTTCTCCATCACAGAGAGTGGCATAAAGTTTATACTTGACCCTAGGTCACACAGAGCCTTCTCATAGGTCATGGTGCCTATGGTTCAAGGAATTAGGAAGCGTCCGAGATCCAGAAGCTTTTGAGGCAGCTTCTGCTGACCCAAAGCATTGAGTTCTTTGGTAAGCACTGGAGGTTCTTCCTCCAATGTCTTTACTCCAAATAGCTTGGCATTTAGCTTCATGAGATCTCCTAGGTACCGAGCAACTTGCTCTTCCCTAGTTTTCTCATCCTCATTAAAGGATGAGTATTCATCAAAACTCATGAATTGCAAGAGTGCTTGCAAGGGGACCTCTATGGTCTCTACATGAGCCTTGGCTTCTTTTAATTCTTGGATAGGGACTTCATCAGTGGGTGTTGAATAGTCAGTAGGAATACCTTTACTGGCATTAAAATCCATCTCTTGTGGTTTTTGGGGTGTTGAACGCTCAGTGGGGATATCTTCACTGGCATTCAATGCCAGCTTCTCTGCCATTTCGGGCGTTGAACGCCTAGGAGGGACCTCCTTCCTAGCGTTCAACACCATTAAAGGTGTAGCGTTGGGCGTTGAACGCCCATTAGGGAGCTCATCATTGGCGTTCAACGCCAGATTACTCCCTTCAGATTCGGCCTCTGCTTCAGTAGTGATGGCCTTGCACTCTTCTCTTGGGTTTACTTCAGTGTTACTAGGAGGAGTCTCAGGGATTCTCTTGCTCAGTTGACCAACTTGTACCTCTAAATTTCTCTTGGAGGACCTTGTTTTAGTTATGAAACTGTGGGTGGTCTTAGAGAGGTTGGAGACTTTAGTGACTAAGTCAGAAAGGATCTGCTTAGGAGTCTCCATATGTTCCTGAGAAGATGGGTATGGTGGCCTGTTGTTGAACCTATTCTGGGTTCTTCCACCTTGACTATTATTTAAGCCTTGCTGAGGCTTCTGTTGATCTTTCCATGAAAGGTTAGGATGGTTCTTCCATGAAGGGTTGTAGGTATTTCTATAGGGTTCTCCCATGTAATTCACCTCCTCCATCATGGGTTGTTCAGGATCACAAGCTTCTCCTTTAGAGGAAGCTTCTTGAGTGCTGCCAGCTGCAGCTTGCATTCCAGTCAAATGCTGAGAGATCATATTAACCTGTTGGGTCAAGATCTTATTCTGAGCCAATATGGCATTCAGAGTGTCTATTTTAAGAACTCCTTTCTTCTGAGCTACCATATTATTCACAGGTTTTCTCTCAGAAGTGTACATGAATTGGTTGTTTGTAACCATCTCAATGAGTTCTATTGCTTCTGCAAGCATTTTCTTCAAGTGGAGTGATCCACCTGCAGAGTTGTCCAATGATATTTTAGATATCTCAGAGAGACCATCATAGAATATGCCTAAGATTAACCATTCTGAGAGCATGTCAGAAGGACATCTCCTGATCAATTGCTTGTATCTTTTCCATACTTCATAGAGGAATTCACCTTCTTTTTGTCTGAAGGTTTGAAATTCCACTCTGATTTTGCTCATTTTTTGAGGAGGAAAGAACTTGGCCAAGAAAGTATTGACCAAATTTTCCAAAGAGTATAGGCTTTCTTTAGGTTGAGAGTCCAACCATATCTTAGCTCTATCTCTCACTGTAAGAATTGAAACTAATCAATCAGTTAATTAAGCGATTATATTGCTCACGTTATGTTCCAAAAAGTTAGAGTGAGAATTTGAGAATTTAAATATGATTTTTGGACTCAGTAGGTCTTTCTGAGTCAGAAAATATATTTTCTGCGAAAAACCGTGAAAAACCATGAACCGGCAGTTGAACCTGTAGAACCGGTTCAAGTCTACCCGATACTGTGTGAGGAAAAGTGAAAACAGTTGAAAACCTTAGAAAAATATTAGAAGTAAAAAACCGGGCGTTAATTTTAAAGGTTTGGCCCGAAGTTAGGCCAAACGGGCTAAAAACGCTAACGGGTTGGACCGGGCCAAAGTTGGGCCCAAGCCCAACATATATATAAGGGTTCATTAATGAACCCAAACACCCGTAACACACAAACAAACACACTAACACAGCTGAGAAGGAGAAGAAGAGAACCTCCATTTTTACTATTCACTTCAATCTTCCCAAGCTCACATCTTGAGCTACAGAGCTCAGATCGCCGCACCGTTTGCGGCTACGCGTTCCTTGTGAAGAACTCTACAAAACCCATATAAGAAACTGGTAAGTAAAGCTCGAATTCCTCTTAGTTCTTCTCCTCAAAGTTTTGAGTTTTAGGGTTTTTGGCTAAGTGAGTTTTTGTGATTTTGGATGTTTAGGTTCACTCTATTCCTTGCTTAGCATTGAGTTTTGACTTCCAAAGCTATTGATAAAGGTAAGAGACTTTGAACCTTTGTGAGATTATGTTTATGTTGAACCCTAGGTTGATTTGTGGTGATTTATATGTATATAGCTTGATTATTGTGAGTTTGGAGTTTGTTGGTGCTTGTTGGTGCTTGTTGGAGTACATTGGTGGTTGGATTGTGGTTGAAAGCTCATTTGGTGCTCATTTTGGGTTTTGGTGCATATAAAAAATTGGCCAAGGTATGGTTTCGGTTTCCTCTATGTAGTATATAATATTCATGGACACTTAGGCTAGTCACCTAAAGGATAGGTATGAATTATAATGGTTGATGAGTTGTGAATATTGATGTATGATGATTTATTGTGAATTGGTGGTGATATGGTGATGATGATTGATATTGTGAATTTGAAAAGTGAATTGTGATAATATGTGTGATGTTGGAATTGATGAATTGGTAAAGTGGTTGGAAAATGTGAAAGAAGTTTGATTAGAATGTGTTATATGTGATATATTTATGTTGAGAAGGAGGAGGATGAAATGTGAAGGAAAATGTGGTAAGATAGGTGTAGTATGACAAAGAGGGTAGATTTTGATGAGAAACGGAATTTGGAATGATTCGGTATGGTTTTGATTGTGTTTTATGAGAAGTTGTGGAAATTGTGAACTTGGATAAAAGTTGGTTTTTGGTGAACTTTGTTCGATCATAACTTTTGCCTCGGTTTTCAAAATTGATTGGAATTTGTTTGAAATTAAAGCTTATTGAAAACCCTTCAATTTGATATGAAGTTTGTAAAATTTGAAATTTTGTAGAGAAAGTTGCAGAATTTCAGGATTTCTGATATGTGCGTACGCACAGCTTTGTGCGGATGCACAACCCTGTGAAAATCTTGATTTGTGCGGACGCACAGACCTGTGCGAACGCACAGGCAGGGAAATGTGTTCTGCTTGCAGTGTTAGCACAGCTTGTACGCGTACACATCAACGAAGAATTGTGACCTGTGCAGACGCAGAACCCTGTGCGCACGCACAAGTCGAGACGGGTCGTCTGTTGGGGGCGCTAGCACGCCCTTTGCGAGTGAACTGACTTTGAAAATTTTGACACCTGTGCGTACGCACACCACTGTGCATACACACACATTTTAAAACTCTCCAGAGCATGCGCGTGTACACCCCTGTGCGACCGCACACGCTCTGTTTCTCAAATTTTTCCCAACAAGGTTGTAATCTTCTATAACACCATTTTAGGACTTTTGGGCCTAGTGTTGAATATTTAAAACATGGGAAAGAATTTAATGGATTTTGGATGATATTATTTGGAAAACTTAGAAGATGGAGGTCTAGGTTTCGGGTGTACTGGGATGGTTTGATGGTATATGAGGAATGGTTGATGTATGAGATGAGAATTGAGGAACTGATGAGTTCGAAATGGAAATGTGAATTGAGAGTGGTTGAGATGAGTCGAGGACTCGAAAGGATGATGAGGAATCACTGTTATATTGAAAATATTTTCTGAAAATCCACTGAACTACTATTTTAGATTGAGATTATGAGACGCTATGCGCCCGGTAGGGGTGTGTGTTTGGATCCCGCCTGTCGAGGTAGCGGCGGTAGCGTAAGGGCGGTGGTTTGTCCCACTTGCGCTTAGATGCGAGGTCAGTGGCAAGAGTATCCCACTCGTATCCCTTCGGATCATCAGAGTGTGCAGGCATAAAACCTTGGATAGTGAACCAAGCACTATATCTCGAGGGTTCCCTATAATGATTCCGAAGGGCGACATCTCCATGGAGATGTACGGCTTGGCAGTTGAACCGACAATGTGATATCACAGCCAGTAGGACAGGCATTCATCATATGTATTTTCTATTTGTTTGCATGCTTTGACTACTTGAAATGGCTTGCCTATTTGTATAACATGCCTAATTGCTATTTGAATTAATTGCCTTATATGCTTCTACTTGTGTTTTACTTGTATTGTATATTATCTGTGTTTTCTACTGGGATTGAGGAGGTTCGGAAGGCAGTGGCAATGGGATCGCATGGAGGGTCGGTTGGTGAAGGCTGTGGGACAGCGGTGTTTGGTTAGAGTAGAAACCCCCTAAGATAGATTACCCGGTTTAATTATGTTAAGGTTTATATATTATGCTAATTTGTTTTAGTAAGCCTTAAGTTTGAAATCTTGTGATGGATATGAAGATTAGGATTGCCTTTGGCGTCCCGGGGTCTTATATCCTACATCACTGGGCACTGTTACCATATTGAGAACCTCCGGTTCTCATACCATATTACTGTTGTATTTTTTAGATGCAGGTCGCAACCCCCTCGGTGAGTTGTCTGGTTGGTGATAGAAGCGGAGGATCCGGATATCTTTTTGAGTCTTTTTGACTTATTTTGTATATGTCTCTCACTTTTGTATTTTGTTTTGCCTAGAGGCTTGTATTTGAAAGAACAAAACTTGTATAACTGTTTTTACTGTCAGGTTTTGTATGTATGTATATATGGCTAGCCGGCTTAAAATCCGCGAGCCGTGGCTAGACGATTATGATATTACACTATTATATTTTGATCTATCTTATCTATATCTTGTGCTTTAAGTTAGAAGCTTCGTTAGTACGTTTGCGCTTTTTAAATCCTGTTTTTGAGCTATATCCTTCCTCGGGCTTCTAGATTATATTATTTCTTCTATATATATTATATGTATGAGCTTTAGAACTGTCGTAATCTCTTATTAACGGCTAATTAGGGTGTTACATTTAGTGGTATCAGAGCCTGGTTCGTCCTCGTGAGCCTGAGGGATGTACCGATTGTGCTTCATTGCATACTCTGGGTCATTTTTCTTTCATTCTATTTAGGTTATCTATTTGATATTTCATAGCATGCTTGTTTGTGAGTGCCTGTCTGGGGATACTTGAAACACTAGGCTTTTGATATTGAGACTGGTCACCTTGATATGAACTGTTTGGTGTAGACAGGAAACCCAATGGCCACTCGCAGATGAGGTCGAGCACGTACACGAGAAAGTAGGAATGAACAACCAGCTAATAACCATGCCAAGTTCATGGCGGCAATGACGAATCTGGCGAATACCATGGAAGTGAATGTTGCTGCGACTTTGCAAGCTGTGCAGAGGTTAGCTCAATCGACCGAAAATGGAAACAAAAATGGAGAGGGTGCTGAGGGTAACTTGAAAGGTGTTCCGAGAACTCTAGCTGCTTTTCGGGAAAGCTGACCCGCCGGTTTTCACTGGTTCAACAAACCATACTGAAGCAAACAATTGGTTCCAAGCTGTGGAGTGTGCATTGCTAACTCAACATGTACCGTATGACTAGTTCGTAGAGCATGCGGCTTATCAACTAGTGGGAGAAGCTCAGCAATTGTGGTGAGGAGAGCGCCGACTACTACACCAATAGAATGTGAGCATTACTTGGGTGTTATTCGGGGAAGCTTTCAACAAGAAGTACTTTTTTGAGTCAATAAAGGAGGCCAGAGAGTTGGAGTTCTTACAGCTGAAGCAAGGGTCCATGACTATAGCTGAATACACTAGTAAGTTTGAGGAACTTTGTAAGTTCTCGAGAATAAGTAAGGGTACCCCTGAGTCCTATGAAGGCTGAAAATGCGTTAAATACGATGTAGGGCTGAGGGAAGATATTAGACGTGTCGTGGCTCCATTGGAGATTAGGAGATTCTCTGAATTGGTGAAGAAGGCGAGGGTTGTCGAAGAATATGCAAGGATGGTAGCCTCGTGAAGGGGAACTCATAGAGGAAACTCTAGTAGGGAACGCGATGATTACCTCGGAACAAGGGGACAGAACTTTAAGAAAGATGGACATACTCCTCAGCATCTACAAGGTCAAGGGAACCTCAGAAGGGACAACAAAGCCCAGTTTCATCAGGCGAAAGGAAATGGCCGATGCTATGCTTGTGGGAAGCCTGGACGTATATCTAATTATTGTCGCCGCAGGAGGAACCGAGATGAGGGTCAGAATCAACAGTCAGGCCGTGTGCCTACCTTGCATGCACGGTACGACAAGGTCAGATTCTCCGACGAGAGGTAAGCGTATGCATTGAGTATTAAATTGCTTGGATATGAGAGTAGTCTAGTTCTATCTCTGCAAAGTCGCCATTAGGATTTCAAGGGCTTAGAGTCGTGTTGAGAGTAAACCATGGGAAAAGAAGGATTCTATTGGCAGTAGTCGAGGATTTTGGACTTATGATGACGAACGATCCAAGTGGACGTGCCGAAATGGTTACCAGGCATGACTAGAAGTCTTGACGATACCCTGTATGGGTGATGGGTGCGGTTCAGTAGTAGTGGCAATGGAAACACCGACTGACGCCTTTGCTTAAGGATTAAATGATTTTCAAGTATGGTTTGGAGCTTTGGTATAAATAATTTGGTTTTTAAACTAGGATTGGAACTTTCAATCAAATGATACGATTTAAAAAGGAAGGTGAGTCCTAAGATTTTGTTAACTTGCGATTTTGTTTTGCAAAATTTAACTTATCCAAAAGGGATTAAAATGGAAGGGTTTTGATTTAAGGGTTTCAATGAATTTAGGAAAATCCTGCTTTAAGATGACTCATTTATAAACAAAATGTTTTTAACTCTTTTAATAAGGTTTTAACAATGGACTCATTTAGATTGAACTTGTTTTAAAGGTTTTGAAAAATACTACAAAATCGGCATTTGGTTAAGGAAAAATCTTCGGATTCTTAACGACGATAATCAGAGTGACGCAGCAGAAGGCGAGAGAGTTTTCAGACTTTAAAGCAGAAGTTAACTTCAGCACCTATTTTAATCTTGTTGGCACCACATGAACCATTCGAAATGTACTGTGATACTTCTCTGAAGGGTTTGGGTTACGTGTTGATGCAACACCGGAATGTGGTAGTAGACACATTGAATTGAAGGTCCTTGACAATAGCTTGGATGAGAATCAAGGAAGAGGAGTTAGTGGATAAGTTTGTGGATCTTAAGTTGACCATTGGTGAAATCGCTGGAAGAGCTTGTTTGTATCAGTTGCAGATTTCAAGTACGTTTAAGACGGAGATTCAAAAGGCTCAGCAAGATGAACAAAAGCTTCAGCAATTGTTTCAACCAGTGGATGATAAATGGCGTGGAGAATTCACCAAGGATGATGAAGCGTTTTGGAGATATAAGGGAAGAAATTGCATACCAGATGTCGGGAGTTTGAGGCAAAACTTGTTGTTGGAGGCTCACAACAGTGGGTTTTCCATTCATCCCAGAAGTACAAAGATGTATTATGACTTAAAGAAGATGTTCTGGTGGCCTGGGATGAAAGGTGATGTAGCTACATTGGTATCTAAGTGCCTGACATGTCAGAAAGTGAAGATAGAGCTTCAGAAGCCGTCGGGAGTGCTACAGCCTCTTGAGATAACTCAGTGGAAGTGGGATGGAATTGCAATGGACTTTGTGACCGGTTTACTGAGGACTAGGTCAGGATTTGATGTAATTTGGGTGATCATGGACGCTTAACCAAATCCGCTCATTTTCTGCCTATCTGAGTGAACTGTTCTATAGAGGAGTTGGCTAGGTTGTATATAAAGGAGATAGTAATATTGCATGGTGTGCCGTTGAGCATAGTATCGGACCGTGATCCCCGATTCACATCAAGGTTTTGGGGAGCTTTCCAAAGAGCTTTCGGTACGAAACTATGTCTCAGCACCGCATATCATCCGCAAACTGATGGACAGTCAGAAAGGACTATTCAGACATTGGAGGATATGCTGAGAGCATGTGTTCTGGATCAACCCGGAGGTTGGGACCGTTACATGCCATTGGTGGAAATGGCATACAACAATAGCTTTCATGCGAGCATTGGGATGGCTCAGTATAAGGCCTTATATGGACGGAAGTGCCAGTCTCCACTTTATTGGTATGGATCTGGTAAAGCAAGTGCATTGGATCTAAATTTGGTAGCAGAGGCTACTGAGAAGATTAAGAAGATTCTGGAAAGGATTCTAACTGCTTAGAGTCGATAGAAGAGTTATGCGGACCAGAGAAGGAAATCGTTAGAGTTTGAAGTGGGAGAGCATGTATTTCTGAGAGTTATATCGACAAATGGGATTGGAAGAGCAATCATGACCAAGAAGTAGAATCCAAGATATATAGGACCGTTCGAGATATTAAGGTGTTTCGGGCCAGTGGCGTATCAAGTAGCTTTGCCATCCCATCTGTCTAACTTGCATGACGTATTCTATGTGTCACAACTCCATAAGTACACGTCGGATGCGGCTCATGTGTTAGAGCCTGAGTCGGTGAGAGAGATTGACATTCCCACTGACACCAGTAAGAGTCGACGACACCCATGTAAAAACGCTAACAGGTTAGACCGGGCTCAAGTTGGGCCCAAGCCCAACATATATATATATATATAAGGGTTCATTAATGAACCCAAACACCCATAACACAAACAAACACACTCACACAGCTGAGAAGGAGAAGAAGAGAACCTCTATTTTTTACTATTCACTTCAATCTTTCCAAGCTCACATCTTGAGCTACAGAGCTCCGATTGCCGCACCATTTACGGCTATGCGTTCCTTGAGAAGGAGGAGGATGAAATATGAAGGAAAATGTGATATTCTACAAAGTTACAGAATTTCAGGATTTTTGATATTTGCGTACGCATAGCCTTGTGCGGACGCACAACCCTATGAAAATCTTGATCTGTGCGGATGCACAGACCTGTGCGCACGCATAGGCAGGGAAATGTGTTCTGCTTGGAGCGTTAGCACAGCTTGTGCGCGTACACATCAACGAAGAATTGCGACCTGTGGAGACGCACAACCCTGTGCGCACGCACAAGTCGGGAAGGGTTGTCTATTGGGGGCGCTAGCACGCCCTGTGCGAGTGAACAGACTTTGCAAATTTTGACACCTGTGCATAAGCACACCACTGTGCGTACGCACATGTTTTAAAACTCTCTAGAGCGTGCGCGCGCACCCCTTTGCGGCCGCACATGCTCTGTTTCTCAAATTTTTCCTTGTTTTCAACTATTCTACCTTCCCAAAAAGGTTGTAAGCTTCTATAACACCATTTTAGGACTCTTGGGCCTAGTGTTGAATATTTAAAACATGGAAAGAATTTAATGGATTTTGGATGATATTATTTGGAAAACTTAGAAGATGGAGGTCTAGGTTTCGGGTGTACTGGGATGGTTTGATGGTATGTGACGAATGGTTGATGTATGAGATGAGAATTGAGGAACTGATGAGTTCAAAATGGAAATGTGAATTGACAATGGTTGAGATGAGTCGACGACTCGAAAGGGTGATGAGGAATCACTATTATATTGAAAATGTTTTCTGAAAAACCACTGAACTACTATTTTATATTGAGATTATGAAACGCTATGTGCCCGGTAGGGGCGTGTGGTTGGATCCCTGATCGCCTCACGGATACCGTCGATAAGGAATTTCACAAGATTTTTTGCGTTGCAAGTATAGTCCTCAACCGACAAATAATCCGCAAGTATCAAATTTAGAAGGAATTGGTTGTCACAAGTTCAACCCCAATAAAAGTAACTGAAGTATTAAAACCTCGGGTCGTCTCACAAGGAATGGGCAAACATGTGCTTCGACATTGGTTAAAAATCCGGGGTTGCAAGTCATGAGCAAGAAATTAAACTAGGAATCCTATCAAGCAAGTAATCTTGAAATGCAAGAAACTAATTCAATTGACTAAAGCAAGATGTAAATAATTCTAAACTAATAAAATAACATCCAATGTAATTCTATTCTAAACTAAACAAGTAACTACAACTAAGACAAAGCAATTAAGATTTTTGGGTTTTCAAATAAGAATGATAAAAGCAACTCTTGGCTAGACATGGAAATTGTGGTCACTATCCTTGTCTAATAACCATATCTTGACAATTATGAGGAACCAAACTCTTTAAGTCTACTTCTATACTTGAAGTATGTTAAATGGTTTGGTCAACAACAACCCATAAGGTCCAACCTAACTACTAATTAACTTAGTAGTAAGCTAGTGTCAATGGCTATCAAATTGACCACTAAGGGTTCCCAAATCGTCAAATTCATTAGATCCAATGACTTAAGTTTACCCAATTTCCTTAGCCTAGGCCAAGAGTAAAGAGAATTACTCTATAATCAAAGAAAACATTTTATCAAACACATGGTAAGCATTAATAAAAGACCTATTCAAATTGCAATTAATTTGGAACTAACAAGTACCCACTAACAATTATCAACATATAATCACTCAAACAACACAATTAATCATGGAAATCATCAATGCAATAATAACACATCAAGATTCACAAGATTCATGAGATGGGTATAAAATGATAATTGACTAGAAATCATAAATCTAACACAAGATCCAAACAAAATTATACTAGAGAATTCAAATTAAACAATTAAAACTAGTAATTAACAAGATCCAATTCAGAATTTAACAAGGAAAGATCAAATTAAAGCTAGATCTAGAGAGGAACAAGGGTTTCTTTCTCTAGAAGAACAAGAACAAAAAACTAGCTAAGAATTGTGTCTAAGTGTAAAATGATTCATCCCCCCTATTCCCCTAGCATCCTTGGGTCTTTTCCATGCAGAACCAGCTTGAATTTGGGCCTGATGAGCCTCAGAAATTTCCAGGCACGATTTCCTTTAATGAGGTCACGTGCAGCTTTTCGCGCGTGCGCGTCATGTACGCGTGCGCGTCGGTGTGGATTTCTTAATCTGCGCGGATGCGTCCATCCTTGCGCGCTGCTTTCAGCTGTCCACATCCACGCGTGCGCGTGAGGTGCGCGTGCGCGCCCATGCAGGAACTCCCAAAATCCAAATCTTCTTGTTCCTTCCTCTTGTGCATGCTTTGTTTCTCTTTTCTAGGCCATTCTTGCCCTATAAATTCTGAAATCACTCAACAAAAACATCAAGGCATCGAATGGCAATGAAAGAGGATCAAAATATAGCAATTCTAAGGCAAAATAAGCATGTTTTTCATCATGGAGCAATATTAGGAAGGGAACACAAAAGCATACAATTCTTGTGGATAAGTGTGAAAAATATTGACAAAACCCCCTAAATTCTACACATTATAAACCACAAAATTGGGGTTTATCAAATCTCCCCATACTTAAATCAAGCATGTCCTCATGCTTAAAATAAAAAGACCAAAGATCATGGTAAGAAAGGGTTTATGAAATGCAAATTTCCTAAATGAATACATGCAACCAATGTAAAATCATCTACCTACTTGGTCAAGGGTAAATCTATCCTCCAAGAACACATATGAGCATACAGGATGAAAGTGATATGTGGTTCATAAATCCTACCAAATTGAACATTACTATGGAGTGCATATAACTTGCTAGATGAACGCTTGTGAAAGCCGGGAACAAGGAGTTGAGCATCGAACCCTCACCGGAAGTGTGTCCGCTCTATTCGCTCGAGTGTATAGGGTTCGTCACTCATTCCTCTCCTAATCATACTTTCCAAGATTTGTCTTTCATCTAACAATAAAAAATTACTTAATGCATGCTTACAAGTATCATGAGGTCTTATTCATGGGTTGTAATGGGGCTAGGGTGAAAGTAGGGATGCATATGGTCAAGTGAGCTTAAAAATTTGAATCCTTGATTAACCTAAGAACCCACTAGACACATAGAACAACCTATACAACTATAATACGATACCTAGCTCCCACGAGTTTCACTTTTTACATACTCATGCATTCTTTTCAATTCACATCCCATATGCATTGTTATTATTACTTTGTCTCGGGGCATTTTTGTCTCCTTTCATTGCTTTTTCTTTTTCTATTTTTGTTTCTTCTATATATATATTTTTTCTATTTCTTTTTCTTACATACTCATATATACACAAAAAAATTTTTTTTTCTTCTTTTTGGTCCTCTTTTTCTTGGGGTTTCATGTACAAAGGTTTCAATGCATATGGTTCAATCATTCAACACACGAGTATGTTCTCAAATCCCAGAATTTTCAATTTTAATTACAAATACATGATTTACGAGTTTTGCTTGATGGTCTAGAATTTCTTCTTATAGAAGGAATAACTTCATTGTAAGCATAGTTCCAAACCAACAAACAATTCCCACATCAAAAATTTGAGTTGTCACAAGTAACAAACCCCAATTGAAAATTAACCGGAGTATTTGGACTCCGGGTCGTCTCACGAAGAGTTGCAATGAAGTGTTCAATTATTGGCTATGAAGGATGTAAGGGGTTTTTGATTGATAAGAGGCAAGAAAGTAAATGGGCAAGAAATTAAATGAGGCAAGTAATAAAGAGAGACATTTATGGCAATGGATTGAGATCATAGGCTTTCTATCCTAGTCATGCATGATTAATTCATCTTATTTAGTTAACTCACACATCGGGAGAATGTCAAACAAGACTAATTAATCATGTCACAAATATAAACAAGAATTTATCTCATTACGTCAACTCCAACAAATAAGGAGAAAGTCTAACGAGACTAGCTAATCTCAATCCAAAAGTCCTAACCAACTTACTAATTAAACTAGCAAAAATTAGCGTCAATGGAAACAATATTCCATAAGTCCTAATCAACTCACTAATTAAAGTAGCAAAAGATTAGCGTCAATGGAAACAATATTAGCTAACAACTCTAGATTACCAACATGAGTTGGGTTTTCATGACTCAAGATTGCCTAATTACTCTTTCCAAGCCAAGAATGCTCAAAATCTACTCTAACATCCTTCCAAGCATTCTATCAAACACTTGGATGGCATAAAAGGAAAGCATAGTAATTGTGTAAGAATAATAAAATCTACCAACTACCAATAGCAAGAAAAGTAAAATCAATAACTCAAATCAACAATAAAAATAACATCAAACATAAAATTGCATTAAAGGAAATTAAGATCCAACAATGTTCATAAACATAAAAGTGGCAAAATAAAGGAAATGAACAAGAGAAACTAAGAAGATTAAGATATAATAACAAGAAATTAAGAGAAGAAGCTAAATCAAAACAAGAATTAAAAGTGAGATTCAAGAAAATTAAACCTAAACTACCCTAAATTCTAGAGAGAAGAGAGAGCTTCTCTCTCTAGAATTCTACCCTAAAACAAGATGAAAACTAAACTATGACTACTTCCTTCATTCCCCCTTCAATCCTTGGGTTCAATAGCATCAGAAATGGGTTGGATTGGGCCCAAAAGGAGCTGCAAAATCGCTGGGGGCGATTTCATTAAAGTGGGTCACGGACAGCATCGACGCGTGCGCGCAAAGTGCGCGTGTGCACCCCTGAACGCGAAGCAACATATGGCAAATTTTATATCATTTCGAAGCCCCAGAAGTTAGCTTTCCAACGCAACTGGAACTGCCTCATTTGGACCTCTGTAGCTCAAGTTATGGTTGTTTGAGTGCGAAGAGGTCGGACTTGACAGCTTTACGGTTCTTCCATTTCTTCATGAGTTCTCCCACTTTACATGCTTTTCTCCTCACTTCTTCCATCCAATACTTGCCTTATGAACCTGAAATTACTCAACAAACACATCAAGGCATCGAATGGAATTAAAGTGAATTAAAATCACCAATTTTAGGGCCTAAAAAGCATGTTTTCACCTTTAAGCACAAATCAAGGGAGAATTGCAAAACCATGCTATTTCATTGAATAAATGTGAGAAAAGTTGATAAAATCCCCCAAAATAAGCACAAAATAAATCACGAAATCGGGGTTTATAAATTCTCCCCACACTTAAACCAAGCATGTCCTCATGCTAAGAATAAAGAAGGACAAGAAAAGGGTATGAACCTTTATTCAATGCAAATAAACTATATACACCTATCTATATGAATGCAACTAAATGCAAAATGATTCTACCTACTTGGTTAAAAGTAAATCAATCTCCAAGAGCATGTATGAGCAAGTAGGGCAAAGGTCATATGACGATTCATGAATCCTACCAATTCAAATACCAAAATAGAGCACAAATAGACTTGCAAGAAGAAAAGCTCATGAAAGCCGGGAACAAGGAATTGAGTATCGAACCTTCACCGGAAGTGTATCCGCTCTAGTCGCTCTAGTGTATAGGGTCGATCACTCAATTCTCTTCTAATCATGCTTTCCAAGATTTGTTTTTCATCTAACAATCAACATTTATTTCATGCATGCATACAACTATCATGAGGACTTTTCATAGGTTGTAATGGGGCTAAGGTTAAGGTAGGGATGCATATTTGGTCAAGTGGACTTGAAATTTGAATCTTTGATTATCTTAAACTTCCCACCTAACCTTTATAGCAACCTATACAATTTAGGCTAACCTAACTACCCATTTTTCACTTTTTCACATACTCATGCATTTTCTTTTTTATTACAACTCATATGCATTGATATTTATTGAGCTTCACTTTGCTTTGGGGCATTTTGTCCCCTTTTTATTTCTTTTTCTCTTTTTCCTTTTTCTATTTTTTTATTATCATTTTTTTTCTATATCTTTTTTTTTCTTTATCATTTTTTTCAAAAGTATATAGAAACGTATCAATGCATATGGTTTTACATATTTAATACATGAGCATGTACCCAATTCCCAATATTTTTAACAAAAATTAAAATCACACTTTTACCTCAACTAATGTCCCAAGTTTTCCATACCCAAATGATACATACCCTCACTAGCCTAAGCTAATCAAAGATCCAAATTAAGGACATTTATTGTTTTTCGCTTATGGGTAGTGATGTGCTAACATTAAGAACAAAAGGGATTAAATAGGCTCAAAATTGGCTAACAATGGTTGATGAAAGGTAGGCTATTTGGGTAAGTGAGCTAAATGAAATGATGGCCTCAATCATATAAATGCATGTATACATGGAATAATGGACATAAAGAATCAAACAAATCAAAGATTACAATCATAGAAAGCGAACAATGCACACAAGAATGGAAATAAGTGGTTATAAGATGTAACCACACAATTAGGCTCAAGACTCACATGCTTGTGTTCTTAGCTCAAAAACCATGTTCCAAAATAAATTCTTCAAGCAAGTACAACAAAAAAATTTTTCCAAATTGGTAGGGTGCCCTAAAAACAGTTTTCTTGGAAAAGAAATCATCACCCTAACCAAGTAGTCCTAATATAAAAAAAATGCTCAAATATGTACAAATTATGACTACATGCAACCTATCATGCAATGCAACAACTAACTAGCAAAGGAAATCAAGAATTGGTGTTGAAAGAAAGAAATTGTTACCCATGGAGATCGGTCGGACGACCTCCCCACACTTAGAAATTTGCACCGTCCTCGGTGCATGCAAAGGAGAGCAAGGTGGACGGGTTGCTACAATTGATGATCTCCTTCAAAAAGTTGTGCGGATGAACTTGTTTGTTGCCCTATTTAGAAGCATTTTCATTCCTTTCCTTCTTGGTGGCCAACCTCAAAGGAGAGAAAAAGAAAGAAAATTAAGCCTACAACAAAGATATCAAAACAAATAGAAAGTAGGCGGGGGCTAATGCTAAGTAAGAGTAAGGTTCTCACTACATGTTAGCTATGCATATAAGTGAGAAAGCAATTCAAGCAAAGGCATATTAACTAATACTTGATGCAAGAACAAGTTAAAGCATGAAGAGCACTCAAAAGCATCAAGTTCAACTAGAATAGTGGGTCATGAAAGACATGCAAGTTCATATCAATGCACAAAGAATATAAGAGTCATACAAGATTAAGCATTGATTCAAAAGTTTCATCACCCAACAATATCAAACAAGTCAAGAAGCACCAAGATTAACCAAGAAATTCTCAACAATTGAGTAAGAAAATTCAACACCATTATTAAAATAAGAAACTTAGAAAAGAAAATAAGAACAAGCTATAAAAACAAAATTAAAATGCAATGGGTGATAATAAGCAAATGCAATAAAAGAAAATGGAAGAAAGAAAAAAATTTTTTTTCTTTTTTTTTAATTATTTTTTTATTTTTTTAGAAAAAAAAATTTTTTTAAAAAGAATTTTTCAAGAGAGGAAGAAGAAGAAAAAAGAAAAAAAGAAAAAAAAAAGTAGAAAGAAAGAAGAAGAAAAGAAGAAAGAAGGAGAAAGGGGAAAGGAGAAAAACAGGGTGCAAATCCGTGCATATGCGCCATGCGTGCTTAGGCACGGATGCAGCAGATACAATCCGCGCGCGCGCGCCATGCGTGCTAAAGCGCGGATGCGACAGGGACAATCGGCGCGCGCGTGCCATGCGTGCTTACGCGCGGATTGCCTGGCACAAAGTAGGCATAAAGTGGGCACAACTCTCTGGTTTTTGTACCAGGAGTGTGATATGCACCACCGGTGCGCGCGCGCACTGCGCGCTTGCGCGTCGATTCCTTTTTTTTTTTTTTTTAAGAAGCACAAACACAGAATAGGCACAAAAGTGGCACAACTCTCTGGAAAATGTACCAGGAGTGCAAATGGGTGATCGGCGCACGCGCACAAGGTGCGCTAGCGCGTCGATCTGTGAATTGCCAAAAGGGCGCGTACGCGCCAAGTGCGCGCACGCGTGGTTGGTTTGTGTCTCGTGCACAAAGTAGGCGCAAGTTAGGTACAACTCTCTGGAATTTGGCTTGGAGGTGAAATATTTACATCCACGCGTACGCGTACATGGCGCGTCCGCGTGGATGTTCGAAAATGCTTGAGGCGCGCGTATGCGCCAGGTGCGTGCACGCGCGGATTGGTGCTCTGTTTTTCAAAATTTTCCAAGTTCTTGCACCAAACCAAGCACTCCAAACCTCCAAACAGCTACCCAAATACCACAAAAGCCTTATTCAACATGCTAAACTACCAACTAAACTCAACTAATTAAACAAAATATGAAATTAAACCTATTTTACCAATATGTACAAAAGAGAAAAATGAAAAGATGTTACCATGGTGGGTTGTCTCCCACCTAGCACTTTTGTTTATTGTCCTTAAGTTGGACTTATGGGAAGCTCCTTGTTATGGTGGCTTGTGCTTGTATTCATCCTTGAACCTCCAAGAATGCTTGCTCCACAAACGGTTGTCAGAATTTCCAACCGCCTTCACCAAGCTTGGGTGAGGTTCTTCCCAAGATATGAGCTCCCAAAATTGGTCTTCATGTTGTGATCTGGGATCCCATATCTTATTTTCATACCCATCTTCTAGTTGATCATCATGATTCCAATTGGGTGGTAGGCACATAAAATTCCCAAAGAAGCCTCCAAACAACTTCCTAGACCCATACAATTTAGCTCTACACCAACCATGGCTATTCAACTTTGAGCATGCAACCATCATGAACTTAGAGTGATGCTTCCAACCACTACACAACTCTCTCTTACTCTTAACTCCACAAAGAGCTCTAAGTTGACCATCATTTTCAATCAAACCATATTCAAGTGGGAAAGTAAAGCTTAGGGATAAGAATTTTACCCACTTGAATGTTGTGTAGGATGGTGACTTAGGAAGGGGTAGTTCCAATGATCTTGTAAGTTCCACTCCTTGTGCTCTTCCTTGACTATCTCCACCTCTTTACAACTTTCCTCAACTTCAACCTCTTCCTCTTGGTGGCTTGCTTCCACTTCAATTTCTTCTTCATTGCTCACCAAAGGCATGAGAGGTGAGGTATCTTCTTCCTTACCCTCTATGTCAAACCCAATTGGAGAGGATTCAATTGTACATAAGAATTCTTCAATGATTGAATCCATCTCTTGGTCAACCTCTTCAAAGGCTTCAACCACTTCTTCCGGCTCAATTATCGTAACTTCCTCCTCTTGTTGCACTCCTTGCTTTAACTCCTCTTCTTCACCTTGAAGCTCTAAGCTCACTCCCTCACTAAGCTCCTTGGTTGCTTCTCCACATTCGTCAATGGGAGTGCCTTGGTTGCTTGGGATTAGTTGGGAGGAGGCCATATTGCTAACAGCTTCCACTAGGATGGCCATCTTGGCTCCTAGCTCCTTAAACTTCTTTTCATCCTCCTCATGTTGCCTTAAGATATGAGATTCAAGATCTCTCAATTCTTGCATGGGGGCTTCATCGGGAGGTGATAGTGGAAGAGAAGGTTCATTATTTGGGAGAAAAGTTTCAAGATCTTCCAATTCTTCATCATTCATTATATGCTCAGGAGGTTGCGCATTATCCTCCTCAACACCAAATTCAAGCTCATTGGAAGAAGGTTCAACAACTTCCACAAAATCATCAACAATGTTACTCGGTGTGGAAGTGCTCTTAAGTTTCAAATCCACCTCTTGTTCAACTTCCTCTAACTCTTCAACAATCTCTCCCTCCTTCACTTGTTGCAAGACATACCCTATCTCCTTGTCCTCATGTTGAGATTCTAAAATCTCCTTCATGCTCCTTTCTTCGGTTGATTTCTCACACTCATCCGTGGAGATGCTTTGCTTGTTGCATGAGTCCCATGAGTCCAAGTTGGCTTTAATTTTGGCAAGGTTAGCCTCAATAGCTTCATAATTCCTCCTTTGGGCTTCCTCTTGATCCTTTTGACGGATTATTGCTTGAAGCCGATCCATTTCTTCATTGAGATGATCCATTGACTCTTGGATGGATGGATGTAGGTGTTCTTCCTTGGAGGGTTGTGGTGGAAAGGGAAATTCATTATATGGTTGAAAGTTATCATACATGGGAGGTGATTCATCTTGGTAAGGGTAGTGAGGTGGTGGTTCTTGAGGGTATTGGTGGTGGAATTGGGGTGGTTCTTCATATGGTTCATATGATTCACAAGGTGGTTGGTATGGTAGATATGGGTTGGGGTCATATGGAGGTGCTTGGTGAAAAGGGGCTTGTAAGTAAGGTGGTTCAAAATTATGTTGAGGAGGTGGTTCATAGGCATATGGTGGTGGTTGTTGACAATCATAATAAGGGTCACCATATCCATTAGATTGATATGCATTAGGATGAGAGTTATACCCATAAGAATCCGGAGGTTGTTGTTGCCAAGAAGGTTGATCAATCCCTTGAGGCTCCTCCCATCTTTGATTGTTCCATCCTTGATGCACATTCTCATTGTAGTTCCCATTTTCTACAATATAAATTGAACCAAACTCATAGCCAAAGTGATGAGAATTCATAGTAACAAACAAAAACAAAAACTAACAAAAATAAGCAACAAAATTCTAAGACTAACAAAAACTAACAAATAAGCAAAAAGCAAACATATTCACAATATTCACAATAGCCAACAATATAACACCATTGCAACTCCCCGGCAACGGTGCCATTTTGATTTACGAGTTTTGCTTGATGGTCTAGAATTTCTTCTTATAGAAGGAATAACTTCGTTGTAAGCATAGTTCCAAACTAACAAACAATTCCCACATCAAAAATTTGAGTTGTCACAAGTAACAAACCCCAATTGAAAATTAACTGGAGTATTTGGACTCCGGGTCGTCTCACGAAGAGTTGCAATGAAGTGTTCAATTATTGGCTATGAAGGATGTAAGGGGGTTTTTGATTGATAAGAGGCAAGAAAGTAAATGGGCAAGAAATTAAATGAGGCAAGTAATAAAGAGAGACATTCATGGCAATGGATTGAGATCATAGGCTTTCTATCCTAGTCATGAATGATTAATTCATCTTATTTAGTTAACTCACACATCGGGAGAATGTCAAACAAGACTAATTAATCATGTCACAAATATAAACAAGAATTTATCTCATTACGTCAACTCCAACAAATAGGGAGAAAGTCTAACGAGACTAGCTAATCTCAATCCAAAAGTCCTAACCAACTTACTAATTAAACTAGCAAAAATTAGCGTCAATGGAAACAATATTCCATAAGTCCTAATCAACTCACTAATTAAAGTAGCAAAAGATTAGCGTCAATGGAAACAATATTAGCTAACAACTCTAGATTACCAACATGAGTTGGGTTTCCATGACTCAAGATTGCCTAATTACTCTTTTCAAGCCAAGAATGCTCAAAATCTACTCTAACATCCTTCCAAGCATTCTATCAAACACTTGAAAGGCATAAAAGGAAAGCATAGTAATTGTGCAAGAATAATAAAATCTACCAACTACCAATAGCAAGAAAAGTAAAATCAATAACTCAAATCAACAATAAAAATAACATCAAACATAAAATTGCATTAAAGGAAATTAAGATCCAACAATGTTCATAAACATAAAAGTGGCAAAATAAAGGAAATGAACAAGAGAAACTAAGAAGATTAAGATATAATAACAAGAAATTAAGAGAAGCTAAATCAAAACAAGAATTAAAAGTGAGATTCAAGAAAATTAAACCTAAACTACCCTAAATTCTAGAGAGAAGAGAGAGCTTCTCTCTCTAGAATTCTACCCTAAAAGCGTGCGCGCAAAGTGCGCGTGCGCCCCCCTGAACGCGAAGCAACATATGACAAATTTTATATCATTTCGAAGCCCCAGATGTTAGCTTTCCAACGCAACTGGAACCGCCTCATTTGGACCTATGTAGCTCAAGTTATGGTTGTTTGAGTGCGAAGAGGTCGGACTTGACAGCTTTACGGTTCCTCCATTTCTTCATGAGTTCTCCCACTTTGCATGCTTTTCTCCTCACTTCTTCCATCCAATACTTGCCTTATGAACCTGAAATTACTCAACAAACACATCAAGGCATCGAATGGAATTAAAGTGAAATAAAATCACCAATTTTAGGGCCTAAAAAGCATGTTTTCACCTTTAAGCACAAATCAAGGGAGAATTGCAAAACCATGCTATTTCATTGAATAAATGTGAGAAAAGTTGATAAAATCCCCCAAAATAAGCACAAGATAAATCACGAAATCGGGGTTTATCAATACACACATTTACATCTACCCAAGTTCCCAAGTACATCCTCCCAATTGAATGATACACACCTCCACTTACCTAAGCTAATCAAGGATCCAAATCTAGGAACATTCATTGTTTTTCGCTTGGGGTTGTTGATGTGCTCTATTTAAGAACAAAAAGGGTTTATCATGGGCTCAAAATTGGTTAGCAATAGTAGTTAAAAGGGTTAAGGCCGTTTGGGAAAAGTGACTATTGAAATGATGGCCTCAATCATGTAAATGCATTCATACACAAAGTAATGGACATATAGAATTAGACAAAGCAAGGATTACAATCATAGAGTGAGAATAATGCACACAAGAATGGGAAATAGTGGTTAGAAGAAGTAACCACACAATAGGCTCAAAACTCACATGCTTGTGTTCTTAGCTCAATCACTATGTTCCAAAATACATTTTCAAAGCAAGTTTACCGCAAAAAATTTTTTTTTCAAAATTGGTAGGGTACCCCGAAATTACAATTTCTTGGGGAAGAAGTCATTATTTTGACCAAGTAACTCTATAGGAACTAACTATCATGTAGGGAGTATTTACAAGCAAGACTAACTACACATGCAATGTACTAACTATTAAGCAAAAGATAAATCCATGGGTGTTGAAAGGAAGAGATTGTTACCCATGGAGATCGGTCGAACGACCTCCACACACTTAGAATTTAGCACGGTCCTCCGTGCTATCAACAATGCACAAGGGACGGTCGGGACCGGAACCATCACTATCCCCTTCATTAGAGCTCCCATCACTTGGGTTTGAGGTGGACGTGGATATTTCAGGTTCCTCCATGCTAGGGGTAACACAACGCAGAAGCTTCTTGATATAAGTGTATCAGCGTTGGTTGCGCCGCTCATATCTATCAATCTTTCGGTGTAGATCTTCTATCCTTTGATGGGTGGATCTTTGCTGTGGTGGTGATGATGAGGTGGAAGGAATAGTAGATGGAAGGGGTATGTCAAGGCTTGGGTTGTTCATGGAAAGATGTAAGTATTTTTCGCTTGGGACCACATCGCCCTTAGCCGGAATTATGGCCTTCGTGTCCATGTCTTCCCAAGGAACACCCACAGCAGCAACTAAATTAGATACCAATGCTGGAAATGGCAAATTACCACGGCCGTGGACTTGACCCATCACTTGCTTAATAAGAGGCGGAATGTTCACCGGTCTTTCCGTGAGAACACACCAAACAAGCAAAACAAGATCCACCGTGAAAGACGACTTGTGGGTGCTAGGTAGTACATAGTGGGAAAGGATCTGGGCCTAAGCTCTAGCTTCTACAGTGAGGAAACGTGTGTCAATGCACTTGGGCCTCATCCGGAGTCGACCATGGATCCAAAATGCCTCTGGTTCAGCAATGACTCGGAGAATCAAGTCCCAGTCAAATCCAAACTTTTCTCACTGATGTAAGACCTCTTGGTAGCCATCCATGTCACTTGGTACCGGTACTTGCTTCCTACGCACGTATACCGCTTGAAGAGATGGAAGATGGTAGTTAGTGGAGAATTCTACCACCCATGAGAGGTTGACCTCTTGTGGTTTTCTCAGAAGAAACTCCCATCCTCGCCGTCCAATGCGGGGTAGAATACAAGGAGCAACCTTGTCCGGCGAGGCGAGTAGATGCTCAGCATGATAGTTCCTCTCAACCATGGCGGGGAACACAAGTTCACAGAAGCGGTTGGGGAACCTTGAAGAATCCTTTGCCGGTTTACTCTTCTCATTTTCATCAATAGGAGCGGGTGCCTTCGCCTTCTTAGATAGGGGCTTGGCTCCTAATAAAGAGTGCGCCTTAGAGTTTGACCTTTGGGGTGCCCTCTTTGCGGCCGGTTTCCTTGAAGCTTTCTCCTTGCCTTTCTTGGTGGCCATCCTGAAAAAGGAGGGGAAAAAGGAAAGTATTAAACCCAAAGAATCATCTCAACAAAAACATGCAAGTGAAAGATCGTGCCCAAAAAAAATATTGCAACAAAGTAATCATAGAGACATGGGTCATAACACTTGGCATAGGATGCAAGAGGGAGTGAAGCATGCAATATGGCATGAGAAGAATAATCTCAAGCATCCATAACAATGAGCAAGTCATGTTCAATGAGTATCTAATTAGCAAGTAATAAGTAAAGTGGATTCAATGCACCTAGAAGAAAGCAAGTGAATGAGGAGGAAGCACCAAATTGAAGATATATGACTAGAATAAACCAAAATGGCATATGTGCATTTTCTCGAACACTTGGTGTTCCGAGGGTTACCTAAAACTGTAGGTCGATCTCGGACGAGATCTTCTGTACTGGTTGGAGCTAACGCGTCCGGCTGGTGAGTGGTGACCGGAACCGCCGTGTCCGACTGGTTGGACTTGGTGGTGGTGCTGATCCTTCGTCACCGGAGGGTGGTGGTACCTGCAAGGGACTCCGATGCTTAAGTTAGCAAGGGTATTAAGCATGTTTTTAGTAGAATCAGAGTATGAGTTATACCTGGATGCTCCAGTGTATTTATAATATTGGTAGAGTGATCTTTCTGGGGATAAGATAGTTATCTTATCTTTATATTTAAGTGAAGTCATCTTATCTTCAAGGGAATCGCCCTTATCTCTATAGGCTTGGGTTGCCTTTGGATTTGGGTCGTGTTCCTCTGTTTGGGCCCTTATTGGGCTTTCTTGGTGATTTGGTCGAGCTCTTTGAGAAGAAGTCGGATAGTCCTGATCTGAAGAGGTCGGTCGACTTATTGTTGAGCAACTCGGGTCGGACAGCTCGACTCGGGGTATAAACAGTGCCCCTGCTCGAGCACAATCTTCCTTCTTGAGGTCGAGTCCCTAGTTTTAGGATTTTGATCCTTCTCTGAGAAGTCGAGCTCGAGCATTGTCGATTTCTTTTTGTAGAGATTCTTCTGAATGTGGAACGTTTTTTTCTTTTTCCTTCATTCTTTGAAAAATGCGCGCCTCTTTGTTTTGGGAACGTGCGAGGGTTTAATAACCCATTAATGCTTCGTTTCTTTTGCCTCTCACTTTCATTTTAAATTTACACCAAAACTGTTTTCCTGAACTTCCCCTTTTCTCTTCATTTTCTGTTTCGTTTGGCTTGCCCGGGACTTGCATTTTTTCACGCTTTTCTTTGTGGCATCATTGGTGGTTATAGGAGCTTCCTTTGAAAGGCAATTCCGGATTTTCGCTCCTTCATCTTCAACTTTCTCGTCGCTTCCTCCTCTTTCAGGTTGGTTCTTCTTTCTGTTTCTTTACTTTTTTTGTCATTCTTCTCTTGTGTCTGCATTGTTCTATCCTCGGTAAAGTTTCGGTTTTACTTGAATTTATGTTGGAAAGTTTGAACCTTTTCTTCTTACCATGTTTGGTTGTCACTGTGATGTATGTTTTCTGGTTTTCTTTCGACCTTATGTATATTCTTGGGTGAATTCCCTGGTAGTTTGATGCTTTTTAAGGCTTTGCATGTTGTCGCATTGTCGCCGCTTTTCTGATTGTACTTTTGATGAACCACTGTTTGCTTTTTAAGAAAGATTGCTCCTTTGATGACTTTTCGCCATGTTGGTAATTTTCTGTTTTGATAAACATTGTGGGCGGTAACGATTTTCTGGTCTTGCTTTTAATTCATGTTGATGCTTGTTTGGAAGGAGACTTATTTTGCTGAGAGTTTTGTTGGGGGGTAGCTTTGTAGACTCTATCCCTGCCTCCAAAGGATGCCCCTGGACCTTGGTGTGTGTCTTGGGATTTTCCTTTTACTGCTTGTATTGTTTTGAGTCATTTTTGTCTGAGATGTTTTGATTCCGCCCGAGCTGCTTCGGTTAGTAATCCATTTTCTTTTTCTTGCTGTAGGACTAGTTGGCCATGTCTTCTCGCAAAAATATTGTTAAAACGTCTTCCAAGGTTCCTGAGGGTATGTCTGATTGGTTGGACTCCCTTGTTCTGATGTGTGTCTCAGTAGTTAATTCCGAGTATCTTGTGGAACTTAGGAAACGTCATCGTATCTGTAGTCATAGAGACTAAGTGATGCACGGAAACTTGTCTCTCAACAAATTTTCCTCGGCAAGTATACCGAATTGTCGTCAAGTAAAAACTCACAATAGAGAGAGGTCGAATCCCACAGGGATTGATTGGTCAAGCAACTTTAATTAGAGGAATGTTCTAGTTGAGCGAAGCAGAAATTGAGTTGAGTAATTGCAGGAAATTAAATGGCGGGAAAGTAAATAACAGAAAGTGTAAATGCTGAAAATAAATGGTAGAATGTAAATGGCGAAAAGTAAATTATAGAATCTTAAATGGGGATTTGGGAAGATGAGCATAAAAGTAAATGGCAAAAAATAAAGAGAATGGGTAAGATCAGAAATGGGGGATTCATTGGGCATAGGAGATGTTGCATTCTCCGGATCAAGTTCATTCTCATCTCTTCCTCAATCAATGCATTCATTGATCTCCTTGGCAATCTTAAGTGATTGGATACCAATTCCTTGGAAACCCAATCTCTCTAAACTTGAACAATTGCCCAATTCCTTGATTTAATTGCTCATGGGAAGAGATGAAGTATGGTCACTGATTATACCACATGCATTCCCAAACCAAAGTATTGGTAGGATTATATGTCACTATATCCATTCCAAACCCCAATTTGGTCCAGCATGAGAAAGCAATTCTAGCATGATCTCCTCATTCCTCTTCCAAGGTTCCGAGGAGATCCAATTATGGAGGGCTTCTCTTCCAAGATAGCTAACCAATTGGATGAAGAACGAAAGCTTTCTAGTAAAATCAAGAGAAAGGAAAGAAGAAGAATAATAAAAACTATTATTGATCCATCAAATTACAACAGAGCTCCCTAACCCAATGAAAAGGGGTTTAGTTGTTCATAGCTCTGGAAATGGAAAGCCAAAATGAAAAGTACATTCTGAAAAATAACTAGAAGTTGCAGAGAAAGTAAAATATACAGAGTGTAGTTCTCAAGTTTCCGATCCCCCTTTTCAATTCAAAACTATCCCTATATATACTACTCTTTAGATCTTCTAGTTAGCTCTTCAAGTCTTGGACATGGGCTTTTGATCTTCAGTTGAAGTAGTTGCAGTCTCTAGTGGGCTCAGCTTTGCTTGCAGAGAGAAAGTGAGTCAGGCATGGTAGCAAGTTAGTTAGGACGTTAGTGGCATTAACCTTAAGTGTAAATTCGGGTTCGAAAACGTTAGTGATGATAACCTTTTTCACTAACGCTCCAAACCTAATTGATCTACGTTAACTTCAACGTTAGTGGAACTAACGTGGCCACTAACGTTGGCCCTTGGTCCTTTACAAATGTTATTGGCATTCACCTTTTCCAATAATGTTGCTCCTTGCTTCTTTTCCCCACGTTAGTGATCCACGTTAATGTAACTAACGTGGCCCTTAACGTGGGCATGCCCAAGCTTCGAGAGCGTTAGTGACACTCACCTTTGTCACTAACGCTTCAAACGCCCCTTCTTCCCACGTTAGTGCCATACGTTAAGTGCATTAACGTGACCACTAACGTGGTGGTGATTGCCATCTCCAACGTTAGTGACAAAGGTGAATGTCACTAACGTTGGCCTATCATTCCTTGCTCCACGTTACCCTTCACTTTAGTGGTCTTAACGTGACCACTAACGTGGGCAATATTGGCTTAGTCCAACGTTAGTGACAAAGATGAGTGTCACTAACGTTGGCGATTCCTTGTTCCTCCCACGTTAGAGTTCACGTTAATGTAATTAACGTGACTCTTAACGTGGCCAATTGTGCCTTTTTTGAATGTTAGTGGTATTCACCTTTACCACTAACGTTGGAGCTCCCTTTTTCCTCCACATTAGCTCTCACGTTAGTGTAACTAATGTGGTAACTAACGTGGGCTATGATGGCTTTCGAAGGCGTTATTGGTGATCACTTTTTCCATTAACGCTGCAAACTTACTCCCATTCCACGTTAGTGGTCACGTTAATTAGACTAACGTGGCTACTAACGTGGCTCTTCCTTGCTTCCTTTGTCCTGAAATCAAGCAAATAAAGTGCATCAAAGCTTGGCTCTTAATCATGAGATCATGCATCATCCATTTTATCATTCAATTCATGCAAAACTCTCATGAAATCATGCAAAGTTCACAATGTTTGCTTGAATCAAGGTGTAAGTGTATATCTACCCAAAACTTGCTTATTTACTAAGAAAATGCATGAAACTATCCTAAAAGAGTAAAGAAAAAGGTCGGTAAAACTGGCCAAAATGCCCTGGCATCACAACACCAAACTTAAAGCTTGCTTGTCCCTAAGCAAGTACTGAAACATAAGAATGATGAATGAAAGAACAAGAGAAACAAGTTCTTACTATAGAAGTAAAGTTCTTGGTTTATGGAGTTTCATGCATAGCAACTTAGGTTCATTCCTTTACTGGTTTTCAAGTTCCTATCATGCTCTTGAATACTTGCTTGACTGTATCCTATGAGATCCTTATTCCTTGATATCCCCCTTCTTTTCAGGGTTTATTGCATTTCTTAGGCTAAGTGCTCTGTGAGGGGGCGACTCTTTAAAATAAGCTTTCAGCCAACACTCCCGAACCAGTTGGTTCAAGGTGCTAGGTGTTGAAACACCCCTAAGGACTTACTCCCTCAAGTCTCTCTCCCCCATACATGCACACCACAGGCATATGGTTTGTTATTTTCTTTCCTTGAGGCCTTGGTGTCCAGTACCTCTTTAGATTACTAAGTGTTCTGTAGCAAGGTTGCTCTTGATAGTGGACTTTTAGTTGATAATCCCGGGTTAGTTAACCCAAGTTACCAAGTGAGGAAGCACTCCTAAGAACTTATTCATCCAAGCAGATCCTTGGTACAGGAACACCACAGACACATCCCTCAAGATTTAAACCCTTGGTGCCTAGCCTTATTTCTTATTCTTTTTCTTTCTTTTTCTAAATCTCACTGTTCTTTTTCTTTTTCTTATTAGGACCTTGTTATTTAACTAGTCTCATAGAATGTGCTTCAAGCATAAGATTCAAAACATGTAGCTGCTTGTATAACTTGTTGGTGAACCAACTTAGCTAATCAATTACTAAACCACAAACATTAAGAACTTACTTCACAAGATGAACCCTACTATGGTTTTTCATAATATTTTCTTTTATTTAACTTAAAGGACAAGCATACATTTAAGCAGGGTGAAATTGAAAGTAGGGAACTTAGACCAGCACATATAGACTTAGGCAAAGAAAATAAACACTAAATTCTAGTAACTTAAACAGGGTTACATTCAGACTTCCAATTTGAACATTCCAAAGTGGATGGAATTAAGTAACAACACAACCTTTTGGTGGTGACTTCTAGCTCTCCCTTTATTGTCATCATCCATAGCTTTTGCATCCTTCTTCGTTTCTTTGGATGATGGTGCACCATTTTTTTTCAGAAGATTGATTGAATTCTTGCAAAGTTATTGGAAGTTGCTTGTTCCCAAAGCACTTGAAAAATAGTTAGCATGCATGTATGCTCGTGAATTTCTAAACTTAATTTGGTGTGTGAACACCAAACTTAGTTCCTTGCCTAATGCAACAGCTCAGATACATGTTGAGAACCTCATGTGCTTTTATTAAGAAAACGACTATGAACTAGAAACTAAACTATTGTTAAGTAGTTTCCCTGATTGGTTGGAGCTAGTAGCTTGTCATTGAAGGGGTGTAGTGTGATTCTAACTGAAGTTTTTGGTGGGACACCAAACTTAGAATTACGCATTCACCCTTGGATTGTTTTGGTGTGGAACACCAAACTTAGCTCCTCACAATATAGGAAAAACTACTTGTAATCTTTATTGAAATACTCATGAAAAGGAAAACTACCTTGGGTTGGGTTGCCTCCCAACGAAGCGCTCTTTTAGCGTCGCTAGCTCGACGATTTCTCCCTTAGTTGAGATGATACTTCATTTTGGGGCTCTCCCCCATGTTGCCCATGTAGTGCTTGAGCCTTTGTTCGTTCACAGTGAAAGTCCTCTTTGAGCTTTCCTCCATGATTTCTATGTGTCCATAAGGTGAGACCTTTGTGACAAGAAAGGGTCTTGACCACTTTGATTTGAGTTTTCCAGGGAAAAGTCTCAATTTGGAGTTGTAGAGGAGCACTTGCTGTCCTTTTTCGAAGCTTCTGGGTGTCAGATTGAGGTCGTGCCTTCTCTTCGCCTTTTCCTTATAGATCTTGGCATTTTCATAGGCTTTAGACCTAAACTCCTCCAGTTCCTGCAGCTGCAAGACTCTTTTTGCACTGGCAGTAATGCTATCAGAATTTAGTAGCTTGAGAGCCCAGAGGGCTTTGTGTTCCAGCTCCAATGGTAAATGACAGGCCTTTCCATACACCAGTTGATATGGGGACATCCCGATTGGTGTTTTGAATGCCGTCCTGTATGCCCAAAGAGCATCATCTAGCTTCTTCGACCAGTCCTTTCTTGATGCTCCTACAGTCTTTTCCAGAATTCTTTTCAACTCTCTGTTAAATATCTCGGTTTGCCCACTTGTTTGGAGGTGGTAGGGTGTTGCAACCTTGTGTTTTACCCCGTATCTTAGGAGAAGAGCTTCTAATGATCTATTGCAAAAATGGCTCCCTCCATCACTGATGAGAGTTCGTGGGACTCCGAATCGGCTAAAGATATTCTTTCTGAGGAAATTCATGACCACCTTGTTATCATTTGTTGGGGTTGCAATAGCTTCTACCCACTTGGATATGTAATCCATTGCCACTAAGATATATTTGTTTGAATATGAGGTTGGGAATGGTCCAATGAAATCGATTCCCCACACATCAAATAGTTCCAGCTCTAAGATGAAATTCTGTGGCATCTCATTTCTTTTGGGTAAGTTTCCAGCTCTTTGGCATTCATTGCAGTTCTTCACTAGTTCTTTAGCATCCTTGAAAAGGGTGGGCCAAAAAAATCTACTTTGTAGCACCTTGGCTGCAGTTCTTTCCCCTCCAAAGTGACCTCCATAGTACGAGCCATGGCAGTTCCATAGGACCTCTCGTCCCTCTTCTTCTGAAATGCATCTTCTAAGGATTCCATCTGAACACTTCTTGAAGAGATATGGCTCATCCCAGACGAAATATTTAGCATCATTAATGAGTTTTCTTCTTTGATGTTTGTTGATCTCTGGAGGCAAAGCCCCAGTTGAAATTGGCAATGTCTGCAAACCAGGGTGCTTTGTGAACCGTCATTAACTGTTCATCTGGGAAGAACTTATTTACATTTGCTTCATGTGTTCCACCTTTATCATGAGGGATTCTGGACAGGTGATCTGCTACCTTATTCTCCACTCCTTTCTTGTCTCTAATCTCAATATTGAATTCCTGCAACAACAAGATCCATCTTATCAGTCTTGGTTTTGATTCCTGCTTGGCAAACAAATACTTAAGTGCTGTGTGATCTGTGAAAACAATCACTTTGGAACCAATGAGGTATGATCTAAACTTGTCAAATGCAAAAACTATTGCCAGCAATTCCTTTTTAGTAGTGGTATAATTTTTTTGAGTGTCATTGAGGACCTTGCTGGCATAGTATATCACATGGACCAAATTATCTTTCCTCTGTCCTAACACTGCCCCAACTGTAAAATCAGATGCATCACACATCAGTTCGAATGGTAAGTTCCAATCAGGTGGGAAAATGATTGGGGCAGAGGACAGCCTCTTTTTCAAGTTTTCGAATGCTAGCATGCACTTCTCATCAAAGATAAATGGTGTATCAGATACAAGGAGATTGCTTAAGGACTTGGCTATCTTTGAAAAATCTTTAATAATTCTTCTGTAAAAACCAGCATGCCCTAGAAAGCTCCTAATTACCTTGACATCACTTGGTGGGGGTAATTTTTCAATGAGTTCCACCTTAGCTCTGTCTACCTCAATGCCTTGGTTAGAAATTTTATGGCCAAGGACTATTCCTCCTGTCACCATAAAGTGGCATTTTTCCCAATTCAAGACCAGATTGATCTCTTGACATCTTTTTAACACCAAGGCAAGGTGATTTAGGCAATTAGAAAAGGAATTCCCGAATACTGAAAAATCATCTATGAAGACTTCAATGAATTTCTCTATCATATTTGAGAAGATAGAAAGCATGCAGCGTTAAAATGTTGCAGGAGCATTACATAGCCCGAATGGCATGCGCCTGTACGCAAACACTCCATATGGGCAAGTAAATGATGTTTTCTCCTGGTCTCTCGGATCGACCACTATTTGATTATATCCTGAGTAACCATCGAGAAAACAGTAATATGCGTGTCCTGCAAGTCTTTCCAGTATCTGATCCATGAAGAGGAGTGGGAAGTGATCTTTTCTTGTAGCTTCATTTAGTTTTCTGTAGTCAATACACATCCTCCATCCTGTGACCGTTCTTGTAGGGATAAGCTCGTTCCTCTCATTGGGTACTACAGTGATTCCTCCTTTCTTGGGGACCACTTGGACAGAGCTGACCCATGGGCTATCCGAAATTGGGTAGATTACCCCTCCTTGGCATAGCTTCATGACTTCCTTCTGTACCACTTCTTTCATGACTGGATTTAGCCTCTTTTGGGGTTGAATGGAGGGTTTAGCATCATCTTCCAACAATATCTTATGCATGCATATGGCCGAACTAATTCCCTTCAAGTCAGTGAGGGTCCATCCAATGGCATCCTTATGCTTTTGTAATACTTGGAGTAGTTCCTCCTTTTGTTCTTGGCTGAGGGCTGAGTTTATGATCACTGGGTAACTTTCATTCTTTCCCAAATATGCATATTTGAGAGTGGGCAGTAGTGCCTTTAGTTTAAGTTTGGGTGCTTCTTTTTTTCGTTTTCCTCCTCTAGTGTGCCCTGAACATGAACCTCAGCTGTTGCAGCCTCTTCTTTTGATGCTGATTCCTCTTCTTCTATTAACCCCTCAAGTTCTTCTTCTTCAAAAGTCTCTTGTACTGCATCTTCCAATGAATCCAACCTCATACATTCTCCCAATAGTTCTTGTGGGTAACTCATGGCCTTGAACACATTAAATGTCATCTTCTCATTGTGTAATCTAAGGGTAAGTTCACCCTTTTGGACATCAATAATAGCTCCGACAGTGGCTAAGAATGGTCTTCCCATGATGATAGAAGCCTTGGCTCCTTCCTTCATATCCAACACTACAAAGTCTGCTGGGAAGATAAAGTCTCCTACCTTCACCAATAAGTCTTCTACTATTTTGTGAGGAAACTTGAATGATCGGTTGCCAGTTACAGGGCCATTTTTGTTGGCTTGGCCTCCTCAATCCTCATTTTTCTCATCATTGCTAAGGACATCGAATTTATGCTGGCTCCTAAATCACATAGAGCCTTTTCCACTGTGATTTCCCCTATAATACAGGGAATCTGGAAACTCCCAGGGTCCTTCAATTTCTGGGGTAGTTTGTGCTGAATGATGGCACTACATTCTTCGGTTAGTACCACAGTCTCGTTGTTCTTCCAGCTTCTCTTCTTGGTAATCAACTCCTTCAAGAACTTGGCATAGAGCGGCATTTGCTCTATTGCTTCAGCAAAGGGTATGTTGATCTGTAGTTTTTTGAAGATTTTTAAAAATCTTGAGAATTGGCTGTCGTCCCCCTTCTTCTTTAATTGTTGAGGGTATGAGACTTTTGGTACATATGGCTTCAGTACTTCTTCTTCTTGATGTGAATTGGGAGCGGAAACTTGAACTTCATCTTGTTTCTTTTTCTTTGTATTTGAGTCCTTCTCTTGTGGTTTCTTGGAGGTCTCCTTCAATTCCTTCCCACTTCTGAGGGTGATAGCCTGGCACTCCTCCCTTGGGTTTGAATCAGTGTTGCTGCAAAGGTTGTGGCTGGGAACTTGCTTAAATAGGTAGCCAATTTGTGTTTCAAGTTTCTTGATGGCAGCATCTTGATTCTGCATATTGGATCGCACTTCCTCTTGGAACATTTTACTGTCTTGAACTTCTTTGCATATACGCTCAAGTAGAGTCTCAATCCTTGAGAGTCTATCTTCGGATGGTGATGGTGGGTTGAGATTGGAGGGATGAGAAGGGCCATTTTGGTTTTGATATGGATGTTGGGAGGTATTGTTGGATGGGTGCTGATATGATCTCTGTGTGGAATGTTGGTGAGTTGCATTGTGGTTGGGATTGTGACGTCTCTGATCTTGGCCTTGATCCTGTTGATTTCCCCACCTGAAGTTTGGGTGGTTCTTCCAAACAGGATTATAAGTTTTGGAGTATGGATCATGGGTCTGCGTAGGTGAGTTCCCAATATAGTTGGCTTATTCCTAGTCACCTTCTTCTTTTGTGTTTGCTCCCTCTTGAGCTGCTGATGATGTGGTGACTACTGCCACTTAGTTCCTTTCCATCTTCTTGGTAAGGTCAGCCAGCTGCTTGGTGATCATCTTGTTTTGAGCCAGCAGTGCATCCATGTTGTTCAGCTCCATTACTCCTCGAGTGTTGCCCCTTTTAGAAGCATAGAAGTAGTCATTCTCAGCTACAGTCTCTATGACAGATTGACATCTATGGCTTCTTCAATGGTCTTCTTCTTGTTCAGAGATCTCCCAGATGAGTGGTCTACTGCCTTCTTTGATTCGTAAGAAAGACCCTCATAGAAAATATGTAACTGCACCCATTCATTGAACATATCTGACAGGCACCTTCTTGTTAAGTCCTTAAACCTCTCCCATGCTTCATAGAGAGTGTTCCGAGGGTTACCTGAAACTGTAGGTCGATCTCGGATGAGATCTTCTATACTGGTCGGAGATGACGTGTCCGGTTAGTGGATGGTGGCCGAAACAGTCGTGTCCGACTTGTTGGACTGCTGCGCTGCTGATCCGTTGTCACCGGAGGGTGGTGGTACCTGCAAGGGACTCCGATGCTTAAGTTAGCAAGGGTATTGAGCAGGTTTTTAGTAGAATCAGAGTATGAGTTATACCTGGGTGCTCCAGTGTATTTATAATAGCGTGGGGTGACCTTTTTAGATAAGATAAGTTAGTTATCTTATCTTATCTTATCTTATCTTTGGGTGAAGTCAGCTTATCTTCAAGGGAACTGCATTTATCTCTATAGGCTTAGACTGCCTTTGAATTTGGGTCGTGTTCCTCTATTTGGGCTCTTTACTGGGCTTTCTGGCAGTTTGTCCGAGTTCTTTGAGAAGAGGTTGGATAGTCGGACCTGTCGAGGTCGGTCGCCTTGTCGCTAAACATCCCGGGTCGGGTAGCTCGACTCAGGATATGAACAGTGCCCCTGCCCGAGCTCGGTCTTTCTTTTTGAGGTCGAGTCTTAGTCTTAGGACTTCGATCCTTCTCTGGTGAAGCCAAACTCGAGCATTTGTCGACTTCTTTCTTTGTAGAGTTCTCCTTTTTGAATACGGAACGTTTTTCCTTTCCTCATCTGAAAGCTTGTTCTTTTGCATTAGCGCTCTTTAGCCTTGGGAATGTGCGAGGATTTTAATACCCTCATTAATTAGTTTTAATTGCCCGTTTCTCTTAGCCTCTTTTTGAATTTCACATTAAAAAAAATGGTTTCTCTTTTCCGTAACTTACCTGTTCTTTCTCTCTTTCTGTTTTCGCCTGGAGTTTGTAGTTTTCGCCTCTTTTCCCGCAACATTGCTTGGTTATTGTTTCTTTCTGGCTGTGGAAGGGCAATTCCAGATTTTGTTCCTCTCTTCAACATTCTCTCGAAGCTTTCTGCTTTTTCCTGGTTGGTTTTTTCTTACTTTCTTGTTTTTCTGGTAAAGCTTTGATTCTGAATGTATGTTAGAAAGCTTGAACCTTTTTGTAGTCTTGTGTTTGTTCATCACTGTGACGTATTTTTTGGCTTCCTTTTCATCTTTATGCGTACTCCTAGTACTTCTGTGGAGGCTTTTTAGGGCTTTGCATGTTTTGCTGTTTGCTTCTTGTTATTTTTTGATACTCGAAAGCTGCATTTGTTTACTTCTGCAAAGATTGCCCCTTGATTTTTTCCCTATTGGTAGCTTTTCTTACTGCTGAACTTTTGTAAAAGAAGATCGGTGCTTGTTTTGACTTCACTTCGTTTGTTTGGGGGGATTTTATTTCTCTGAGGACAAGGTTGCGTCTTTGATGATATTTTGTTGCTTAGTAGCTTCGTTTGTTGATTACAACTGGGATGGTGAGTCTGAAAGGTAGTTTATTTTGATGACTTTGCTCGATTTGTGGCTCGTAGCTTTCTTTTCGGAGTGTCGCTTTAGTTGCAGATCAAAAGAGGAGTTTATTATTTTTCTGTTAGGATGTATGTGAGCTTGTAGGTTTTCCTGAATCCTTATCCTATTAACTGCCTCCAAAGGATGCCCCTGGATCTTTTTTGATGTGGATCCTGGGGTTTCCTTTTGTTGCTTGTATTGCGCTGGGTTACGTTGGCCGAGTTGTTTTGGTTTCGTTCGAGATGTTTTTTAGTAATCGAATCTTCTTTTCTTGTTTGTAGGATTAGTTGGCCATGTCTTCTCGCAAAAATATTGTCGAGGCGTCTTCTAAGGTTCCTGAGGGGATGTCTGATTGGTTGGACTCTCTTGTGTTGCTGTGTGTTTCTTTAGTCAATTCTGAATTTTGCGTAGAGCTTAGAAAACATCATCGAATTTGTAGCAGTGGAGATCAGGAGAATAGTTACGAGTTGGTAGCACCTGATTCTGACGATAGGGTTTGCTTCCCTGTTATAACTCAGGGGGAGCGTCCCTTTTTCTATGCATATGATTTCTTTTTTAGTCAAATGAACATCACTCTTCCCTTTACTTCTTTCGAAACTGACCTGTTATGGTCCTGTAATGTTGCCCCTTCTCAGCTTCACCCAAACTCTTGGGGTTTTATCAAGATTTTTCAGTTGGTTTGTCGAGAATTTACTGTTACTCCTTCTCAAACTCTCTTTTTGTATCTTTTTGTGTTGACCAAGCCTGGGACTACCAAGAAGAAGGCTTCTTGGATTTCTTTTAGGTCTTCCCAGGGGCATAAGGTTTTTTCTATGTATGATGAATCCTTTCGAGATTTTAAGAATTACTTCTTTAAGGTCCGGGCTGTTGAAGGAGCTTGGCCTTTCTTTCTGGATGAGAATGACGAACCCTGCTTTCCTTTAGAGTGGCAGAAAAATGTAGTGGTATCCCGATACACCTGGGAGATGTTGGACGAGGTCGAGCAGGCCTTTGTAACTATTTTGGAGGACATTTGGGGGGAACCTCCTCATTTGGATACTAAAAAATCTTTGGGGGACCCCTCCCTTGTACGAACTGCATTGGGCATTTACTTGATATATTTTGTTTCTTGTTTTTTTTACTGCCTTCTTCTTTTTCTGGTTTGTAAAGCTGTTTATTCTTCATTCTTCAGAAATGGCTAAGAATAATGAATCGATGAAGGCTTTCAAGAAAGCGAGAAAGGCTACAGCGGCCCAGAACATCTCGACCAGGACGGATGGGGAAGGGTCCTCTCTGGTTCCACCGAAGCAGTCTGTGTCGAGTTTTCCTGGACCGAGGAGAATGATCCCTACTCCTCGAGTCTGTGTACTTGATCCTCCGCAGTCTTCTGCCGCCGTTTCTTACCCTCCGGTCATTCCTCCTTCCAAAAGACCCCGAAATGTCGAGCTCTTCAATCTGGATGCGCCTGATTTCGACGCTGTTGGCTCTGTTGACCAGCAGATCGGTCCTTATGGTGCCCTCCCTATGGATGATGTATTTCTCCTTCGCCATTTAGATTTTATAACTCCGAGTAGTATTAAGATGGCACATATGGGAGTTTTCCTGTACCGAACTGTCCAAGACCTTCCTCTTCATGCCACCAAAGCCTTCATGGAGGAGGCTAAACAGGAGTTTGACCGGATGAAGGGTTTGAAGGAGGAACTCCAAGCGAAGGTGACTAAGCTGGAGAAGGAGTTGGAGGTCAAAAAGGCTAGTTCTGTTGCCTTGGTGGCTTCTGTGAGGTTGGCTGAAGATACGACATTGAGGCACAAGGACAGCTATGTCACGACCTACAGGGAAGTGATGCGTCTTAGGGAGGAGTTGGAGTCTGTCCGGGTTGATTATGCCGAGCTCCAGGGTCACCTTGTGGGCAGCGTAAATGCTGCTTATGAGAAACTGAAGGAGCAGGTTCGGGTTCTTGCTCCCGAGGTTGACCTTGCTCTATTCAGTCTGGATAATGTTGTAAAAGATGGCCAAATTATTCCTAACGACCCTGATGATGACGATGTTGAGCCTCCCTCTATGCCTGTGGCCAAAGCTTCTATTATGCCAACTTCTTCAGCTCCTTCCTCTGAGGTCGTTCATCCTAAATCAGATCCTGATTGCCAAATCTTGAATAGGGATGACGGGACAGTGGAAGCAGTGTCTCTTCGGACTCGCCCTCCTTCACCCCGTGTTGATGTTGCCGAGAAGCCGTTGGACAAATAGTTTTCTAAATGTTTGTGTAGATAGCCCGACTTGTGGGCTTTTAAACTCTTTGTGATGTTTGCTGACTTTTGACACTCTTTTGGTTGCTTGTTTAGCAACTTTATTTTGAAAAACAAAATAGTTTCCAAGTTCTTGGGGCTGATTTTGGCAGCCTCTTGAGCTTGTTATTATTATAGCTTTATGTTTTTCATATCATGTCTGTTTGCATCTGTCTTGGTATCTTTTTAGGCTTTTCGGAGTGTTGGAGATTTGTTGACCTCTTTAGATTGCCTTCATACTTGTGGCTTGATTCCTCTGATGTTGTAGTTGCTTGGATCCCACTTGTATGTCGGCTTCCTTATGTAGGCTTGAAGTTAATTCTAATAACCCTATTTGTTGGGACCTTTGTGAGGTCTTCGTTAGTGTTTACCTTTGTTAAGGTTTTTGGGAAGCCGATTTTGTCATTTCAGTTACTTCTAGTAATCCTTTCTTTTGGACCTTGTTGGGTCTTATTTTAGGAGTTACTCTTGCAACTTGTTTGGGGGAGGCCGACTTCTTTATGTCAGTCTTGCCTAAGTTATTTCTAGTAACCGTCTTTCTCGGACCCTCGTGGAGTCTCTTTCAGGTGTTACTTTTTATAACTTGTTGATTTTGGAACCGATTTCCTTGTGTTGGTTCCTTCTAAGTTATTTTTGTAATCCTCTTTCTTGGACCTTGTTTAGGTCTCTTTCAGGGATTACTTTTACAACTTTATGTTTTGGGCCGACTTCTTCATGTCGGGCCCTTCTAAGTTATTTTTGTAATCCTCTTTCTTGGACCTTGTTCAGGTCTCTTTCAGGGATTACTTTTGTAACTTGTTTGTAGGAGACCGACTTCGTCATGTCGATCTCTTCTAAGTTATTTTTGTAATCCTCTTTCTTGGACCTTGTTCAGGTCTCTTTCAGGGATTATCTTTATAACTTTATGTTTTGGGCCGACTTCTTCATGTCGGGCCCTTCTAAGTTATTTTTGTAATCCTCTTTCTTGGACCTTGTTCAGGTCTCTTTCAGGGATTACTTTTATAACTTGTTTGTAGGAGACCGACTTCGTCATGTCGATCTCTTCTAAGTTATAGCAATCCTCTTTTATAGGGTTGGCCAGACCTCTTTCTAGGGATTTACTTATAACTTTGGTTATTGTGACTAGTCCGACTTCTTTACATCGGTCAGTCTTTAAGTTATTTTTTAGCAATCTATTTTATTAAGACCTCGTCAGGTCCTTTCTAGGGATCACTTTCGATAACTTCTTGCATTATTCTATTTTCATCTTTACCGATTTTGTAGAAATTGGGTTTAATACTCTTTTGGTCGACCTTTTAATGAATTTGGTTTTCATATCCGTTGGTCTTTATCGTGATCGTGCAGTGAATTTGATTTTCACTTTCTGCCGATCTGTAGCTTTGTAATCGGACGATGAATGTTTCAGATTAATGCGTCTTGAGCATTTGTAGAAGATCTGAACATATTTTATTCAAAAGAAAATGCAAATATATACATGTGGGAGCTTTATCCCTCTAAGTCGGACAATTTATAGGTCTTGGCTTGGCGCCTTATTAAAAAACCTTTTCAGGAAAAAGAGTGCGCCTTATACTAAGATCCTTTATCATCCCTAACTATAGTACCTTCTTAGGTTGCAGGCGTGCCATGACCTAGGAAGCTCTCGCCCATCGAGTTCGGACAGTCTGTAGTAGCCCTTTCCAAGTACTTCTATGACTCGGTAGGGTCTCTTCCAGTTTGCTGCCAACTTTCCTTCTCCAGGTCGAGTTGTTCTGATATCATTTTGGATTAGGAGGAGGTCGTTCTCATCAAATCCTCGCGGCACCACCCTTTGATTGTATCTCAAAGCCATTCGTCGTTTTAATGCCTCTTCCCTGATTCGAGCTCTTTCTTGGACTTCTGGGAGTAGGTCGAGTTCTTCCCTTTGAAGTTGGAAGTTGGCTTCTTCGTTATAGTGGATCACTCTAGGCGACCCTTCTTCAATCTCCACTGGGATCATTGCCTCTATTCCGTACGTTAATCGGAAGGGTGATTCCTTTGTGGTGGAATGCGTCATCGTTCGATATGCCCACAGGACTTGTGGGAGTTCTTCAGCCCAGGCTCCCTTTGTGTCTTGTAATCTTCGCTTGAGCCCCACCAGTATGACTTTGTTGGCAGCTTCGGCTTGTCCATTGGCTTGGGGATGTTCTACGGAAGTGAACTGGTGTTTTATGTTCAGGTCGGCCACTAGGTTTCTGAAGCCTGCATCTGTAAATTGAGTGCCATTGTCTGTGGTGATGGAGTATGAAACCCCGAACCTTGTGACAATGTTCCTATATAGGAATTTTCGACTTCTTTGAGCAGTGGCATTAGTTAGGGGTTCTGCCTCGATCCACTTTATGAAATAGTCTACCTCTACTATGAGGAATTTAACTTGTCCCGATCCCTGAGGGAAGGGTCCGAGAAGGTCGAGTCCCCATTTTGCGAATGGCCAAGGTGAGGTCACGCTGATGAGTTCCTCTGGCGGGGCGATGTGAAAGTTGGCATGTTTCTGACATGGTGTACATGTCTTTACGAACTCCGTGGCTTCTTTTTGTAGAGTTGGCCAATAAAACCCTGCCCAGAGTACTTTTTTGGTAAGTTCTTGCGCTCCGAGGTGATTGCCACAGGTGCCACTGTGTATCTCTTCTAGGACTTCTTTTGTGTTGAAAGTCGGTACATATTTTAAAAATGGTATTGAGATCCCTCTTTTGTATAGGGTATTGTTTATGATAGTGTAGTATTGTGCCTCCCGTTTTAACCTTTTTGCCTCCTTTTCATCTGTAGGAAGCGTTTATGTTTTGAGGTAGTTGATTATAGTAGTCATCCATCCTTGATCCAAGCCTGTTATGGCTAGGACTTTTTCCTCTTTCGAGATTGATGGGTTCTGCAGCATTTCCTAGATGAGGCTTCTATTGTTGTCCCCCAGTTTGGTGCTGGCTAGCTTTGAGAGTGCATCAGCTCGGGCATTTTATTCGCGGGGTATGTGGCAGATCTCATATTCCCCGAGTTGTCCGAGCTGTTTCCTGGTTTTATCCAAGTACTTTTTCATGGTGGGATCCTTGGCTTGGTAGCTCCCTATTATTTGTGAAGTGACTACTTGTGAGTCGCTGAAGATGATAAGCTTTTGAGCTCCAACCTCTCTAGCCAGCTTCAAACCAGCTAGTAGTGCCTCATATTCCGCTTGGTTGTTTGAGGCGGGGAACCCGAATTTGAGGGAGAGTTCAATTTGAGTCCCTTGGTCGCTTTCAATTATCACACCCACTCCGCTTCCAATTTTATTTGAGGAACCGTCCACGTAGAGATTCCATTTTGTGGGGGGTTCTGGAGTGTCTGTAAATTCTGCAATGAAGGCCAAGTATTGTGATTTGATGGCTGTTCGAACTTCATATTGAAGATCAAATTCGGACAACTCAATTTCCCATTGCAAGATTCTGCCTGCTAGGTCTGTTTTCTGTTTTCCCATTACGAAGTCGTCGAGATGTCAGTATGAGTGTGTAGGCAAATTTTTCTATTTTTTGGTAGTTCAACTCGGATCCTTGTAATACTTTACTAATGAAGTATATGGGTTGTTGCCCACTGTCGTCTTCTCGAACTAATGCTGAGGCTACTGCCCGACTTCCTACCGCGAGGTACAATATGAGTGGTTCTCCTTCTCGTGGTCGAGATAAGATAGGTGGTTGTCCCAAGAATCTTTTGAAATATTGGAAGGCTTGCTCGCACTCGGTGGTCCATTCAAACTTTTTCCCTTTCCTTAGGATGGCGTAGAAGGGGAGAGATCTTATTGCTGACCTGGCTAGAAATCTGGACAAGGTTGCTAACCTTCCGTTGAGTTGTTGTACTTCTTTGACATAAATCAGACTCTTCATGTCGAGTATGGCCCGACATTTATCTGGATTTGCCTCAATTCCTCTTTGTGTGAGCATGAAACCCAGGAATTTGCCAGCTTCTACTGCGAAGGTGCACTTTGTAGGATTAAGTCGCATGCCATGCCTTCTTATGGTGTCGAATACTTGGGCGAGGTCGGGCAGCAACGTCTCTTCACTTTGTGTCTTTATTAACATGTCATCCACGTAGACTTCCATGATTTTTCCGATGTGATCCGTGAAGACTTTATTCATTAATCTTTGGTAAGTATCTCCCGCGTTTTTAAGACCAAAAGGCATGACGATGTAGCAATAGTTTGCTTTTGGCGTTAAGAATGAAGTTTTTTCTTGGTCGGGTGGATACATTGGGATTTGATTGTATCCCGAATATGCATCCATGAACAAGAGGTATTTATATCCGGAGGATGCATCTACCAGAGTGTCGATACTTGGGAGTGGATAAGGATCTTTTGGGTAGGCTTTGTTGAGATTAGTGTAGTCGGTGCACATTCGCCACTTCCCATTTGATTTTTTCACCAAGACGACGTTAGGTAGCCATAGCAGGTACTTGACTTCTCTTATAAATCCTGCCTCCAGTAAAGCTTGTACATGCTCTTCCACAGCTTGGGATCATTCTGGTCTGAGCTTTCTTCGACTCTCTTGTACCGGCCGAGATCCTGGGTAGACCGCCAACTTGTGGCACATTAATTTGGGGTCTATGCCTGGAATGTCTGCAGCCTTCCATGCAAAGAGGTCGATGTTATCTCATAAGAACTATACGAGTGATTGATAAACCACTATTTCATGGTTTATCTTGTGCTCAATTGAGTGGTTTTTATCAACTCTTTACCCATTTATTCATACTAATCGCATGCTTTATGTTTTCCTTCCTGATTTTGTGCTATGATTGAAAACATGCTTCTTTGGCCTTTATATTACTAATATAAATCCTCTCTTATCACCATTAGATACCTTGATATATGTGTTAAGTGTTTTCAGAGATTACAGGGCAGGAATGGCTCAGAGGATAGAAAAGGAAGCATGCAAAAGTGGAAGGAATACAAGAAGTTGGAGAAACTGCCAAGCTGTCCAGCCTGACCTCTTTGCACTCAAACGGCTATAACTTTAGCTACAGAGGTTCAAACGACGCGGTTCTAGTTGCGTTGGAAAGCTAACGTCTGGGGCTTCGATTTGATGTATAATTTGCCATAGCTGCCCTAACGTTAGGTGACGCGAACGCGTGAATGATGCGCCCGCATGGCATCTGCAAACTTCAATCCGCGCGGACGCATGGACGACGCCTCCGCGTCACTTGCCCGCGACCTGAACATAACAGAAATCACAGGGAGCGATTTTTGGGCTGTTTTTGACCCAGTTTTCAGCCCAAAACACACATATTAGAGGCTATAAAGTGGGGGAATGCATCCATTCATGAACAAGCTTTCATTTTCACAATTATAGGATTTAGATGTAGTTTTTAGAGAGAGAGGTTCTCTCCTCTCTCTTAGGATTAGGATTTAGGATTTCTCTTAGTTTTAGGAGTACCTCTCAATCCCAGGTTCAATGTTCTTTTACTTTATATTTATCTCTTACTTTCAGATACTTTATATGCTTATATTAGTTACGTTGCCTATTTAGCTTATGCTACATTCATGTTATAATTTTCTTAATTAATATTATTTGAGGTATTTCAGATTTAAGATTGCTTTGCTTTATTTATATTGATGCTTTTAATTTAATTTAGAATTTTCCCTCTTGGCTTTGGTTGAGTCATTAGAGACACTTGAGTTATCAAACTCATTGTTGATTGAAAATTGGAATTCTTCAAGAATTAATTCGAGTTCCAATAACTCTAACTTTTCTCAAGGAAAGACTAGGATCTGAGGAATAAAAATTAATTCATCCACTTAACTTACCTTCATAGGTAGAGGTTAACAAAGTGGGAGAAAAATCTAATTCTCATCACAATTGATAAGGATAACCAGGATAGGACTTCCAGTTCTTATACCTTGCCAAGAGCTTTGTTATTTATTATTTTAACGACTTGTTATCTTACATTACTTGCTCCTTCTTTCCAAAATCCCCAATTTACAAGACTCATCACTAATAATAAGAACACCTCCCTACAATTCCTTGAGAAGACAACCCGAGATTTGAATATTTCGGTTATCAATTTATTTAGGGGTTTGTTACTTGTGACAACCAAAACGTTTGTATGAAAGGACTTTTGAAGGTTTAGAAACTATACTTGCAACGAGATTTTATCTGCAAATTTCTAGACCACGCAAAAGTTCCTCTCATCAATCTTCAATTCTTCAAAATGGCGTCGTTGCCGGGGAATTGCAAACGTGTGCCTTATTATTGGTTATTGTAAATATCTGCTTTTTACTTGTTTATTTGTTTTTATTTTTGTTTTTATTTTTGCTTTTTCGTAAATTAAGAGGTTATTGGTTTTTTATTTATTTATTAAAAAATTTTTCAAAAAAAATTTGTTCTTTGTGTTCATCTTGACCTTCAAGTTGTTCTTAGTTGTTTTCTTCGTTTTGATTTAAAAAAATTTTAAGTTTGGTGTCATTTTATTGTTTTTCTCTTTCCTCATTCAATTCAAAAATATCTTTTCTCTTTATTTTAATTGAATTTTCCAGTTATTTTTGCAATTAAGAGGTTATTGGTTTTTTATTTATTTATTAAAAAATTTTTCAAAAAAAATTTGTTCTTTGTGTTCATCTTGACCTTCTTGACCTTTTTCGTGTTCATCTTGACCTTCAAGTTGTTCTTAGTTGTTTTCTTCATTTT
>NC_029791.2:59309750-59365908 GCF_000816755.2 Arachis ipaensis
TTATTTGTTTTTATTTTTGTTTTTATTTTTGCTTTTTCTTAAGTTAAGAGGTTATTGGTTTTTATTTTAAACTTTTTATCTTATCTTATCTTATTTCAAAAATCAAATTTCAAAATTCAAATTTTAAATTTTTTTTTCAAAATTCAAATTTAAAATTTTTCAAATTTCAAATTTCAAGTTTCAAAATTAAAATTTCAAAAATTTAAAATTCAAATTTTAAAATTTAATTTTCAAATTCAAAATTTAGATAACCTTTTAATTTAAATTTATTTTTATTTTCATTTTTAATTTTTATTTGCTACTATAAACTCTCACCCCTTTGGCTATGAGTCTGGTTACAATTATGTTGCAGGAAGAGGAAATTACAAGGAGACCAGGCATCAAGGTTAGAACAATCAAAGATGGGAGGAGCCACAAGGATTTGATCAACCCTCATGGCAACAACCACCTCCAATGGACTATGAACAACCACCACCATATGCCTATGAATCCTCTCCTCAAAATAACTCTGGACCACCATACTCACAAGCCCCTTACCACCAAACACCTCCATATGACCCTAACCCACATCCACCATACCAACCATCCTATGAACCAAATGAGCCATACATAGATCCACCCCAACCTCTATTGGATAACAATACACTCATCTCTAACATCATTGGTCTCACCTCTACACTCCAAAATCTTATATCCCGCATGAACCAACCCTCTACCTCCAATATTCAACCCTCAAGCTCTAGTGCACTTCCTTTTTAACCACATAATGATCTTTTCATCCCATCACCACCCTCCATGGAAGAGCACCCACATCCATCAATCCAAGTGCAAGATGATCCCAATTATACTATTGATATGGAACAGGAAAGAAGGAATCATCTTCGCGAATCCATACTTCATAAAGAGCTAGAGGAGGCCCTACGGGTAAAGGTAGGAGAGACCCTTGAAGATGAAGGAGTAGTTGAAAGGAGTTGTCATGGAAAGAAAATCATCGAGAATGAGTATGATTTTATACTTAAACAACTGGACAAAGCATCAATTATTAAAAAGGAAGAAGTGGTTGCAAACATAAGAGATGCTGTACCTCCATTGAAAAGTCCAGTCACAGAGCCTCCTTCCATGGTGTTTGATGTTGATGTTGATGTTGAGGAGAGTGTACAACCTCCAAGGCATATCATGGCTAAAGACTTTGAAGAGGTTGATCAAGAGATGGAAATTCAAGAAGAAAAAGTACTACCTCCCATGCCCTTGGTAAGTAATGAAGAAGAGATTGAATTGGAAGAAGGCTACCAAGAGGAAGAGGTTGAAATCAAAGAAGTTTGTAAAGAGGTGGAAGTTGTCAAAGAGCACAACGGAGTGGAGCTTGAAATCACCTTGCCAAAGTTATTGGAGACCCCTCCCCCTAAGTTGCCATCATCCTTCACAACATTCAAATGGGTAAAATTCATATCCCTTAGCTTTCTAGTTCCACTTGAATATGGGCTACTGGAGACGGATGGTCAACTTAGAGCTCTTTGTGGCATTAAGAGTAAGAGGAAGATGGTCAGTGGTAAGAATTGTCCTGCAAGGTTCATTATGGTTGGAAGCTTTAAGTTTAAACGCAAAGGTTGGTGTAAAGCTCAACTGAATGGGTCTAGGAAGTTGGTTGGCCGCTTTAGTGAGAATTCAGATTGCTTGCCACCCGGATGGAATCATGATGATCAACAAGAAGACGGGTGCAATAGCAAGGTTTGGGATCCTGGAATCTGTTCTGACATCCAACACCCCGGGAGCCTAAGAATCTGTTTGAAGCTGCTCAAAGGCTTTACGTGCCTAGTTTGGGATCCCGGAGGCCATTCGAATTACAAACATTGGTGGAGATTCCTGGATGAGTTCAAGCACAAGCCACTATAACAGGAAGTTCATCCAATGTCCAACTTAAGGACTTTAACTAAAAGTGCTAGGTGGGAGACAACCCACCATGGTATGATCGTTCCTTTTTCATTTAGTTTTATTTGTTTTCGAGTTTTATTTTATTTTATTATATTGAACCTGGAGTTTTGCATCACATTCATATTAACACTGCATTCTGCATTTTTTTTAGATTATAAAAAAAAACGTTACGCGACGCGACTGCATCATTGACGCGTCTGCGTTGAATGGGAATATTGGCCTCCCACGTGACCGCGTGCCCCACGCGGCCGCGTGACCTGGATTTCGACGTAACAAGGGTGCACGATCGAAAGTTGTGCTAGAGTGGAGCTGGATTGGTGCTGAGTGCATAATCCTTCCCACGCAGCCGCGTGAGCGACGCGACCGCGTCATATCCTTCTAAAAGCCCACTCACGCGATCACATGCCCCACACGATCGCGTCACCCAAAGTTTGGCACTAATATGATTATGAACAGAGAGTTGTGCGAGTGCGAGGCTGCCCTCGCGCCAGTAGCATAAGCTGTGTCACGCGACCGCGTGACCGACGCGACCGCGTCGATTAATTTAAGCACAAGTCACGCGACCGCGTCATCCATGCGTCCGCGTCGCCTGCGCCGCACAGCTTATCCAGATCAGCCAATTATCTTATCTTTTCTTCTCTAATCCTAATTTCTTCCATCTTCTCTTCTTTCTCTCTCCTCCTTACTTTCTTTTTCTTCACTTCTTTTCCTTCTCATTCTTCTTATCTTTCATTTTATTTCACTTAATTTATTTGTATATTTCATTCATTGCATCTTAATTTTGTGCATATTTTTATTTTCTTTTCTAAATTAATTATTCTTCCTTTGGTGTTAAAATTTTCTTATTTAACTGTTGCATTTTCTCTTGAATTATTTTGGGTGCTTAGAGACTTGTTTTACTCTGGTTAGGTAATATTATTTAAAACAATGCCAATCTTTTATACCTGCATCAATTTTGCATTGACATGAATTTACATTACCTCTCTTTACCCACACTCCCTCATTATTGCAAAATTTTGCACCACTGGTATGCCATGGCTTCTATTGTTTTCTCACATACATGTTGAAGCTTCCATGTAAATGAGACCCTTATCAGTTGGCATTAACCCACCCATACTTCATTTATTTTCTTATCTTTATCTCTGGGTTACTGTTCTTCTTTTTTCTCTTCTTTCAGGCTCGCCACCGAAGACGGAAAAAGGGAGAAACTTCAAAAAGGGGAGAAAAACAAGTCCATCTGCACAATCCTTGAAGAAAAGCATCAGTTGGAACAACCCGTCCACTTGCACATCTCAGCATGCACCGAGGACGGTGCAATCTTTAAGTGTGGGGAGGTCGATACCGACTTCCATGGGTTAGTATTTTCTTTTCAACACCATTGTTTTATTTTCTTTGTTTGTTCATTATTGCATTTGCATGTTTAATTGCATGTTTGTTTGATTTTATGCATTTAGCTACTGCTTGGTTGAGAAATAATAAGTTTCTTTTTAAAGACCCTATTTTTGAAAAATTTTCACTAATTTAAAATCAAAATTTTTGTGTTAAACTTATCAGAAGTTGTATTTGGAACATGGTTTTTGAGTTAAAGAACACACAACCTGTGAGATTTTGAACCTAATTATATGGTTACATTATTTAACCATAAGTATTTTATTCTTGTGTGTTTTCTTCCCTATGATTGCAATCTTTGCTTTGTTCCATTCTATATGTCCATTATTTAGTATATTTACATGCTTGCATATGATTGAGGCCATTATTTGATTTAGCTCACTTATCCCAAATAAGCCTACCCTTTAAATTACCTTTGTTAGCCACTTTGAGCCTTTTTAATCCCCATTTGTTCTATATTTTACCATATCACTAGCCTTAAGCAGAAAAACAAATTAAATACCCCAATTGAATCTTTGGTTAGCTTAAGATAGAGATTGTGCATCAACTAAGTGTGGGGAAATTATGGGAACATGGGTTAATAAGGGAATGTATCATGTTTCTAATTTATTTGAATATTGGGAATTTGGGAACCTACTCATGAAAAACCAAAATAGAAAAATAATGGAAAATCCATGTACATTGATAAGTTATGTTTATCTCTCTACAAAAAAAAAGAGAAAAATCCAAAAATATTCAATAAATAAGTAAATAAATGAGGGGACAAAATTACCCCAATGCTAAGTTAATAAAAAGATCACTGCACATGTGATAAAAGTAAAGAAATATCAAAATTTTGGTACATGAGTATGGGAATCATATAAAAGTGGGAATTTTGGGTAGTTAGGCATGAATTTAACAGTATATAGAGTATATGTATATTAGGTGAGAACTTAGGTTAGTCAAAGATTCATATTATAGCTCACTTGGCCATACATATATCCTCACCCTTACCTTAGCCCCATTACAACCTTGAAAAGACCTCATGATGTTTGCATTAGTATGCTAAATATGTGTTGATTGGTTAGATGAAGAACAAAGTTTAGAAAGCATGATTAGAGAAGAGTAGAGTGAATTACCCTATACACTTGAGAGACTAGAGTGATATACACTACCAGTAAGGGTTCAATGCTTGATTCTATGTTCCCTGCTTTCATGAGCTATCTTCTTACAAGTTTACTTGTACCTTATTTTGTATGATTTGAATTAGTGGAATCCTATTTATATTTGTCTTGGAGAATTTATTTATTTTTAACCAAGTAGGTAGAAACATTTTGCATGTAGTTGCATTCATATAGATAGGTTGCATTTCATACATTCTATCATTCCTCTTCACCCCTTTATAGTTTCTCTTGAGCTTAACATGAGGACATGCTATTGTTTAAGTGTGGGTAGGTTGATAAACCACTATTTCATGGTTTATCTTGTACTCAATTGAGTGGTTTTTATCAACTCTTTACCCATTTATTCATACTAATCGCATGCTTTATGTTTTCCTTTTTGATTTTGTGCTATGATTGAAAACATGCTTCTTTGGCCTTTATATTGCTAATATTAATCCTCTCTTATCACCATTAGATACCTTGATATGAGTGTTAAGTGTTTTCAGAGATTACAGGGCAGGAATGACTCAGAGGATAGAAAAGGAAGCATGCAAAAGTGGAAGGAATACAAGAAGTTGGAGAAACTGCTAAGTTGTCCAGTCTGACCTCTTCGCACTCAAACAGCTATAACTTTAGCTACAGAGGTCCAAATGACGCGGTTCTAGTTGCGTTGGAAAGATAACGTCCGGGGCTTCGATTTGATGTATAATTTGTCATAGCTGCCTCAACGTTAGGCGACGCAAACGCGTGAATGACGCGCCCACATCGTATCTGCGAACTTCAATCCGCGCAGACGCGTGGACGACGCCTCCGCGTCACTTGCCCGCGACCTGAACGTAACAGAAATCGCAGGGAGTGATTTTTGGGCTATTTTTGACCGACTTTTCAGCCTAGAACACACAGATTAGAGGCTATAAAGTGGGGGAATGCATCCATTCATTAACAAGCTTTCATTTTCACAATTATAGGATTTAGATGTAGTTTTTAGAGAGAGAGGTTCTCTCCTCTCTCTTAGGATTAGGATTTACGATGTCTCTTAGTTTTAGGAGTACCTCTCAATCCCAGGTTCAATGTTCTTTTACTTTATATTTATCTCTTACTTTCAGATACTTTAATGCTTATATTAGTTACGTTGCCTATTTAGCTTATGCTACATTCATGTTATGATTTTCTTAATTAATATTATTTGAGGTATTTCAGATTTAAGATTGCTTTGCTTTATTTATATTGATGCTTTTAATTTAATTTAGAATTTTCCCTCTTGGATTTGGTTGAGTCATTGGAGACACTTGAGTTATCAAACTCATTGTTGATTGAAAATTGGAATTCTTCAAGAATTAATTCGAGTTCTAATAACTCTAACTTTTCTCAAGGAAAGACTAGGATCTGAGGAAGAAAAATTAATTCATCCACTTAACTTACCTTTATAGTTAGAGGTTAACAAAGTGGGAGAAAAATCCAATTCTCATCACAATTGATAAGGATAACTAGGACAGGACTTCCAGTTCTTATACCTTGCCAAGAGCTTTGTTATTTATTATTTTAACGACTTGTTATCTTACATTACTTGCTCCTTCTTTCCAAAACCCCCAATTTACAAGACTCATAACCAATAATAAGAATACCTCCCTACAATTCCTTGAGAAGATGACCCGAGATTTGAATACTTCGGTTATCAATTTATTTAGGTGTTTGTTACTTGTGACAACCAAAACTTTTGTAAGAAAGGTTGATTGCTTGGTTTAGTAACTATACTTACAACGAGAGTTTACTATAACCTCTAAACCATCAATCTTCAGTTCTTCAGTGATTCTTTTATGTCTCCTTTTAGGCTCGTACTAATATTGGTTGTTTTGTCCGGGATGCCTCTGATCTGGACTTTCTCTACTTCACCTTCAGGTTGTGGGAGGAGTTATTCCCGCCTCTGAACTCCACCGAGTTCGATTGTGTGGAATTCTTCTCCTCTGCCTCTGAGGTTTAGACTTTCGTTGTAACAGCGGTGCGCCATCTTTTGGTCTACTTTTATTGTAGCTAGCCCTTCTGTAGTTGGGAATTTCATGCAACAGATGTGGAGTCGAGACTATTGTGCCGAGCTGATTCAATGTTGTCCGGCCTATTAAGGCGTTGTAGGCTGAACTCACGTCGACCATGATGTAGTCTATCTTGAGTGTTCTTGACTGGTTTCCTTTTCCGAAGGTTGTGTGTAGTGAGATGTATCTAAGTGGTTGAACTGGGGTGTCTCCCAGTCCGAACAGGTTGTTTGAGTATGCTCTAAGTTCTTTTTCTTCTAGGCCGAGCTTGTCGAAGGCAGTTTTGAACAAGATGTCGGCGGAGCTCCCTTGGTCTATTAGTGTGCGGTGGAGATTTGCGTTTGCCAATATAATAGTGATGACCATGGGATTGTCATGTCCTGAGATGATACCGGCTGTGTCCTCTTTGGTGAAAGTAATTGCAGGGATGTCGAGTGCTTCCTCTTTCCCCTCGACATGATATACTTCTTTAAGATATCTTTTGCTAGATGATTTCAAGATTCCTCCTCCCGAAAATCCGCCGTGTATCATGTGGACATGTCTTTCTGGTGTACGAGGTGATCGATTGGTTCGTCTGACATCTTCATTCCTTCTTCTTTTTCTTTGCTCATCGTCTCAGGTGGCCAGGTACCGATCTAATTTTCCTTCTTTTACTAGTTTTTCTATGATGTTCTTTAAGTCGAAACATTCGTTGGTAGAATGCCCACGGATTCGATGATATTCGCAATATTCAGTCCGATTTCCTTCTCCTTTTTTGCCTTTGAGTGGTCGAGCTGGGGGTATTTTTTCAGTGTGGCAGACTTCTCTGTAGACATCCACAAGAGACACCCGAAGAGGGGTGTAATTGTGATATTTTTTTATTTTCTCCCCATGTCGATCTTCCTTCTTTTTGGATTCCTTGTCCTTATCCTGGGAGGGATAGGTGAATCCAGATTTTGAGGTCTCTCCTAGTCGGGAGTTTTCCTCTATGTTGATGTACTTCTCTACTCGTTCTTGTACTTCGTTCAGAGATTTGGGGTGTTTTTTCGATATCGATTGGCTAAAAGGTCCCTCTCGTAAGCCATTGATGTGGCCCATAATGGCGGCCTCTGTTGGTAGGCTTTGTATGTCCAGGCATATTTTGTTGAATCTTTCCATGTAGTTGCGAAGACTTTCCCGATCTCCTTGCTTGATTCCTAATAGACTTGGGGCGTGCTTAGCCTTATCTTTTTGGATGGAGAATCTGGCCAGAAATTTCCTAGCTAAGTCGTTGAAGCTTGAGATGGACCTAGGAGGTAGATTGTCGAACCATCTGATCGCTGTCTTTGTTAAGGTAGTTGGAAAGGCTTTGCAGCGAACTGCATCTGAGGCGTCGGTGAGGTACATTCTACTTCTGAAATTGCTGAGATGATGACCAGGATCTGTAGTGCCATCATATAAAGGCATATCCAGGAGTTTAAAGTCTTTAGAGATTTTGGTCTTCATGATCTCCCTAGTGAATGGATCTTGATCCTTGCGAGAGCTGTCCTCATGGATGGATCGGGTAGCTTTGGTTTTGAGATCGGCTTCGAGTTTTAGAAGTTTATCTTCTAATTCCCGGCGCCGCCTTATCTCCCTTTGTAGATCTTTCCTAACTTCTCGCTGATGTTGGGCTTCTTTTTCAAGTTGTTTTAAGCGATCTTGAAGTGCCTCCATGGCTCCCACAGTTGATGAATCGTTGTTTTTATTAGGTTAAGGAGTATCGTTTGGTGTAGTGTCCGCGTTCTTGTGCGGCGTTCTATCTTCCAGATCCGAATCGTGGTCGTTGTCATGGTTGTTTGCCATAGTGATGGGATGACTTCTAGGGTCCCCGGCAACGGCGCCAATGTTCCGAGGGTTACCTAAAACTGTAGGTCGATCTCGGATGAGATCTTCTATACTGGTCGGAGATGACGTGTCTGGTTAGTGGATGGTGGCCGGAATGATCGTGTTCGACTTGTTGGACTGCTGCGCTGCTGATCCGTTGTCACCGGAGGGTGGTGGTACCTGCAAGGGACTCCGATGCTTAAGTTAGCAAGGGTATTGAGCAGGTTTTCAGTAGAATCAGAGTATGAGTTATACCTGGGTGCTCCAGTGTATTTATAATAGTGTGGGCTGAACTTTTTAGATAAGATAAGTTAGTTATCTTATCTTATCTTATCTTATCTTTGGGTGAGGTTAGCTTATCTTCAAGGGAACCGCCTTTATCTCTATAGGCTTGGACTGCCTTTGGATTTGGGTCGTGTTCCTCTATTTGGGCCCCTTACTGGCCTTTCTTGGCAGTTTGGCCGAGTTCTTTGAGAAGAGGTCGGATAGTTGGACCTGTCGAGGTCGGTCGCCTTGTCGCTAAACATCCTGGGTCAGGTAGCTCGACCCAGGGTATGAACAGAGAGTTTCACCATCTTGTTGCCTGAAGGTTTGCACCTCAGCTCTCAACCTGTTGATTCTTTGAGGAGGATAGAATCTCACCAAGAATTTGTTCACCACATCTTCCCAGGTTGTCAGAATCTTCTTCGGGAAGGATTCTAGCCATTTAGCTACTTTATCCTTGAGTGAAAAGGGAAACAGAAGCAGCCTATAAGTGTCAGGATGAACACTATTAGACTTCACAGTATCACATATCCTTAAGAAGGTGGTGAGATGTTGATTGGGGTCTTCTTGGGCACTTCCTCTGAATGCACAGTTGTTCTGGACCAGGGTGATGAGCTGGGGCTTTAGTTCAAAGTTATTGGCATGTATGGTTGGCTTTTGGATGCTACTTCCACAATTTCCTAGGTTTGGATTGATATAAGAGCCTAGAACTCTTCTCTCTTGCCCAGCATGATTCACTGGACCTTCTCTAGCATGGTTGTGAACCTCCTTTTCATGGTGGTTCTCCATATTCTCCTCCATGTCTGGATCAAAATACTCTTTCTCTTCCTCAGCACCACTGACTCTATTTCCTCTTGCTTCCCTCCTTAATCTAAGGAAGGTCCTCTCAGGTTCAGAATCAAAGGAAGTTGAAGCCTCGCTTCTTCTACCTATCATACAACTAACAAGGCAAAAAGCAAGAGAGAAATTGACTGGAAATTACTCTTGTTAGAATGGCTGTTAGTGTGAGTGATGCAATATATCAAACAGTTAGTGGGTTAGTGAACTGAATTGTAAATAATGAAGAAAACACAATAAACGGGTAAGGGATAAAGGAAAGAAAATAACTAAAATTGAAAGTAAATCACTCAAATGGAATTAAGCAAAACAAAAGAAAAATGCTCAATCTAGTTATCCTCAAACTTAATCATTGTCGATACAAAATCAATCCCCGGCAACGGTGCCATAAACTTGATGCACGGAAACTTGTCTCTCAACAAATTTTCCTCGGCAAGTATACTGAATTATTCTCCAGTAAAAACTCACAATAGAGTGAGGTCAAATCCCACATGGATTGATTGGTCAAGCAACTTTAATTAGAGGAATGTTCTAGTTGAGCGAAGCAGAAATTGAGTTGAGTAATTGCAGGAAATTAAATGGCGAGAAAGTAAATAACAGAAAGTGTAAATGCTGGAAATAAATGCCAGAATGTAAATGGCAAAAAGTAAATTGCAGAATCTTAAATGGGGATTTGTGAAGATGAGCATAAAAGTAAATGGCAGAAAATAAAGAGAATGGGTAAGATCAGAAATGGGGGATTCATTGGGCTTAGGAGTTGTTGCATTCTCCGGATCAAGTTCATTCTCATCTCTTCCTCAATCAATGTATTCATTGATCTCCTTGGCAATCTTAAGTGATTGGATTCCAATTCCTTGGCAACCCAATCTTTCTAAGCTTGAACAATTGCCAAATTTCTTGATTTAATTGCTCATGGGAAGAGATGAAGTATGGTCACTGATTATACCACATGCATTCCCAAACCAAAGTATTGGTAGGATTATATGTCACTATATCCATTCCAAACCCCAATTTGGTCCAGCATGAGAAAGCAATTCTAGCATGATCTCCTCATTCCTCTTCCAAGGTTCCGAGGAGATCCAATTATGGAGAGCTTCTATTCCAAGATAGCTAACCAATTGGATGAAGAACAAAAGCTTTCTAGTAAAATCAAGAGAAAAGAAAGAAGAAGAATAATGAAAACTATTATTGATCCATCAAATTACTACAGAGCTCCCTAACCCAATGAAAAGGGATTTAGTTGTTCATAGCTCTAGAAATGGAAAGCCAAAATGAAAAGTACATTCTGAAAAATAACTAGAAGTTGCAGAGAAAGTAAAATATACAGAGTATAATTCTCAAGTTTCCGATCCCCCTTTTCAATTCAAAACTATCCCTATATATACTACTCATCAGATCTTCTAGTTAGCTCTTCAAGTCTTGGATATGGGCCTTTGATCTTCAGTTGAAGCAGTTGCAGTCTCTAGTGGGCTCAGCTTTGCTTGCAGAGAGAAAGTGAGTCAGGCATGGTAGAAAGTTAGTTAGGACGTTAGTGGCGTTAACGTTAAGTGTAAATTTGGGTTCGAAAACGTTAGTGATGATAACCTTTTTCACTAACGCTCCAAACCTAATTGATCCACGTTAACTTCAACGTTAGTGGCACTAACGTGGCCACTAACGTTGGCTCTTGGTCCTTCGCAAACGTTATTGGCATTCACCTTTTCCAATAACGTTGCTCCTTGCTTCTTTTCCCCACGTTAGTGATCCGTGTTAATGTAACTAACGTGGCCCTTAACGTGGGCATGCCCAAGCTTCGAGAGCGTTAGTGACACTCACCTTTGTCACTAACGTTGGCGATTCCTTGTTCCTCCCACATTAGAGTTCACGTTAATGTAATTAACGTGACTCTTAATGTGGCCAATTGTGCCCTTTTTGAACGTTAGTGGTATTCACTTTTACCACTAACGTTGGAGCTCCCCTTTTCCTCCACGTTAGTGTAACTAACGTGGCAACTAACGTGGGCTATGATGGCTTTCGAAGGCGTTATTGGTGATCACTTTTTCCATTAACGCTGCAAACTTACTCCCATTCCACGTTAGTGGTCACGTTAATTAGACTAACGTGGCTACTAACGTGGCTCTTCCTTGCTTCCTTTATCCTGAAATCAAGCAAATAAATTGCATCAAAGCTTGGCTCTTAATCATGAGATCATGCATCATCCATTTTATCATTCAATTCATGCAAAACTCTCATGAAATCATGCAAAGTTCACAATGTTTGCTTGAATCAAGGTGTAAGTGTATATCTACCCAAAACTTACTTATTTACTAAGAAAATGCATGAAACTATCCTAAAAGAGTAAAGAAAAAGGTCAGTAAAACTGGCCAAAATGTCCTGGCATCACCTGTAGAAAGATTATGAATTGGTAGCGCCAGACTCAGATGAAAGGGTTTACTTTCCATCTTTGACCCAAGGGGAACGTCCCTTCTTTCCTTTTACTTCTTTTGAGACCGACTTATTGTGGTCGTGCAATGTGGCCCCATCCCAGCTCCATCCGAACTCCTGGGACTTCATCAAGATCTTTCAGTTGCTTTGCCAAGAGTTGGATGTCACACCATCTCAAACTTTCTTTCTGTATCTTTTCGTTTTGACCAAGCTTGGGACTACCAAAAAGAAAGCTTCTTGGGTTTCTTTCAGGTCTGCCCAAGGGCACAAAGTGTTTTCTATGTATGATGAGTCTTTTAGGGGTTTTAAGAACTACTTCTTCAAGGTCCGAGCTGTTGAGGGAGCTCGACCATTTTTCTTAGAGTCGAATGGTGAACCTGCCTTCCCCTTATGTTGGCAAAAGAAAGTTGTAGTATCTAGATATACGTGGGATTGAGCAGGCTTTCATGACTTTGTTGGAGGGGATTTGGGGAGAACCTCCTCATCTTGACACAAAGAGATTTTGAGGAGACCTTTCCCTTGTCCGAGCCGAGCTGGGTAGTGGTCGACTTCTTTCTAGTTTTGACTTACTTTTTTCTTGTTTTCTATTTCTTCCAGCTTTATAACTTTGTTTTGTTTGTATTTTTCAGAAATGTTAAAAATAATGACTCCATGAGGGCCTTTAAAAAGACGAGGAAGGCTACAGCTGCCCAGAACATCTCGGCCAAGGTGGCTGGGGAAGGATCTTCTCATGTTCTGCCCAATCAGCCAGTACCGAGCTCTCCAGGACTGAGGAGGATGATTCTTACCCCTCGGGTTCATGTGATCGATCCTCCCCAGACTTCTGCTGCTACCTCTTCACCTACTGTCGTTCCTCCTCCTAAGAGACAAAGAACTGTTGAGCCCTTCAATCTGGATGCCCCCGACTTTAATACTGTTGGGTTTGTTGATCAACAGATTACTCCATGTGGTGTTATTCCTACTAACGATGTCTCTCTTCTTCGTCATTTGGATTTCATTACTCGGAGCAGCATTAAAATGTCACATATGGGAGTAGCTTTATATCGAACTGCCTAGGATCTTCCTATCTACGCAACAAAGGCTTTTATGGAGGATGTCAAATCAGAGCTCGATCGGATGAAGGGTTTGAAGGAAGAGCTTGAGGCAAAAGTGACTAAGTTGGAGAAAGAGTTGGAGGGTGAAAAGACTAGAGCTATTGCTTTGGCGGCTTCTGCAAAGTTGGCTGAGGATACAGCATTGAAGCATAAGGAGAGCTATGTCACCACTTATAGGGAGATGATGGATCTCAGGGAGAGTTTGGAGTCTGTCCAAGATGATTATGCTGAGCTTCAAGGTCATCTTGTGGGTAGCGTTAATGCTGCTTGTGAGAATTTGAAGGAGCAGGTTCGTGTTCTTGCGCCCGAGCTCGACCTTACTCTGTTCAGCTTGGACAACGTTGTGAGGGATGGTAAAATTGTCGCTGATGACCCTGATGATGATGACGATGTCGAGCCTCCTCCTGTGCCTGCTACCAAAGTCTCTGTTGCGCCGACTTCTTCAACTTCTACAGCTGAGGTTGGTCATCCCGAGTCGGATCCTGATTGTCAGGTCCTGAACCGGGATGATGGGACGGTAGATGCGGTGCCTCTTCATACTCGTCCTCCTTTACCCCGGAATGCTGCAACTGGGAACTCTTTAGGTCCTTTATGATTACTCTGGATATTTTGTATATAGCCCGGCTTGTGGGCTTTGAACTTTTTATATTTTGTAATTTGTGGTTTCTAACTGCTGGATACTTTTAGTTGCTTCTCTGTTAGCAACTTTATTTTTGAAAAAACAAAGTAGCTTCTTAGGTTCTTAGGGTCGACTTTGGGTGGCCTCTCAAGTCTTGCTATTATTATAACCTTGTTTCTTTTATGATATGCTTGTCTGCACCTATCTAACACCTTCTAGGTTTCTTTGAGAATGTTGGAGCCTTATTGTCCGGCCTCTCTTGATTGCCTTCATACTTGTAGTTTGATTGTGGATTTCTGGGTCCAACTTGTATGCCTTCTGTTGGCCGATTTCTTCATCTCGACCTGAAGCTATTTTCAATAACCTGTTAGTTTGGACCTTTGCCAGGTCTCTTTTATGGGTTTACCTTTTTTGGTATCTTGGTTGGGCCGGTTTTATCATGCTGGTCCTTTCTAAGTTATTTCTAGTAATCCTCTTTTTGGACCTTTGTCAAGTCTCTTTTAGGGATTAATTTTTATAACTTTTGTTCTGGGCCGACTTCATCACGCCGGTTCCATCTAAGTTATTTCTAGTAGTCCTCTTTTTGGACCTTTGTCAAGTCTCTTTTAAGGATTACTTTTTATAACTTTTGTTCTGGGCCTAACTTCATCACGTCGGTTCCTTCTAAGTTATTTCTAGTAATCCTCTTTTTGGACCTTTGTCAGGACTCTTTTAGGAATTACTTTTTATAACTTTTGTTTGTGGGAGGCCGACTTCATTATATCGGTCCCTTCTAAGTTATTTCTAGTAATCCTTTTTTGGATCTTTTGTCAGATCTCTTTTTATGGATTACTTTTATAACTTTGGTTTGTGGGAGGCCGACTTCATCATGTCGGTCCCTTCTAAGTTATTTCTAGTAATCCTCTTTTTTAGGGCTGGCCAGGCCTCTTTCTAGGGATTTACTTTTTATAACTTTGTTTGTGGTCGACTGGTCCGATTTCTTCATGTCGGTCCGTCTTTTTAAGTTATTTTTTAGCAACCCATTTTTATTAAGACCTCGTCAGGTCCTTTCTATGGATCACTTTCGATAACTTCTTGCATTATTCTATTTTTGTCGCCTTTTCATCTTTGACGATTTCGTAGAAATTGGGTTTGATCCCCGTTTGGTCAACCTTTTGATGACTTTGGTTTTCATCTTTGTGGGTCTTTATCGTGATCGTGTAGTGAATTTGGTTTTCACTTTTTGCCGATCTGTAACTTTATAATCGGGCGATGAATTTTTGTGTTTCAGATTAATGCGTCATGCAAGAGAAGATTTGTAGAGAATCTGAAAAAACTTTATTCAAGACAGAAAATATGCAAATATATACATGTGAGTGTTTTTCCCTCTAAGTCGAGCGGTTTGTAGATCTTGGCTTGGTGCCTCGTTAAAAAACCTTTTTAGGAAAAAGAGTGCACCTTATCCTAAGATCCTTATTGCCTTTAACTATAATACCTTCGTAGGTTGCAGGCGTGCCATGACCTTGGAAGCTCTTGCCCTTCGAGTTTGGACAGTCTGTAATAGCCCTTTCCAAGTACTTCTATAACTCGGTAGGGTCCTTTCCAGTTTGCTGCCAGCTTTCCTTCTCTAGGTCAATTGTTCCGATATCATTTTGGATTAGGATGAGGTCGTTCTCGGCAAAACCTCGTGGCACTACCCTTTGATTGTATCTTGAAGCCATTCGGTGTTTTAATGCCTCTTCCCTAATCCGAGCTCTTTCTCGGATTTCTGAAAGTAGGTCGAGTTCTTCCCTTTGAAGTTGGGAGTTGGCCTCTTCACTATAGTGGATCACTCTGGGCGACCTTTCTTCGACCTCCACTGGGATCATTGCCTCCATTTCGTAAGTTAATCGGAAGGGTGATTCCTTTGTGGTGGAGTGTGGAGTTGTCCGATATGTCCATAGGACTTGTGGGAACTCTACAACCCAGGCTCCCTTTGCATCCTGTAATCTCCGTTTTAGTCTGACTAATATGACTTTGTTAGCAGCTTCTGCTTGTCCATTGGCCTGGGGGGTGTTCTACGGATGTGAATTGGTGTTTTATTTTCAGATCGGCCACCAACTTTCTGAAGCTTGCATCTGTAAATTGAGTGCCATTGTCTGTGGTTATAGAGTATGGAACCCCAAACTTTGTAACAATGTTTCTATATAAGAATTTTTGACTTCTTTGAGCAGTGGCGTTAGCTAAGGGTTCTACCTCAGTCCATTTTGTAAAATAGTCTACCCCGACGATGAGGAACTTGACCTGTCCTGATCCTTGAGGGAAGGGCCCAAGGAGGTCGAGTCCCCATTTTGCAAATGGCCAGGGTGAGATTACGCTGATGAGCTCCTCTAGCGGGGCGATGTGAAAGTTGGTATGTTTCTGACATGGTGGACATGTCTTCACGAATTCTGTTGCTTCTCTTTGTAAAGTCGGCTAATAAAATCAGGCTCGGAGTACTTTTTTGGTAAGTGCCTGCGCTCCGAGATGGTTGCCACAGATGCCACTGTGTACTTCTTCTAAAACTTCTTTTGTGTTGAAAGTCGGTACGCATTTTAATAGTGGTATTGAAATTCCTCTCTTGTATAGAGTATTATTTATGATGGTGTAGTATTGTGCTTCCTGTTTTAACCTCTTTGCCTCCTTCTTATCTGTAGGGAGTGTTTCTGTTTTGAGGTAATTAATTATGGGAGTCATCCATCCCTGATCCAGACCTGTTATGGCTAGGACCTTTTCTTCTTCCGAGATTGACAGGTTCTGCAGCATCTCTTGGATGAGGCTTCTATTGTTGCCCCCTGGTTTGGTGCTGGCTAATTTTGAGAGTGCATCAGCTTGAGCATTCTGTTCTCGGGGTATGTGGCGGACCTCATATTCCCCGAGTTGTTCGAGCTGTTCCTTGGTTTTGTCCAAGTACTATTTCATGGTGGGATCCTTGGCTTGGTAACTCCCTGCTATTTGTGAGGTGACTGCCTGTGAGTCACTGAAGATGATAAGCTTTTGACCTCTAACCTCCTTAGCCAGCTTCAAACCAGCTAGTAGTGCCTCATACTCAACTTGGTTGTTTGAGGCAGGAAACCCAAATTTGAGGGAAAGTTCGATTTGGGTTCCCTGGTTGCTTTCAATTATCACGCCTGCGCCACTTCCGGTTTTGTTTGAGGAGCCGTCTACATAGAGATTCCACTCTATAGATATTTCCGAGGTGTCCGTAAACTCTGCAATGAAATCAGCCAGATACTGTAATTTGATGGCTGTTTGACTTTCATATTGAAGGTCGAGTTCGGACAACTCGACTGCCCATTGTAAGATTCTTTCTGCTAAGTCTGTTTTCTGCAGAATACTTTTTATGGGCTGGTTGGTCCGAATCTTGATGATATGGGCTTGGAAATATGGGTGGGGTCGTCAGGATGTTAGTATGAGAGCATAAGCAAATTTTTCTATCTTTTGATAGTACAATTCGGACCCTTGTAATGCTTTGCTGATGAAGTATATAGGTTGTTGTCTATTGTCATCTTCTCGGACCAATGCTGAGGCTATTGCCTGATTTCCCACTACAAAGTATAATACAAGTGGTTCTCCTTCTCGTGGCCGAGTTAGAATAGGTGGTTGTCCTGGAAGGCCTGCTCGCACTCTGTTGTCCATTCAAACCTCTTTCCCTCTTTAATGTTGGTCGGAATCTTCATGTCGAGTATAGCCTTGCATTTGTCCGGGTTGGCTTCAATTCCCCTTTGTGTGAGCATAAAACCCAAGAATTTGCCGGCTTCTACTACGAAGGTACATTTTGCAGGGTTAAGCCGCATGCCATGCCTTCTTATAGTGTCGAATACTTAGGTGAGGTCGGATAGTAACGACTCTTCACTTTGTGTTTTTATTAACATATCATCCATGTAGACTTCCATGATTTTCCCAATGTGGTATGCGAAGACTTTGTTCATTAGTCTTTGATAAGTGGCTCCTGCATTTTTGAGTCTGAATGGCATGACGATATAGCAGTAGTTTGCTTTCGGGGTTAAAAATGAGGTTTTTTCTTGGTCAGGTGGGTACATCGGAATTTGATTGTATCCTAAATATGCGTCCATAAACGAGAGGTATTTGTATCCGGAGGAGGCATCCACCAGAGCGTCGATACTTGGGAGTGGATAAGGATCTTTTGGGCAGGCTTTGTTGAGATCAGTGTAGTCGGTGCACATCCGCCACTTCCCATTTGATTTTTTTACCAAGACGATGTTAGTTAGCCATAGTGGGTACTTAATTTCTCTTATGAATCCTGCCTCCAGTAGAGCTTGTACTTGCTCTTGCACAGCTTGGGATCGTTCTGGTCTGAGCTTTCTGCGTCTCTACTATACTGGCTGAGATCCTGGGTAAACTACCAACTTGTGGCATATTAACTTAGGGTCTATGCCTGGCATGTCTGCGGCCTTCCATGCAAAGAGGTCGACATTGTCTTTTAAGAACTGTATGAGTGACTCCTTTATGTCTCCTTTTAGGATTGTGCCGATATTGGTTGTTTTGTCTGGGACATCTCTGATCTGGACTTTTCTATTTTACCTTCGGGTTGTGGACGAAGTTCTTCCCGTCCTCGAACTCCTCAGAGTTCGATGGTGTGGAATTCTTCTCCTCTGCCTCTAAGGTTTAGACTTTCATTGTAACAGCGGCGCGTTGTCTTCTGATCTGCTTTTATTGTAGCAATTCCTTCTGTGGTTGAGAACTTCATGCACAGATGTGGAGTCGAGACTACTGCGCTGAGTTGATTCAGCATTGTCCGACTTATCAGGGCATTATAGGTTGTACTCACGTCGACCACTATGTAGTCTATGTTGATTGTCTTTGACCGATTTCCTTTTCCGAAGGTGGTGTGCAGGGAGATGTATCTAAGTGGTTGAATTGGAGTGTCTCCTAGCCCGAATAGGTTATTTGGATAAGCTCTGAGCTCTTTTTTTCTAGGCCGAGTTTATCAAAGGCAATTTTGAATAGTATGTCAGCTGAGCTTCCCTGATCCACCAATGTGCGGTGGAGATTAGTGTTGGCTAATATGATAGTGATGACCATGGGATCATCATGTCCTGAGATGACGCCAGCTGCGTTCTCTTTGGTGAAGGTGATAGTGGGGAGTTCGGGTGCTCCTTCTCCTCCTTCGACATGATATACCTCCCTCAAATGTCTTTTGCGAGATGATTTGGAGATTCCTCCTCCCGCAAATCCTCCATGTATCATGTGGACATGTCGCTCCGGGGTACGAGGTGGTTGTTCAGGTCGTCCGACCTCTTTGTCCCTTCTTCTTTTTCTTGGCTTATCTGATTTGTTGGCTAAGTACCGATCTAGTCTTCCTTCTCTTACCAATTTTCTATGATATTCTTTAAATCAAAGCACTCGTTGGTGGGATGTCCATAGATTCGATAGTATTCACAGTATTCTATCCGATTTCCTCCTTCTTTCTTACTTTTGAGTGGGCGAGGTGGGGGGATCTTTTCAGTGTGGCATACTTCTCGATAGACGTCCACAAGGGACACCCAAAGAGAGGTATAATTGTGGTATTTTTTTATCTTCTTTTTTCTTAGTCTCTTTATCTTTATAGGAGAATCCAGATTTTGAGGTTTCTCCTCATCGGGAGTTTTCCTCCATGTTGATGTACTTTTCTGCTCGTTCTTGTACTTCATTTAGAGATGTGGGATGTTTTTTCGATATGGAGTGGCTGAAAGGTCCTTCTCGTAGGCCATTGATGAGGCCCATAATGGCCGCTTCTGTTGGTAGATTTTGTATGTCCAAACATGCCTTGTTTAATCTTTCCATGTAATTGCGAAGGCTTTCCCGATCTCCTTACTTGATCCCTAGTAGACTTGGGGCATGTTTAGTTTTATCCTTCTGGATGGAAAATCTGGCTAGGAATTTTTTGGCCAGGTCGTCAAAGCTTGAGATGGACTTGGGGGGCAGGTTGTCGAACCACTTAATTGCCATTTTTGTTAGAGTAGTAGGAAAGGCTTTGCACCGAGTTGCGTTTGAGGCGTTGGTGAGATACATTCTGCTTCGGAAGTTGCTAAGATGATGGTCGGGGTCTATCATGCCATCGTATAGAGTCATGTCAGGAGGTTTGAAGTCTTTTGGGATTTTGGCCTTCATAATCTCCTTGGTGAACGGGTCTTGGTCTTTGCGGGAGCTATCTTCGTAGCTGGATCTGGTATTTTTAGCTTTGAGGTCGGCTTCGATCTTTAGGAGCTTGTCCTCTAGTTCGCGACGTCGCTTAGATTCCCTTCGTAGGTCTCTCTCGGCTTCCCGTTGATATTCGACCTCTTTTTCGAGTTCTTTTAGGTGATCCTGAAGTGCCTCCATGGCTCCCGTATTCGGTGGATTCTTGTCTTTGTTAGGTTGAGAAGTATCGTCTAGTGTGACCTTCACGTTCTTATGTGGCGTTCTGTTCTCCAAATCATAGTTGTGGTCGTTGTCAAGGTTGTCTGCCATGATGATGGAATGACTTCCAAGTTTTCTGGCAACGGCGCCAATGTTCTGAGGGTTACCTGAAACTATAGGTCGATCTCGGCTGGTGAGTAGTGACCAGAACCGCCGTGTCCGACTGGTTGGACTTAGTGGTGGTGCTGATCCTTCGTCACCGGAGGGTGGTGGTACCTGCAAGGGACTCCGATGCTTAGGTTAGCAAGGGTATTAAGCAGGTTTTTAGTAGAATCAGAGTATGAGTTATACCTGGGTGCTCCAATGTATTTATAATGTTGGTAGAGTGATCTTTCTGGGAATAAGATAGTTATCTTATCTTTATCTTTAAGTGAAGTCATCTTATCTTCAAGGGAACCGCCCTTATCTCTATAGGCTGCCTTTGGATTTGGGTCGTGTTCCTCTGTTTGGGCCCTTATTGGGCTTTCTTGGTGATTTGGCCGAGCTCTTTGAGAAGAGGTTGGGTAGTCCTGATCTGAAGAGGTCGATCGACTTATTGTTGAGCAACTCGGGTCGGACAGCTTGACTGGGGTATGAACACTTGGCGTGCAGTTAACAAGCAATGAGCAATTATGAGATACTCAACGAATTAGAAGCTCAAAATGAAATATTAATCATCACACAACATCACTTACTGATAAAGATAATGAAAAACAACCAAGAAGATCTATTAAAACAATTGAAAACTCAAATTCAACATCCATGGAAAAGCAAAAAGAAGGAAAAAGTAAATAAAAAAAGTAAGTAGTATAAGCATGCAACTAAAAGAGAAAATAAGTGAGTTAACAAGAAACATCTAACTAGAAAAGGAAGATATGAAAAAAAAGTAAAAGAAGTAATGTAAAAAAAGTAGAACCTTGAGACGTGTATAAGAATCAAGGTAGAATTTTCTTGTTGTGAAAATGAGAAAGAGATAGAAGAGATGTAGGGCCACCGGAAGTGGTGGTGGTGGTCGCCGGTAAGTAGCTGGAGACGGTAGTGGTGGATTGTGGAAGGGAAAGAAGAGAAGAGAGGTGATGGAGTAGGAAGAAGAAAGAAATAAGGAAGAGGGTAGGAGAGGGACAGAACAGGGCGCGCGCGCACGATGCGCTAGCGCGTCGGTGAAGGTGGAGTGAGGGACACGTATGCGTCATTGGCGCGTACGTGTGAACACAGTTAGGCCCCTGGCACAGAGTTGGCACGAAATAGGCACAACTCTCGAGTTATATGTACCAGAGTTGGCATGCAGTGCAGGTGTGCGGACGCATGCCTGATGATGGCGGCGATGGGCGCAGATGCGCCAAGTACGCGGGCGCGTCGGTGTGGGCACAGACTAGGCACAAGCATGGCACAACTCTCTGGTTTTTGAATTAGGGAGTTCATATTACACCATTGGCGCGCGCGCACAGTTCGCTTGCGCGTCGATGGCCAAGTTGCAGGGGGCGCGCAGGCGGCATGCACGCTGGCGCGTGGGTGCCTAACGCGAAATGGGCACAAGATGGACATGACTCTCGGATTTTTGTCCCAGTAGTAAGGAATGCACCACCGGTGCACGCGCGCACAGTGCGCTTGCGCGCGGATGCCCTTTTTCCCCTTCTCTCTCTTTTTTTTTTTGAACAACATAGACCAGGCTATTCTAACACATTCTTGGGAGGTGTTTAAGCTAGTAGTCAAGAAAACACTCACAAATTCATGCACTATTCAAAACATAGAATTCTCTCCACTTCAACAATTCATCCATACCAAAATGATAAAATCTATCTAGATATTCTAGTTATCCAACAAGAACAATAAAACTAGTATTCCTAAGCAATCAACAACATCAAAAAGTCACAAAATTCACAAGAATCTAAAGCTAAAAACAAAACGGTATACACAAGGCAGATCTTACCACGGTGGGGTGCCTCCCACCAAGCATTTTTCTTTAACATCCTTAAGTTGGACGCTCAGTCGCTCAAGCTTCTCCTCCTCTAGGTGCATCAGTTAGTAGGAACACCTCTAGCTCCTTTGGGAGCTTGTAGCCATGGTATTTCTTCACTCTATGTCCATTCACCTTGAAAGTTGCTTCACTTTTAGGATCAAACAATTCCACTACTCCATAGGGTTTTATCTCCTTCACCTTGAAGGGTCCTTCCCATCTAGAACGGAGTTTACCAGGCATGAATCTAAGCCTCGAATTGTAGAGGAGAACCTCATCACCTTCTTGAAAATCCTTCTTCCGGATGTGATGATCATGAAATGCTTTAGTCTTTTCCATGTAAATCCGGGCATTCTCATATGCTTCGTTCCTCAAACACTCGAGCTCCTCTAGCTGTAATTTCCTGGCCACTCCCACCTTGGTTGGATCCATGTTGCACTACTTTACCGCCCAATAGGCTTTATACTCGATTTCCACCGAAAGGTGGCATGCCTTACCATAGACGATCCGGAAGGGACTCATCCTTAATGGAGTCTTGTAGGCCGTCCTATACGCCTATAGTGCATCTCCTAGCCAGAAGCTCCAATCCTTCCTTTGTGGATTAACCACTTTCTCCAAGATTCTCTTAATCTCCCGGTTGGACACTTCTGCTTGCTCGTTGGTCTGTGGGTGATAAGCAGTGGCAACCTTATGCAATACCCCATAGCGCTTGAGCAGCACCTCTACTTTTCTGTTACAAAAGTGAGATCCTTGGTCGCTCACGATTGCTTGTGGCAACTTATAACGGCATACAATGTGATTTCTAATAAAAGAAATGACGGTATTGGCTTCGTCAAGGCGGGTAAGTATTGCTTCTACCCACTTTGACACGTAGTCAACCGCTAACAGAATTTATAGATACCCACTTGAGTTGGGAAACGGTCCCATAAAGTCAATGTCCCATACATCAAATATCTCACAGAACAACATAGGTTGCTGAGGCATCTCATCCCTTTGGGACATGTTTCCCTACTTCTGACATTGATGGCAAGACACATAGAACTGGTTAGCATCCTTGAATAAGGTTGGCCACCAGAATCTACAATCCAACACCTTTTTAGCTGTCCTTTGTGGGCCAAAGTGGCCACCACATTCGGACGAATGGCAAGCTTCAAGAATAGGTTGAATTTCAGATTCCGACACACATCTTTGAATTACTTGGTCCACACCCCTCTTCCACAATTGAGGGTCATCCCAAATGTAGTATTTGGAGTCACTCCTCAACTTGTCCCTTTGGTTTTTAGAAAAGTTGGGAGGGAGGATTTTCGCAACCAAGTAGTTCGCCATTGGGGCAAACCAAGGAAAACTATCTGACACAGCATGCAAACTATCCAATGGGAATGAGTCATTGATCAGAAATGGGTCAAATTTTAAATTCTCAAGGAGGCTTAAATGATCCGCAACTAAGTTTTAAGACCCACTCCGGTCCCTAATCTTAATGTCGAATTCATGCAAAAGCAAGATCCAACGTATGAGTCTAGGTTTTGACTCATTCTTTGTCAATAAGTACTTTAAAGCTGCATGATCCGTGTATACCACTATCTTGGATCCTAGCAAATAAGATCTGAATTTATCTAAAGCATGAATAATAGTTAGAAGTTCCTTTTTTGTAGTGGCATAGTTGGATTGTGCTGCATCCAGTGTTTTAGAAGAGTAAACAATGACATAAGGGAGTTTACCATCGCGCTGTGCAAGCGCAGCACCTACAGCATGGTTTGACGCATCGCACATTATCTCGAATGGCAACGTCCAGTTGGGGCCTCGCACAATTGGTGCCGTGGTGAGAACTCTCCTTAACTCTTCAAACGCTTTCACACATGCACTGTCAAACTCAAAGTCCACATCTTTTTGGAGTAGGTGCGACAATGGTAAAGCAATCTTGCTGAAATCTTTAATAAAGCGCCTGTAGAATCCTGCATGTCCCAAAAACGAGCGGACCTTCCTCATAGATGAGGGGTGAGGTAAAGTGGTGATAATATCGACCTTGGCCGGGTCTACAGAAATGCCTTCACTAGATACCACATGTCCTAACACTATGCCTTGTCTTACCATAAAGTGACATTTTTCAAAATTCAAGACAAGGTTAGTGTCAACACATCTAGCTAAGACCTTGGCCAAGTTCTTTAAGCAACAATCAAATTAGAATCCATAAACACTGAAGTTATCCATAAAGACTTCCAGACAATTCTCCATTAGATCGGAAAAGACACTGGTCATACACCGCTAAAAGATAGCAGGTGCATTACATAGTCCAAATGACATCCTTTTGTAGGCAAAGGTGCTAAAAGGGCAAGTAAATTTTGTCTTTTCTTGATCTTCAGGAGAAATGTGAATCTGGAAGTAACCAGTGAATCCATCAAGAAAGCAATAATGGGATTTACCCGCCAAACGGTCCAACATCTGATCAATAAAAGGCAAAGGGTAGTGGTCCTTTCTTGTAGCGGCATTCAACCTTCCATAATTGATGCAGACTCGCCATGCATTTTGTACTCTCTTGGTGACCACTTCACCATCATCCTTTTTAACCGCAGTGATGCCCGATTTCTTGGGAACAACCTGGACCGGGCTCACCCACTCATTGTCAGAAATTGGGTATATGATACCCGCATCAAATAGTCTAGTGACCTCTTCCTTTGCGGTTTCCTAACCGGCCTAGCTCCCTCTTGGAGAAATATACAATGCATGCACTTGCGAGGGTCAATCCCACAATATCAGCTAGACTCCAACCAATTGCCTTCTTGTACTTTCTTAGAACATCTAGGAGCTTCCCTTCTTCTTCACTAGAAAGCTCACTAGCAATAATGACCGGAAACTTTTGGTTGTCCTCTAAGAAAGCATACTTCAAATAAGATGGAAGATGAGGTTCCTTTTCATCAAGCTCACGGAGTTCACTTTCAACAATTTTCTCTTGTTCATCCTCTTGGTCATCCGTCTCTTCAACAATAGGGTAGCATAACTTGTTGTAGTCTTCTTTTCGTACTTCCGCTACCACTTCATCGATTACATCACATCGGAGAACGGAATGCTCTTCGGGAGGATGCTTCATGGCTTCTTCTAAATTGAACTTGATAGTCTTGTCTCCAACCTCAAAGGAATATGTGTCGGTGAAGGCATCTAACTTGAATTTAGAGGTCTTAAGGAAGGGTCTACCAAGTAGAACGGAGGATGAGCTTCTATTTTCCGTTGGAGGCATTTCAAAGATGTAAAAGTCAACCGAAAAGACCAAGTCCTTGATTGCCACAAGTACATCTTCTTCTATTCCCATCACAGTGATTACACTCTTATCGGCTAAGACAAACTTCGCCGCTGACTTCTTTAATGGAGCTAAATTCAACCGCACAAAGATAGAAAGTGGCATGATGCTTACGCAAGCTCCTAGATCATACATACAGTCATGAAAAGTGCGCCCACCAATACAACAAGACACCAAACAAGGTCCAGGGTAACCACATTTCTTTGGAATAGGTTCCATCAAAGAAGAAATTGAACTACCCAAGGATAATGTCTCCAACTCTCCTATCATATCCTTGTGTGTACACAAGTCTTTTAGAAATTTTGCATACTTCGGAATTTGTTGGATAGCATCAAGAAGTGGTATGGTTACCTCCACTTTCTTGAACACTTGAAGCATGTTCAAATCAAATTCCGGCGTCTTCTTTGCTTTCTTCACCAATGAAGGGAATGGGATAGGAATGGACTCATCCACTATAGCTTTCCTCTTGGGTTCCTTAAGGCTTACTCCTTCTTCCTCATGCCTTTTGTCTACCTCCTCTTCTTCATGTGGAGCTTCAACAACCACTTCTTCCTCATGAATGTCTTCCATAACCCTAGGAGGTATCTCCTCTAATGTAGTCCCCGACCGTAGAGTAATGGCATTGAGACCGCCCTTGGGGTTTGGTTGGGGTTGGGAAGGAAGGCTACAAGAGCTTGAGGGTTGGTTAGTGTTGTTGGAGGAGGACATGGACATCTTCGAAATCATGTCGGTGATATTGGCTAATTGAGCACTCATGGCCTCGAATTGAGCCTTATAGCCCTCGTCTCGTTTATCCACAGCGGCTCTAAGCTCATCAACTTGATTGATGGAAGATGAAGAGGATTAGTTGGATTATTGTCTATGGTGTGGTGCTTGGTATTTGGTGTAGTTGTTTTGGTTTTGGTTGTGGTAATTTAGGTTGGCTTGGTGGTTGTTGTTATTGTGGTGGTATTGAGATGAAGATTGGTTGCTGTTGTAATGAGAAGAAGAGTTATTCCATCTTTGGTTTTGATTGCTCCCTTGTGCATTATCCCTCCACCATTGATTTTGATTACTACCATGAGAGTAGTTGTTTTGGCTTTGAGAAGGATAGGACGAACGGTTGTTATAATTCACATTGGCCACGACAAGGGCATGCTCCTCTTGAATTTGATGGCATTGATCGGTATAATGTGTGGTGCTAGAGCACAAACCACAAATTCTAGGAGGGCCTTCAAGTTGAGCAACTTGAGGTGGGGCTTGGATGGCTTGGATGGAGTAGTATTCCTTTTGATCTTTTTGTATTTGCATGAGGATAGTGGTCATGTCCCCAAGAGCCTTGGTTAAGCTTGCTTCGGAAGGGTGATGCCAAGGCATCTTAGGCTAGTTTCACTAGCATTTTTCTGTTAGTTTTAGTTGTTTTATGCATTTTCTTGAGCTTAAAGTAACCAAGAATGGTTAAATGAATAACAAAGCAATGAACCATCCAAACAGTATGATTTTGATGCAAATTCCATGAGTTTTTAGTTATATTACTTGAATGCTATGAATGGAAGATTTCTCATGAAATTTTGCAAGACTTTGATGCAATTGTTTGGATGATTTCAGGGAAGAAGAGGCTAAGCAAGGAAGCAACAAAATCAATAAAGGAAGCTTGAATATCACATGTGGAGTTTAGGTTCCAGTTTAAGCCTAAACTGGAGCTTAAACGCCAGAATCATGAAGGCTAAGAAATGCTGGAATTGAAGTTTAACCTCCAGTTTAGCCTTAAACTGGAGGTTAAACGCCAGAATTAGAATTCCAATCAGGAAGCACTTCCACGTTTAACCTCCAGTTTAACCTTAAACTGGAGGTTAAACGCCAGAATTAGAATTCCAATCAGGAAGCACTTCCACGTTTAACCTCCAGTTTAACCTTAAACTGGAGGTTAAACGCCAGAAAGGGGAAAAGCACCAGGGAGCCATTTCCACGTTTAAGCTCCAGTTTGACCTTAAACTGGAGCTTAAACGTGTTCGACCTCCAGGGCTGCCTTTTCTACCTCCACGTTTAAGCTTCAGTTTAACCTTAAACTGAAGCTTAAACGTGTTCGACTAAGTTACCCTCCAGGGCTTCCTTCTTCCATTTTCACGTTTAAGCTTCAGTTTAACCTTAAACTGAAGCTTAAACGTGCTACCACAAAAGGCATCACTGGAAGTGTCTGGCGTTTAAGCTACAGTTTAAGCTTAAACTGCAACTTAAACGCCACTCTTGGAAAAGGTTTATGATAAAAGCAACTCTTGACTAGACATGGGAATTGGGGTTACTATCCTTGTCTAATAACCATATCTTGACAATTATGAGGAACCAAACTCATTAAGTCTACTTCTATACTTGAAGTATGTTAAATGGTTTGGTCAACATCAACCCATAAGGTCCAACCTAACTACTAATTAACTTAGTAGTAAGCTAGTGTCAATGGCTATCAAATTGACCACTAAGGGTTCCCAAATCATCAAATCTATTAGACCCAATGACTCAAGTTTACCCAATTCCCTTAGCCTAGGCCAAGAGTAAAGAGAATTACTCCATAATCAAAGGAAACATTTCATCAAACACATGGTAAGCATTAATAAAAGACCTATTCAAATTGCAATTAATTTGGAACTAACAAGTACCCACTAACAATTATCAACATACAATCACTCAAACAACACAATTAATCATGGAAATCATCAATGCAACAATAACAAATCAAGATTCACAAGATTCATGAGATGGGTATAAAATGACAATTGACTAGAAATCATAAATCTAACACAAGATCCAAACAAAATTATACTAGAGAATTTAAATTAAATAATTAAAACTAGTAATTAACAAGATCTAATTCAGAATTTAATAAGGGAAGATCAAATTAAACCTAGATCTAGAGAGGAACAAGGGTTTCTCTCTCTAGAAGAACAATAACCAAAAACTAGCTAAGAATTGTTTCTAAGTGTAAAATGATTGATCCCTCCCCTTTCCCCCTAGCATCCTTGGGTCTTATCCATGCAGAACCAGCTTGAATTTGGGCCTGATGAGCCTCAGAAATCGCCAGGCACGATTTCCTTTAATGAGGTCACGTGCAGCTTTCCGCGCGTGCGCGCCATGCGTGCCTGCGCGCCGATTGCTTTTGTGATCCACGTGTGCGCGCCATGTACGCGTGTGCGTCGGTGTGGATTTCCTAATCTGTGCGGATGCGTCTATCCTTGCGCGCCGCTTCCAACTGTCCACATCCAGGCGTGCGCGCGAGGTGCGCGTGCGCGCCCATGCTGGAATTCCTAAAATCCAAATCTTCATGTTCCTTCCTCTTGTGCATGCTTTGTTTCTCTCTTCTAGCCATTCTTGCCCTATAAATCCGGAAATCACACAACAAATACATTACGGCACCGAATGGCAATGAAAGAGGATCAAAATATAGCAATTCAAAGGCAAAATAAGCATGTTTTTCATCATGGAGCAATATTAGGAAAGGGAACACAAAACCATACAATTCTTGTCGATAAGTGTGAAAAATATTGACAAAACCCCCAAATTCTACACAATATAAAGCACAAAATTGGGGTTTATCAATCCCGCCTGTCGAGGTAGCGGCGGCGGCGTAAGGGCGGTGGCAAGAGTATCCCGCTCGCATCCCTTCGGATCATCAGAGTGTGCAGGCACAAAACCCTGGACAGTGATCCGAGCACTATATCTCGGGGGTTCCCAACAATGATTCCGAAGGGCGACATCTCCTAGGAGATGTGTCGGGTTGGCAGTTGAACCGACAATGTGATATCACAGCTAGTAGGACATGCATTCATCATATGCATTTTCTATCTGTTTGCATGCTTTGACTACTTGAAATGGCTTGCCTATTTGTATAACATGCCTAATTGCTATTTGAATTAATTGCCTTATATGCTTCTACTTGTGTTTTACTTGCATTGTATATTATCTGTGTTTTCTACGGGGATTGAAGAGGTTTGGAAGGCGGTGGCAATGTGATCGCATGGAGGGGGTCGGTTGGTGAAGGCTGTGGGACAGCGGTGTTTGGTTAGAGTAGAAACCGCCTAAGATAGATTACCCGGTTTAATTATGTTAAGGTTTTTATATTATGCTTATTTGTTTTAGTATGCCTTAATATTGAAATCTTGTGATGGATATGAAGCTTTGGATTGCCTTTGGCGTCCCGGGGTCTTATATCCTACATCACTGGGCACTGTTACCATACTGAGAACCTCCGGTTCTCATACCATATTTCTGTTGTGTTTTTTAGATGTAGGTCGCAACCCACCTCGGTGAGTTGTCTGGTTGGTGACAGAAGCAGAGGATCCATATATCTTTTTGAGTCTTTTTGACTTATTTTGTATATGTCTCTCACTTTTGTATTTTGTTTTGCCTAGAGGCTTGTATTTGAGAGAACAAAACTTGTATAAGCTGTTTTTACTGTCAGATTTTGTATGTATGTATATATGGCTAGCCGGCTTAAACTCCGCGAGCCGTGGCTAGACTATTATGATATTACACTATTATATTTTGATCTATCTTATCTATATCTTGTGCTTTAAGTTAGAAGCTTCGTTAGTACGTTTGTGATTTTCAAATCCTATTTTTGAGCTATATTCTTCATCGGGCTTCTAGATTATACTATTCTTTCTATATATATCATATGTATGAGTTTAGAACTGTCGTGATCTCTGATTAACCTTTGCTTTACGACGTGAGGTAAAGCTTAGGCTAATTAGGGTGTGACATTTAGTGGTATCAGAGCCTGGTTCATCCTCGTGAACCTGAGGGATGGACCGATTGTGCTTCATTGCATACTCTGGGTCATTTTTCTTTCATGCTATTTAGGTTATCTACTTGATATTTCATAGCATGCTTGTTTGTGAGTGCCTGTCTGGGGATAATTAAAACACTAGGCTTTTGATATTGAGACTGATCCCTTTGATATCGACTGTTTGGTGTAGACAAGAAACCCAATGGCCACTCGTGGATGAGGTCGAGCACGTACACGAGAAAGTAGGAATGAGCAACCAGCTAATAACCATGCCAAGTTCATGGCGGTGATGACGAATCTGGCGAACATCATGGAAACGAATGCTGCTGCGACTCTACAAGCTGTGCAGAGGTTAGCTCAACCGGTCAGAAGCAGAAACGAAAATGGAGAGGGTGCTGAGGGCAACTTGAAAGGTGTTCCGAGAACTCTAGCTGCTTTTCCTAAAGCTGACCCCCTGGTTTTCACTGGTTCAACAAACCATACTGAAGCAAACAACTGGTTCCAAGCTGTGGAGCGTGCATTGCTAACTCCAAATGTACTGTATGACCAGTTCGTAGAGCATGCGACTTATCAACTAGTGGGAGAAGCTCAGCAATAGTGGCGAGGAGAGCGCCAACTATTACAGCAACAGAACGTGAGCATTACTTGGGTGTTATTCGGGGAAGCTTTCAACAAGAAGTACTTTTTTGAGTTAATAAAGAAGGCCAGAGAGTTGGAGTTCTTACAGCTGATGCAAGGGTCCATGACTATAGCTGAATACACTAGTAAGTTTGAAGAACTTTGTAAGTCCTCGACAATACGTAAGGGTGCTCCTGAGTCCTATGAAGGCTGGAAATGCGTTAAATACGAAGTAGGGCTGAGGAAAGATACCAGACGTGTCGTGGCTCCATTGGAGATTAGGAGATTCTCTGAATTGGTGAACAAGGTGAGGGTTGTCGAAGAATATGCAAGGACGGTAGCCTCATCAAGGGGCACTCATGGAGGAAACTTTAGCAGGGAATGCGATGATTACCTCGGACCAAGGGGACAGAACTTCAAGAAAGATGGACATACTCCTCAGCATCTACAAGGTCAAGGGAACCTCAGAAGGGACAACAAAGCCCAGTTTCATCAGGCAAAAGGAAATGGCCGATGCTATGCTTGTAGGAAGCCTGGACACATATCTAAGTATTGTTGCCGCAGGAGGAACCGAGATGAGGGTCAGAATTAACAGTTAGGTCGTGTGCCTACCTTGCGTGCACGAGGTACGCTAGGGTCAGATTCTCCGACGAGAGGTAAGCGTATGCTTTGAGTATTAAATTGCTTGGATATGAGAGTAGCCTAGTTCTATCTTTGCAAAGTCTCCGTTAGGATTCAAGGGCTTAGAGTCATGTTGAGAGTAAACCATGGGAAAAGAAGGATTCTAGTGGCAGTAGTCGAGGATTTCGGACTTGTGATGACGAACGATCCGAGTGGACGTGCCGAAATGGTTACCAGGCATGACTAGAAGTCTTGACGGTACCCTGTATGGGTGATGGGTGCGGTTCAGTAGTAGTGGCAATGGAAACACCGACTGACGCCTTTGCGGTTTTTAAACTATGATTTTTGTAGTTTTAAGGTTTAAAATGATTTTCAAGTCTAGTTTGGAGCTTTGGTATAAATAATTTAGTTTTTAAACTAGGATTGGAACTTTCGATCTAATGATACGATTTAAAAAGGAAGGTGAGTCCTAAGATTTTGTTAACTTGCGATTTTGTTTTGCAAAATTTAACTAATCCAAAAGGGATTCAAATGGAAGGGTTTTGATTTAAGGGTTTCAATGAATTTAGGAAAATCCTTCTTTAAGATGATTCATTTACAAATAAAATGTTTTTGACTCTTTTAATAAGGTTTTAACAATGGACTCATTTAGATTGAACTTGTTTTAAAGATTTTGAAAAATACTACAAAATCGGCATTTGGTTAAGGAAAAATCGTCTAATTCTTAACGACGATAATGAGAGTGACACAGCGGAAGGCGAGAGAGTTTTCAGACTTTGAAGCAGAAGTTAACTTCAGCACCTGTTTTAATCTTGCCGGCACCGCATGAACCATTCGAAATGTACTGTGATGCTTCTCTGAAGGGTTTGGGTTGCGTGTTGATGCAACACCAGAATGTGGTAGTAGACACATTGAATCGAAGGTCCTTAACAATAGCTTGGATGAGAATCAAGGAGGAAGAGTTAGTGGATAAGTTTGTGGATCTTAAGTTGACCATTGGTGAAATCGCCGGAAGAGCTTGTTTGTATCAGTTGTAGATTTCAAGTACGTTTAAGATGGAGATTCAAAAGGCTCAGCAAGATGAACAAAAGCTTCAGCAATTATTTCAACCACTGGGTGATAAGAGGCGTTGAGAATTCACCAAGGATGATAAAGGGTTGTGGAGATATAAGGGAAGAAATTGCATACCGGATGTCGGGAGTTTGAGGCAAGACTTGTTGTCGGAGGCTCACAACAGTTGGTTTTCCATTCATCCCGGAAGTATGAAGATGTATTATGACTTAAAGAAGATGTTCTGGTGGCCTGGGATGAAAGGTGATGTAGCTATAGTGGTATCCAAGTGCCTGACGTGTCAGAAAGTGAAGATAGAGCTTCAGAAGCCATCAGGAATGCTACAGCCTCCTGAGATTCCTCAGTAGAAGTGGAAAGGAATTACGATGGACTTTTTGACCAGTTTACCGAGGATTAGGTTGGGATTTGATGCGATTTGGGTAATCGTGGATCGCTTAACCAAATCCACTCATTTTCTGCCTATCTGAGTGAACTGTTCTATGGGGGAGTTGGCAAGGTTGTATATAAAGGAGATAGTAATGTTGCATGGTGTGCCGTCGGGCATAGTATCGGATTGTGATCCCTGATTCACATCAAGGTTTTGGGGAGCTTTCAAAAGAGTTTTCGGTACAAAGCTATGTCTCAGCACCATATATCATCCACAAACTGATGGACAGTTGGAAAGGAATATTCAGATGTTGGAGGATATGCTGAGAGCATGTGTTCTGGTTCAACCCGGAAGTTGGGACCGTTACATGCCATTGGTGGAAATTGCGTACAACAATAACTTTCATGCGAGCATTGGGATGGCTCAGTATGAGACCTTATATGGACAGAAGTGTCAGTCTCCACATTGTTGGTATGGATCTGGTGAAGCAAGTGCATTGGGTCCAGATTTGGTAGCAGAGACTACTGAGAAGATTAAGAAGATTTGGGAAAGGATTCTAACTGCTCAGAGTCGATAGAAGAGTTTTGCGGACCAGATAAGGAAACCGTTAGAGTTTGAAGTGGGAGAGCATGTATTTCTGAAAGTTACACCGACAAATGGGATTGGAAGAGCAATCAAGACCAAGAAGTAGAATCCAAGATATATAGGACCGTTCGAGATTCTAAGGCGATTCGGGCTGGTGGCGTATCAAGTAGCTTTGCCACCCCATCTGTCTAACTTGCATGATGTATTCCACGTGTCACAACTCCATAAGTACACATCGGATGCAGCTCATGTGTTAGAGCCTGAGTCGGTCGAGTCGAGAGAGAGCTTGACATTCCAAGTGACACCAGTAAGAGTCGACGACACCCGTGTGAAGAAGCTGCGAGGAGAGGAAGTTACATTGGTTAAGGTTGCTTAGAGGAGAGCAGGAGTCGGAGAGCATACTTGGAAATTGGAGAACGAGATGCTTTGGCAACTGGTTTGGCTGGTAACATTGAAAATAGGATGCTTTGTGGGGAATATATATCTAGTAAATCGCGTGAATCAGATTTTCGAGGGCGAAAATCTTTTTAAGGAAGGGAAAATGTAAGAACCGCAATTAATCAACCGGTTAATTAAGCGATTATATTGCTCAGGTTACGTTCTGAAAAGTTAGAGTGAGAATTTGAGGATTTTAATATGATTTTTGGACACACTAGGTCTTTTTGAGTCAGAAAATGTATTTTCTGTGAAAAACCATGAAAAACTGCGAATCGGCAGTTGAACCGATTGAACTGGTTCAAGTCAGGCCGATACTGTGTGAGGAAAATTGAAAACAGTCGAAAACCATAGAAAAATATTAGAAGTCGAAAACCGGCCGTTAATTTTAAAGGTTTGGCCCAAAGTTGGGCCAAACGGGCTAAAAACGCTAATGGGTTGGACCAGGCCCAAGTTGGGCCCAAGCCCAACATATATATAAGGGTTCATTAATGAACCCGAACACCCATAACACACAAACAAACACACTCACACAGCTGAGAAGGAGAAGAAGAGAACCTCTATTTTTTACTATTCACTTCAATCTTCCCAAGCTCACATCTTGAGCTACAAAGCTCCGATCGTCGCACCGTTTGCGGCTACGCGTTCCTTGTAAAGAGCTCTACAAAACTCATATAAGAAACTGGTAAGTAAAGCTTGAATCCCTCTCAGTTATTCTCCTCAAAGTTTCGAGTTTTAGGGTATTTGGCTAAGTGAGTTTTTGTGATTTTGGGTGTTTAGGTTCACTCTAATCCTTGCTTAGCATTGGGTTTTGGCTTCCAAAGCTATCGAGAAAGGTAAGAGCTTTTAAACCTTTGTGAGATTATGTTTATCTTGAACCCTAGGTTGATTTGTGGTGATTTATATGTATATAGCTTGATTATTGTGAGTTTGGAGCTTGTTGGTGCTTGTTGGAGTACATTGGTGGTTGGATTGTGGTTGAAAGCTTATTTGGTGCTCATTTTGGGTTTTGGTGCATGTAGAGAATCGGCCAAGGTATGGTTTCAGTTTTTTCTATGTAGTATATAATATTCATGGACACTAAGGTATGGTATGGTTTTGATTGTGTTTTATGAGAAGTTGTGGAAATTGTGAACTTGGGTAAAAGTTAGTTTTTGGTGAACTTTGTTCGATCATAACTTTTGCCTCAGTTTTCAAAATTTATTGGAATTTATTTGAAATTAAAGCTTATTGAAAACCCTTTGAATTAGATATAAAGTTTGTAAAATTTGGAATTTTTTAGAGGAAGTTATGATCATTCAAAGTTGGTGTTAAAAATCTGAAATTCTGCAAAGTTGTAGAACTTCAGGATTTCTGATATGTGCGTACGCACAGTCTTGTGCGGATGCACAACCCTGCGAAAATCTTAATCTGTGTGGATGCACAGACCTGTGCGCACGCACAGGCAGGAAAATGCGTTCTGCTTGCAGCGTTAGCACAGCTTGTGCGCGTACACATCAACGAAGAATTGCGACGTGTGCGGACGCACAACCCTGTGCGCACACACAAGTCGGGAAGGGTCGTTTGTTGGGGGTGCTAGCATGCCCTGTGTGAGTGAACATACTTTGCAAATTTTGACACATGTGCGTACGCACACCACTATACATACGCACACGTTTTAAAACTCTCTAGAGCGTGCGCGCGCATACTCTTCTGCGGCCGCACACACTCTGTTTCTCAAATTTTTCCTTGTTTTCAACTATTCTACCTTCCCAACAAGATTGTAAGCTTCTATAATGCCATTTTAAGACTCTTAGGCCTAGTGTTGAATATTTAAAACATGGGAAAAAATTTAATGGATTTTGGATGATATTATTTGGAAAACTTAGAAGATGGAGGTCTAGGTTTCGGGTGTACTGGGATGGTTTGATGGTATGTGACGAATGGTTGATGTATGAGATGAGAATTGAGGAACTGATGACTTTGAAATGGAAATGTGAATTGACAGTGGTTGAGATGAGTCGAGGACTCGAAAGGGTGATGAGGAATCACTGTTATATTCAAAATGTTTTCTGAAAAACCACTGAACTACTATTTTATATTGAGATTATGAGACGCTATGCGCCCAGCAGGGGCATGTGGTTGGATCCCACCTGTCGAGGTAGCGGCGGCGGCGTAAGGGCGGTGGTTCATCCTGCTTGCGCTTAGATGCGAGGAAGGTGGCAAGAGTATCCCGCTCGCATCCCTTCGGATCATCAGAGTGTGCAGGCAGAAAACCCTGGACAATGATCCAAGCACTATATCTCGGGGGTTCCCAATAATGATTCCGAAGGGCGACATCTCCATGGAGATGTGTCGAGTTGGCAGTTGAACCGACAATGTGATATCACAGCCAGTAGGACAGACATTCATCATATGCATTTTCTATCTGTTTGCATGCTTTTACTACTTGAAATGGCCTGCCTATTTGTATAACATGCCTAATTGCTATTTGAATTAATTACCTTATATGCCTCTACTTGTGTTTTACTTGCATTGTATATTATCTGTGCTTTCTACTGGGATTGAGGAGGTTCGGAAGGCGGTGGCGATGGGATCGCATGGAGGGTCGGTTGGTGAAGGCTGTGGAACAGCAGTGTTTGGTTAGAGTAGAAACCCCCTAAGATAGATTACCCGGTTTAATTATGTTAAGGTTTATATATTATGCTTATTTGTTTTAGTATGCCTTAAGATTGAAATCTTGTGATGGATATGAAGCTTAGGATTGCCTTTGGCGTCCCGGGGTCTTATATCCTACATCACTGGGAACTGTTACCATGCTGAGAACCGTCGGTTCTCATACCATATTTCTGTTGTCTTTTTCAGATGCAGGTCGCAACCCACCTCGGTGAGTTGTCTGGTTAGTGACAGAAGCGGAGGATCCGGATATCTTTTTGAGTTTTTTGACTTATTTTGTATATGTCTCTCACTTTTGTATTTTGTTTTGCCTAGAGGCTTGTATTTGAGAGAACAAAACTTGTATAAGCTGTTTTTACTGTCAGGTTTTGTATGTATGTATATATGGCTAGCTAGCTTAAACTCTGCGAGCCGTGGCTAGACTATTATGATATTACACTATTATATTTTGATCTATCTTATCTATATCTTGTGCTTTAAGTTAGAAGCTTCGTTAGTACATTTGCCATTTTCAAATCTTGATTTTGAGCTATATTCTTCATCGGGCTTCTAGATTATACTATTCTTTATATATATATATATATCATATGTATGAGTTTAGAACTGTCGTGATCTCTGATTAACCTTTGATTTACGACGCGAGGTAAAGCTTAGGCTAATTAGGGTGTTACACTCACCCTGTGAGGTGTGACAGGACACTCTTCCTGCAAGATATATATAGCTGATATGGATCTTCTAGTGAAAGTGCATAGAACTTGCAATTCTGTTGCATAAGAGAGACTAACCGAGGCTTAAGCAAAAAGTTAATTGCTCTAATGGCAGGTATAGAGATACTTCTTCCATAGAAATCAGAAGTTAGTATGGTCTAGTCACCAAGAACCTTTCTTGCATCTCCTTCATTATTAGGCTCGGTAATAAACCTCCTTTGTAGGGTTTATCTTGTGTTGCATTTAGAGCATTTTGATAACCTTTCCTCACATTTATCCAATGAAATAGCATGGTTTTGTGATTGTCTCCATATTTGTGCTTAGATGTGAAAATATGCTTTTTAGACCTTTAATTTGATAATTTTGATTTGCCTTTGATTCCACTAGATGCTTTGATGTGTTTGCTAGTGATTCCAGGTTGAAAAGGGCTAGGAAGAGATCAAAGGAGTGAAAGGAAAGTATACAAATTGGAGAAATCATGAAAAGCTAAAAGTTTGGAAAACCCCATAGGCGCGCACGCGCACTATGCGCTCACGCGCAGATCGCAAAATTCGCCATGGGCGCGCGCACGCACTGTGCGCGCACGCGCCGATGACCACACGTGATTTTTAAAGAGGAAAACGTGCCTGGCAATTTTGGAGGGTTTTCAGCCCCATTTGGAGCTGAGCTTTTGGCGGGAAACGACTAAAAAGACCAAGGTATGAAGGGGAAGGATGATAGAAAAAAAAAGGAGAACACACATTAGGCTAGTTGAGGTTAGTTTTAGAGAGAGAAGCTCTCACTTCTCTCTAGAATTAGGATTAGGATTAGGTTTTAGATCTAGATTAGAATTTCTTAGATCTAGGTTTAATTCATGCTATGATTTACTTTTCCTTTTACAATTCTTCCTCCTCTACTCTTCCTCTCTCTAATTTTGTATTTCATTCTTGTAATTTCTTACTTTGTTGTTGATGCACTCTTTTGTTTCTTCTATTTTCATTTCAATGCAATTTATGTTTTCATGTCCCTTTATTGTTCATTTGATTTGTTGTTATTTAATTTCTTGTAATTGAGTAGTGTAGATTTACTTTCGTTGCACTTTTTACTATGCTTTTCTGTTATGCCTTCTAAGTGTTTGATGAAATGCTTGATTGGATTTTAGTGTAGATTTTGTTCCTCTTGGCTATGGTAGAGTGATTAGTGACGCTTGAGTTATCTAATTCCTTTGTAGATTGATAATTAGAAGTTGCTAATTGATTTGGATACCACTAAAGCTAGTCTTTCCCTTGGGAGTTGGCTAGGACTTGTGGAATCAAGTTAATTCATCCACTTAATTTTTCTCCATGGTTAGAGGTTAACTAAGTGGTAGCAATGGATAATTGTGGTCACAATCGAGGAGGATAACTAGGGTAGGACTTCTAATTCTCACAACTTTGCCAAGAGCTTTCTAGTTGTTAGTTTATTTTTATTGCCATTTACTTTTCATGCCTCTTATCCCAAAAACCCCAAAATACTCCATAACCAATAACAAGACACTTTGTTACAATTCCTAGGGAGAACGACCCGAGGTTTAATACTTCGGTTTATAGATTTTAGGGGTTTGTACTTGTGACAAACAAATTTTTGTATGAAAGGATTATTGATTGGTTTAGAAACTATACTTGCAACGAGCTTTCATTTGTGAAATTCTAAACCACACAAAAGTCTAATCATCAAAATGGCGCCGTTGCCGGGGAATTGCAATGGTGTTATGTTATTGGTTATTGTATATATGTGAATATTGTAAATAGGTTTGTCTTTTGCTTGTTTAATAGATTTTGTTAGTTTTATTTTGCTTTTCCACTATGAATTCTCATTTTGGCTATGAGTTTGGTGCTAATTGTGTTGTAGAAAATGTGGACTTTAATGACAACATGTACCAAGGATAGAACACTTCAAGATGGGAGGAGCCTCAAAGAATTGATCACTCCTATTGGCAACAACCTCCAGATACTCATAGGTATAATTCCCATCCTAATGCATGTCAATTCAATGGCTATAGTGAAACTTTATGTGACAATCAACTACCACCATCATATGCTTATGATTCTTATCCTCAACATGAACTTCAACCATTCTCACAAGCCTCTTATTACCAAACACCTTCCTATGACCCATATCCATCATATGACCAACCATCCATACCACATTCTTATGACCATTATGAGTAAGAACCCTTGGAACCGCCACAACCCTATCATGACTATTACCAAGAACCACCTCAATGCACACCATCTCCATACCCCTACCAAGAAGAACCACCTTCCTACTATGAACCTTCTCTCCAAAATGATGAACCCTTCTATCCACCCCAAGCCCCAATAGATGACTCTCTCACCTTGTTACTTCAAGGACAAGCGGATATGCAAAGGAATACCCTAGAGTTTGTGACTAACTTGACCAAGGTAGTGCATACTTTAGCCTACCAATGCTTGAACACTCAAGGTGCTTCCCTTGCCACATGTGAAAAATCAATTGAAGAGCGTAGCATGAAAGAGAGATTGGAAACCCGGTGGGTGATGAGGGATGCTACTTTGTGTTAGAACAATTGGAGGAGCCTATGATTGTCGAAGACAAGGAAGAAGTGGTTGAAGATTTAGGAGATGTTGAAAGTCCATGGGAATGTAGCATCATGGAGCACTCTTCCAAGATGCTTGATATTAATGTTGATGAGGGTGCACAACCTCCAAGGCATATCATTGTTGGAGACCTGGAAGAGGTTTACCAAGAGATGGATTCAATCATGGATGAATTTCTATCTACAATTGAATCCTTTTCCATTGGACATGAAGTTGAATTTATAGAAGAATGTGCACAACCTTCCATACCCTTGGTGAGCAATGAAGAAGAGAGTGAATCGGAAGAGAGCTACCAAGAGGAAAAAGTTGAATTAATTGGTGTATATCAAAATTGAAGAATATGAAGAGGTTGATCAAGAGATGGATTCATTCATCAATGAATTCCTATCCAAAATTGAATCCCCTCCCATTGGGCAAGATGAAGTTCTTGAAGACAACACCAAGCCAATTGATGAAAGGGAAAAGGTTGAAATTGAAGAAGCTTGCGAAAAGGTGGAAACAACTAAAGAAGAGCCTAAAAAAGTAGTCCTCGCATTGTCTAAGTGTGGGGAGGTCCCCCTCCCCAAGTCACCATCCAACACAACATTCAAGTGGGTAAAATTATTATCTCTAATCTTTACTTTCCCACTTGAGTATGGTTTGATTGAAAATGATGATCAACTTAGAGCTCTTTGTGGAGTTAAGAGTAAGAGAGAGTTGTGTAGTGATTGGAGATTTGAAATTAGGCTCATCAAGGTCAAAACCTCAAAGTATAGGGACTATGATTGGATAAATTCTACTTTACATGGATATAGGAAGAGGACTTGGTATGCTCAAGAGAATTCTACTTGTTCTACTTGTCAACCGCCCGAACGGAGAATTCATGGAAATCAACTTGAAGACGGGTGCGAAAATAAGATATGGGATCCCGGATAGAAGCATGTAGACCAACTAAGGGAGCTCATATCTTGGATGGAACTCCACCCAAACTCGGTGAGGACGGTTGGAATTTCTATCAACCATTTGAGGCACAATGATCCTTGGAGATTCAAGGATGAGCACAAGCATAAGCCACCATGACAAGAGCTTCTCAAATGTCCAATTTAAGGACTTAAACTAAAAGTGATAGGTGGGAGACACCCACCATGGTAAACTCCTTCCATTCTCTTGTATATATACTTAATAAGTGATTTGAGTTACCATTATAGGTAGTTTTATTCTTTTCCATACTCTTATACATTTTGTTTTGATTGATAGGTTGTTGTAGTGTGTATACATTAGTTTAGATTGTTGTTAAAGTAGGTTACTTGAAGTGCAATTTGTGTTTATTTTGTTTTTAAAAATTCTTCAAGAACCTAAAGATTTTTGTTAAGTTTGAATTTTGGTTGCTTTAGGGTGTTTATAGGTTAGGAGAGTGTTAAATTCTGTGTTTTTGCTTCTTAAAAAAAAAAGAGAGAAGGGAAGGACGCGCGTGCACACTGTATGCGCACGCGTCCATGAGCGGATACAACCCCCATAGAGTTTTCAGAGAGTTGGGCCTCTCTTGTGCAAACGTTGAGCTTTTAGCCTAACTCATCCCACGCGGACGCGCACGGTACGCGTGCGCGTCCCTGTAACGTTGAGGGGAAACACGCGAGCGCGCACATCGCGCTTGCGTGCCACTACACCAAATGGCCAAGCACGCGGACGCACGCATTGTGCGTACGCGTCCCTCAGTGGCTGGCCCCAGCCCATACTTTGTCCAGAGAGTTGTGCTGGTGCTGGGCCAGCACTGAGCCCCCAACCCAACTCATCCCACGCGGACGCGCACATTGCACATGCGCATCTTTGCTTTTTCCACAAGTCACGCATGAGCGCACATGACGCTCCCGCGTCATCCCAAAAAATCTTCAAGGCACGCGGACGCGCACGGTGCGCGCCCGCGTCAATTCTAAAATGGGATAACCCTAAGGCACGACGAACAATCACGCAGACACACCCCCCCAAACCCACCTTTCTTCTCCTTCCAACCCTCTCATCCCCCATCCCGCCTCTGACCACCGCGCCGGCGCACCTCCGCCGCCGTCGCCCCCTACCCTTCTTCTTCGACCCTCATCCCGGTCTCTCTCTCTCTCGCTCATTCCTATTCTCTCACTCCCTCGCTCTTTCTGCCCTCTCCGCCGCGCACCACCGCCACCGGCGAGCCCAACCCCCTTCATTCCCTCCATTCCTATCTCAACTACAACCCTGCTCTTCACCGTCTCTGCCTCGTTCTCTCCATACCCCCTCGACCACGCTTCACTGTCTCCATCTATCTTCACTCTACTCCACTACTACGCCACCGCGGGATCACTACCGCTACTATCTGAGATGGCCACTACACTTTCATTCTCCTCTCCTCCCTACTGCGTACCCAATTCCAAGTCCCATCTCTGCCCTGCATTCCAGGTTCTCAGCCTCTGCTTCCACTCTGTTTCATTTTCTTTGCTTGTTTCTGTTATTAGTGTTGTTAGCCCCTATTAGTTAGTTAGGATTTGGTTTTGATTGCTAGGTTAGATAGAAGATATCTGCTGTTAGGTAGCTAGGATGTGGTTAGAGGATTCTAGGCCTGATATTTACGCTGTACTTGTTTACCTATCTGAGCTTATTTTGATTAATTGCTGTTTGATATTGATTGCTTTGCTGAGTGATAATTGCGCCGTGGCATTTCTCATTCTGTAATTCTTTTGCTGCTGCCTGGCTTTGCGACTCCCATTGGGCATCACGAACATTACTTTTTGCTACTATTTGATTATGCCTCTTGCCCTTAGATTCATGTGACTCTCTTGCTTATTAGTTGCTGTCCGAAAACGTCCGAATTACTGCTGACATGCTGCCCAATTTTCTAGAATTGCTTTGCTTTCAAACGTTTTGCTTATGATTGAACTTGTTGGCTTTAAAATTGCTTATTCACCAAGCTACATCAAGTTCAATTCTTAGGTATCCTTGGGTCAGTTTTTCCATCTTTCATACATTTCCTGTGACTCGCTTTAAACCATCCCTTGTTTACACTTTTCAAGTTAGCTGAATGTCTTATTCTTGTGCTTCACTCCCCATTCAATCTAACTTGTAATTTTGTGCGTATGGTTCTTGCATTGCGAATAGTTGATGACTTCAACTTGTGTAACTCACTCGCACTCAAATTTGTTTGTATTTTGATTTGTGTTACACAACCTGCATTTCAAATTTGAGCATCAACTATTGCAAAGAATTGACTGATGATTTATTTTCAATTAATTGCCTCTTTTGTAATTTTATATTTCATCATCAATGACTGCACTTCCCTCATGTATATGAGCATGCTTGTTGTACACATTCAGCAATTCTCTATTACTTAGGCTATTTTCCATCATACCGCTAACTTTCAATTTCATTTCTTTCTAACTCACTAACTTGTCTAACACTAACTTCACTTTTCAGTTCACCTAACTCTCTGACTATTCTTTTGAGGTGTGATAATGAATATGTCTAATGCATTAGTTTTGTGCTATATTGTTTGCATTGTTTGAATTCTTGGTCTATAGCTATACTCCCTATGCTTGCTTGCTATCTCTCTACTTGGTTCAATGCTTATATATCATATTTGATTTTCAGGATGGCCGATAGAGGAATGGAAAAGTCCACTACCTCCAAAAAGAGAAAGAAATCTCAAGCTCTTACCCTTTCCCCTTATGTCAATTATGCCAAGAATCCGATTAAGAAGGCGGATAAGGAGAATCAGCTAAAACCACCCACCGATACATACATGTTCCCAAACCTCTACTGTGAGCTCCGTTTTCCCGCCTATCGAAAGACGGGTCTGAATATTGAGAAGAAATTGGCCTTACCCGACGACCTGAAGGAACCCATTGAGGCACGTATTCAAAGATTGGGCCTTGGCTTTATTGATAGGGATTTGGGACGGATCAACACTTCCTAGGTCAAGGAATTTTATTGTAACTTCTTTCGAGAGACTCTAGATTTAGTGCACCTGCGGGGTGGGCAGATTTCGATCCTTGAGGCAGACATTGAGAGTGTTTTACAGTGCCTACCTCGAACTGGTGACATTTGTGCATATCAGGAGGCAGAGACTGCAATCAACACTATAACTTTTAATTTTGAGGCACTAAAGAGTGTTATTGCCACGCCGGACGCCTCTTGGGTCATGGAGTCCACCAACACCAGACCCAAGGGGATGCTATTCACCTATCTGACTAGGGAGGCTAGGACCTGGCAGCAGGTATTCGCGCACTATGTCCTGTCTACTACACACTTTTCTAAGATCCCGATGGATATGCTTCTTCTGATTGGCTGTGTCATGGAGGGGAAGGAGGTATATTTCCCCCGGCTGATCAGGAGAAGCATGTGGCGCGCTCACATCCGTGGCCTTCTGCCATTTCCCACCATGATCACTAGGATGATTGAGTTAGCTGACGCCCCATGGAGGGATGATGATGCGATTCCACCGCCCCCAGACGAGGATGAGAAGGAAGCTACTATTCCATGGGGCGGGTGGGTGCACGAGAAGCCCCCTTCCAGGCGCCGCTCTCGAGCTCGAGCAGTAGTCGAGGCAGCCAGACCCTCATCTTCCACAGTAGCAGTAGGACCATCTTCTTCTACAGCGCCAGCAGCAGTACCACCACCACCAGCGCCTCAACCAACCTACTTACTAGTTCAGTGTCTTTTCCGGTTCATGGAGCGCGGCCAGCGTGAGATTATGCGTCGCCTAGATCGGATTGACCAGATATTTGTGGCCCAGGGCCTTGAGCTGCCCCCCTCCCAGAGTCCTCCGGTTCAGATAAGGAGACCCACGAGGAGGAGCATGTGGACTTACATGATGAGGGTACTCTTGAGGAGGAGCCGGTTCATGTGGAGGCACCATCCCAGACCCAGGCTACTCAGGAGACACCTCAGCCACAGCCCCAGCCAGAGCCGATCGGCGTACCTCTCCCTGAGCCTGAGGATTAGCATCGGGGACGATGCTTGATCTTAAGTGTGGGGAGGTTACCGTTGGCACCATTGGTGGATCGGTGAACATTTTGCATATTTCCTAATTATATTCTCTTAGTTATCTTATTTTACACACTGTTGTATATATTGGTTATTTTGGATTACTTTGGATACTTTTGCCTTAGTTGTTGCATACTTTGTCATTTTGGATGCTAGATTTCATACTTTAGTTGGATTTTTCTTATATAGTTACCTTTTAGCTTATGATCGTGATTAGAAATTGTTTTAGAATTGTTAAGACCTAGTTAACCCTTTTCATATGAAACCTATTTTGATTGAAAAGAAAAGGGTGAACTAAGGAATTTTTATAAACTCTCAATCACAACATTTCATTAATAAGCTTAGTCAAAATGATGAATTTTTCAAAAGAATCTATCTATAGAGCACACCCCAATTGATTGAAAATTTTTGTAACTTGCTTGAATTCATACTTTGTGAAATATGTAGTGAGCCAAGAACACAAGCATGTGAGATTTGAGCCTATTGATGTGGTTACATTTTATAACCACCCATTTTCCATTCTTGTGTGTGATTATCTCTTCCTATGATTGTGATCCTTGGTTTGCTTGATTCTATATGTCCATTTATTCCTTGTATTCATGCATTTATATGATTGAGGCCATTATTTTAATTAGCTCACTTACCCAAATAGCCCACCTTCTATCCTCCATTGTTAACCAATTTTGAGCCTACGCTTAACCCAATTATTCTTATTTTAGCACATTACAAGCCTAGAGCGAAAAACAATAAAAGTCCCTTGCTTGGATTTTTGATTAGCTTAGGCTAGTGAGAGTGCTTATTATTCAGGTTTGGGGAGATTTGGGAACATTGGTTGGGATAAAAGGGTGTTTTGTATTTCTATATTTGGGAATTAGGTGCACTCTCATGTATTGATCAAATGTATATACCTTATGCATTGATGTTCTTATATGTAGCTTGAAAGAAAAAATGAGAAAAATAAAAGAAAAAGAGAAAGAAAAAAATGTGAAAAAAAAATATATAGAAAAAGAAAGAAAAAGAAGAAAAACAATAAAAAGGGGACAAAATGCCCCAAAGTGAAGTCCAATAAGAGTCAATGCATAAGTGTTGTGAAATGAAAAAAAAAAGGGAAAAATGCATGAGTATGTGAAAAAGAGAAAAAAATGGGTAGTTGGGTTAGATTAGAATTTGTATAGGTCATTGTATAGATTAGGTGGGAAGGTCTAGGTTAATCAAAGATTCAAATCTCTAGCCACTTAACCATATATGATCCTACCTTTACCCTAACCCCATTACAACCTATGGGAAAGACCTCATGATGAATGAATGCATACATTGAATGATTGTTGATTGGTAGATGAAGAACAAACTTTGGAAAATATGATTAGGGGAGAATTGAGTAAATCAACCCCTAAACACTTGAGTGAATAGAGCGAATACACATCCGGTGAGGGTTCGACTGCTCAAATTACATGTATTCACCACTATCATCTATATTTATGGAAGTTTGTAAATTTCTATGGTAATTCAATACATTTGTGAGTTGGATTCAACTTCCATTGTTTGAGCCCTTGGTGCTTAGATGTATTCTTTTGGAATTTGATTGGTTTTGACCAAGCATTAGCATTCATATAATTAGTTGCATTCATTTGGATCATTGCATATAGGTAGTTTAATTGCATTGAATAAATGTCATACCCTTTGCTTCATTCTTGGTTTAAGCATGAGGACATGCTTAGTTTAAGTGTGGGGAGGTTGATAAACCCCCTTTGTAGGGTTTATCTTGTCATATTTAGAGCATTTTGATTACCTTTCCTCACATTTATCCAATGAAATAGCATGGTTTTGTGATTGTCTCCATACTTGTGCTTAGATGTGAAAATATGCTTTTTAGACCTTTGATTTCATAATTTTGATTTGCCTTTGATTCCACTAGATGCCTTGATATGTTTGCTAGTGATTCCAGGTTGAAAAGGGCTAGGAAGAGATCAAAAGAGTGAAAGGAAAGCATACAAATTGGAGAAATCATGAAAAGCCAAAAGTTTGGAAAACCCATGGGCACGCACGCGCACTATGCGCTCACACGCAGATCGCGAAATTCGCCATGGGCGCGTGCGCACTGTGCGCGCACGCGCCGATGACAACACGTGATTTTTAAAGAGGAAAATGTGCCTGGCGATTTTGGAGGGTTTTCAGCCCCATTTGGAGCTGAGCTTTTGGCGGGAAACGACTAAAAAGACCAAGGAATGAAGGGGAAGGATGATAGAAAAAAAAGAGAACACACATTAGGCTAGTTGAGGTTAGTTTTAGAGAGAGAAGCTATCACTTCTCTCTAGAATTAGGATTAGGATTAGGTTTTAGATCTAGATTAGAATTTCTTAGATCTAGGTTTAATTCATGCTATGATTTACTTTTCCTTTTGCAATTCTTCCTCCTCTACTCTTCCTCTCTCTAATTTTTTATTTCATTCTTGTAATTGCTTACTTTGTTGTTGATGCACTCTTTTGTTTCTTCTATTTTCATTTCAATGCAATTTATATTTTTATGTCCCTTTATTGTTCATTTGATTTGTTGTTGTTTAATTTCTTGCAATTGAGTAGTGTAGATTTACTTTCCTTGCACTTTTTACTATGCTTTCCTTTTATGCCTTCTTAGTATTTGATGAAATGCTTGATTGGATTTTAGTGTAGATTTTGTTCCTCTTGGCTATGGTAGAGTGATTAGTGACGCTTGAGTTATCTAATTCCTTTGTAGATTGATAATTAGAAGTTGCTAATTGATTTGGATACCACTAAAGCTAGTCTTTCCCTTGGGAGTTGGCTAGGACTTGTGGAATCAAGTTAATTCATCCACTTGATTTTCCTCCATAGTTAGAGGTTAACTAAGTGGTAGCAATGGATAATTGTGGTCACAATCGAGGAGGATAACTAGGATAGGACTTCTAATTCTCACAACCTTGCCAAGAGCTTTCTAGTTGTTAGTTTACTTTTCATGCCCCTTATCCCAAAAACCCCAAAATACTCCATAACCAATAACAAGACACTTTGTTGCAATTCCTAGGGAGAACGACCCGAGGTTTAATACTTCGGTTTATATTTTTTAGAGGTTTGTACTTGTGACAAACAAATTTTTGTATGAAAGGATTATTGATTGGTTTAGAAACTATACTTGCAACGAGCTTTCATTTGTGAAATTCTAAACCACACAAAAGTCTAATCATCACTCGGCTGCCATGCTTTCAGCTTCTTGTTCAAAAATCTCTATGAGGTTTCCTTCAGAGTGTTGTGCTTTAACTTGTTGCAAATAGCTGCTTAGAGTCCTCTCAGGTTCAGGATCAGGATTTAAGAGAGGTTCTTTATCCCTGTTTCTGCTCATAAACAAGAAAAAGAAAACAAGAAAGAAAGAAAGGAAGCTTCTATGCTTGAGTATAGAGGACTTCCAGTAAGATGTGAAGAAGAAAAGAAAAGAAAAATGGAAATAGAAGAAGAGAAAAAGAATTCGAATAAAAGAGAAGAAAAATTCGAAAACTAAGAAGAGAAAGGAAGTCAGAATTAAGATATTTTTGTTTTTATTTTTATTTGTTAATGAAATTAGAAAATAAAAGCTTAATTAATTAAAAAGATTTGAAAACTAAATAGTGAATTTCGAAAAAGAAGAGAGAGAAATAGAGAAGATATTTTCGAAAATTAGAAGAGAGAGAAAGAAGAATTAGCTAGGAAGTTTTGAAAAAGAAGAAAGAGAAAACAAGTAACTAATTAAGAAAGATTTGAAAACAAGATAAGATAGAAGATTAGAAAATATTTGAATTTAAAATTTAAAATTATAAAAGATAAGATAGGAATTGTAAACATTTGAAAAAGATTTGATTTTAAAATTTGAAAATACAAAAGATATGATAAGAATTTGAAAAGATTTGAAAAAGATTTAAAAGAGATAATATTTGAAATTTAATTTTTGAAAAAGATTTAATTTTAAAACTTGAAATTTGAAATTTTTTAATTTTAAATTTTGAAATTGAATTTTAAAATTTGAAATTGAAACAAGATAAGATAAGATTTTTGAATTTTAAAGAAAGAGAAAAAGATAAAATAATAAATTGAAAAAGATATGATTTTTTTTTTAAAAGATTTGATTTTGAAAAGATTTGAATTTGAAATTTAAAACTATGATAAGATAAGATAATGATTTTGAAATTAAAATTTGAAATCTTTTTGATATTTTTGAAAATTAAGATAAAAAGATAGAAAATATATTTTTTATTTTTTTGAATTAATGATGAAAGAGAAAAACAACCAAAAGACACCAAACTTAAAATTTTTAGATCTAAAGACACTAGAATTCGAAAATTTTAAAGAAAAACACCTAAAGACACCAAACTTAAAAAATTTAAAGATCAAAACAAGAAAAAAAACAAGAACAACTTGAAGACCAAGAAAAAACACTAAGATGATTTTCGAAAATTTAAAGAAATAAAGAACACACACGGGACACCAAACTTAAGATTTGACACAAGACTCAAACAAAAGACACTATTTTTGAAATTTTTTTGTAAAAAGACTCAAGAAATTCGAACTCTAACAAGAACAAAAATAAAAGACTCAAACAAAAGATAAAGATTAATAAAGAAAAGAAAAGGTTTTTGAAAATTTTTTTATTTTTTCGAAAAAGACAATAAAAGACTCAAACAAAACTAAAGACAACACTTAATCTAAGCAACAAAATAATCCGTTAGTTTGTTCAAACTCGAACAATCTCCTGCAACTACGCCAAAAACTTGGTGCACGGATTCCCACACTCTGTACAACTGAACTAGCAAGTGTACTGGGTCGTCCAAGTAATACCTGAGGTGAGTCAGGGTCGATCCCACGAGGATTGTCAGCTTGGATTAAACAGTGGTTATCTTGTAAATCTTAGTTAGGTGGATAGAAAAGTTGTATAGTTGTTTAAACTTATAAAATTAAAATAAAGATAACGTTACTCAGTAATTGTGAATTCGAATGATAAGAAGATGGTTAAAGCTTCAGAGATGCTTTGTTCTTCTGGATCAATACTTTCTTACTGTCTACTCCAACTGTGAATGATTTCTTCTATAGCAGGCTATATGTGATCAATGCCAGTTTGAGCGGCCGCCAATCTTCCTCTAGGCTGAACACCAGGTTTAGTGCGCATCCAGTCTGAATGAGGGTGAAGCTCCTGCAGTTCATCCCCTTGGTGATCCTACTCAAAACGCCACAGACAAGGTCGAATCTTCCAGATCAAAGAATGCTGTGCCTTGATTCTAGCCTTTACCACAAAGACTCTAATCTCCCCATACCTCGGCTGAACTGATGTCTTGAGAAGTCCCCAACGAAGTCATTGATTAGCCGTCTAAGAGATGTATAATCAAGCTAGTCGTTCATTGATATCCGATGAAAGACGCTTGTTGAACCCAAGTAGAATAGAGATAACTTTTGACAGTTCAACTCATTTATAAGGTTAAAGAACGAAGATACATCTTAGGAGAGAATCAAACACAAATTGAAATAGAACAGTAGTACTTTTATTAATTCATAAAACTCAGCAGAGCTCCTAACCTTAACCTTGGAGGTTTAGTGACTCATGCTGATAGAAGAAATACAAAATGAAACATAAAAGTGAGCAAGAGTCTCTAACCAGGGTGGACTCTTGTCTATATATACTAATCTAATAACTAAGGATTACAGAAATATGATAGGCTTAGGCTTGTAGTGCGAAAATCCACTTCCGGGGCTGACGAATGAATTTTTGCTAGTAAAGAATTCACAATAAATTCTCGGTACAAGTATAGTTTCTAAACCAACAATAATCCTTTCATACAAAAACTTATTTGTCACTAAAGCAAACCCAATAAAAATAAATCAAAGTATTTAAACTTCGGGTCGTCGCTCAAGGAATTGCAGAGAAGTGTACTTATAATTGGTTATGAGATTGTATCTTTTTGGGTTTTTGAAAGGTTAAACAAGGAATTTAAATGACAAGAAAATAAACTAACAATTAAGAAAAGTCTTAACAAGTATTGAGAATTGGAATTCCTATCCTCATTGTCATCATCAATTATGATAGTAATTGTCTTTTGCTTTCACTTAGTTAACCTCTAACAATGAAGGAAAGTCAAGTGAGGAAAGTTAACTTAGGTTCACAAGTCCTAATCAAAGACTAGATTTAGTGAAGCTTAAACCAACTAGCAAGTCTCAAATACCAATCGATAAAAGACCTTTGATAATTCAAGAGTCTCCAATTAATCAATCCAAGTTAAGAATAGGAAAATCTAACTTAAAACCCTCCCAAGCATTTTTTCAAACACTTGGAAGGCATAACATGAAAACATAGAAAACTAGCAGGGAATATTGAATCTAAACAACCAATTGTAAGCATCAATAACATAAATAGAAGAAAACAATCATAAATATGAAATACCTCAAATTGCATTAAATAGAAAATCAAATCTAACATGAAGTTCATAAACCAAATTGGAGAATAAATAGATCAACAAGGAAAATAGATAAACTAAAGGACTAGAACAAAATAAGAGTAGAAGAGAAACTAAATTGAAATAGAGTAGAACTCTAAAATTGAAAATAGCTAAACCTAAGAATCCTCCTAGAGTGAGGAGAGAGCCTCTCTCTCTAGAAAACTATATCTAAAACCTGAAATTATGTGAATAAAAGTTGTGTGAATGTAAGTTGTATGAATGAATCGATTGATTCTCCCACTTTGTAGCCTCTAATATGTGTTTTCTGGGCCGAAAACTGGGTCTAAAACCAGCCCAAAGTCAACCCCAGCGTCTTCTTCAAGTTTCTGCACGTGGCGCATGTCACGCGTACGCGTAGGTCACGCGTGTGCGTCGTTTGGCAAAATTCCTTGTCACGCGTACGCATCAGTCATGCGTACGTGTCACTTGTCTTTTGCGCTAGGCACGCGTACGCGTCGCTCATGCGTGCGCGTCACTGCCAGCTTCTCAAAACTTCATTTTTTGCGTTCTTTCCAATTTTGCATGTTTCCTCTCCATCCTCTAAGCTATTCCTACCCTATAAAGCCTGAAAACACTTAACACAAAGATCACGGCATCGAATGGTAATAAAGGATAATTAAAATTGACAGTTTAAAGGCCTAGGAAACATGTTTTCAACTATATCACAGAATTAGGAAGGATTTGCAAAACCATGCAAATTATATGAATAAGTGAGTAAAGAATTGCTAAAAACCACTCAAATTAGCACAAGATAAACCATAAAATAGTGGTTTATCAATCTCCCCACACTTAATCATTAGCATGTCCTCATGCTAAGCTCAGGAGAAGCTACAAAGCAGTAAAGAGGAATGGTATAAATTATGAAATGCAACCTATCTATATGAATGCAACTAAATGCTAAGATGTTTCTATCTACTTGGTAAAAAGTAAATAAGCTCTTCAAGACAAAAATAAACCAGATTACACTAATTCAAATCATATAGTAAAAGACAAGTAAACTTGTAAGAAGATAGCTCATGAAAGCAGGGAACATAGAATCAAGCCTTGAACCCTCACTGGTAGTGTATATACACTCTAATCTCTCAAGTGTCTAGGGTCAATCACTCTGCTCTTCTCTAGTCATGCTTTCTAAAACTTTGTTCTTCATCTAACCAATCAACAAATATTTAATGTACAAATGCAAACATCATGAGGGCTTTTTAAGGTTGTAATGGGACTAAGGTAAGGGTGAGGATATATGTATGGCCAAGTAGGCTAAAATATGAATTTTTGACTAACCTAAGCTCTCACCTAACACACACACTCTCTATGTAATTCTAAAATCATGCCTAGCTACACAAAATTCCCACTTTTGTATAATTTACATACTCATGTATCAACTTTTCTTTAATTCCACCACATATGCATTGATCTTTTATTAAACTTAACAATGGGGTAATTTTGTCCCTTATTTATTTATTTATTTATTTATACTGTAATACTTTTTTTTTTTTTTTATTTTTTTATTTATTTTTTTTTGAAATTAAAAGCAAACATAACATATTAATGCACATGGTTTTTCTGGTTTCACATGAGTATGCACCCAAATTTCCAATATTTTTGTTAATAGAACATATTACTTTTTCATCAACCCAAGTTCCCACAATTCTCCATACTTAATTGATACACAATCTCTATCTTAAGCTAACCAAAGATTCAATTGGGGTAATTAATTGTTTTTTCTCTTAAGGCTAGTGACGTGGTAAAATACAGAACAAATGGGGATTAAAAGGCTCAAAATGGTGAACAAAGGTAATTGTAAAGGTAGGCTATTTGGGATAAGTGAGCTAATAGCAATTAATGAACTCAATCATATATATGCATGAATATACTAAACAATAGACATATAGAATGGAACAAACTATAGATTAAAATCATAGAGAAGAAAACACACAGGAATAAAATATTATGGTTAAATAATGTAACCATATAATTAAGCTCAAATCTCACGGGTTATGTGTTCTTAGCTATAATTCATGTTCCAAATTACAGTCTTCAACAAGTTTAACAAAAAAGTTTTAATTTAAATTAGTGAAATATTATAAAATAGAGTCTTGAAAAGGAATTTATTACTTTAAGCAAGTAGTGGTAAAATATGCACAAAATTAAACATGCAAATGCAACAACTAACAAGGAAAATAAAACATTGGTATTGAGAAGAAAGTAACTAACCCACGGAAGTCGGTATCGACTTCCCCACACTTAAAGATTGCACCGTCCTCGGTGCATTCTAAGATGTGCAAGCGGACGGGTTGCTCCAACTGATGCGTTTCTCCAAAGATTGTGCAGATGAACTTGTCTGTCGCCTCATGTAAAAGTTTTCCGTTTTCCTTCCTGGTGGCCATCTGATAAACCCCGTTTTTAATGTTTATCTTGTGTTGAATTTAGAGTATCTTATCAACCTTTTCTCACATTTATTCAATGAAATAGCACGGTTTTGTGATTCTCCTTTAAATTGTGCTTAAATGGGAAAACATGCTTTTGGACCTTAAATTAGCTAATTTTGATTCACCTTTGATTCCACTAGATGCCTTGATTTGTTTGTTAAGTGATTTCAGGTTGAAAAGGCTAGGAATGGGTCAAGGGAGTGAAGAGGAAATCATACAAAGTGGAGAAATTATGAAAATCTAAAGATTTGGAAAACGCCCATGGACGCGCGCACGCACAGGACGCTCCCGCGTGGATTGTGAAAAGCTCCATGGACGCGTACGCGCACTGTACGCAAACGCGTGGATCGCGAAAACCCCAAGGGATGCGCACGCATGCTGTACGCGTACGCGTCGGTGGCCGCATGTGATTTTCAAAAAGAAAATGTGACCAGCGAATTCTAAGAGCTGTGGGGCCCAGTTTACAACCAACTTTGGCACCAAAATGCATAAAAGGACCAAGGATTGAAGGGAAATGCATCATTTACACATCTTTTGCTCATTCTTGCACATTAGGATTAGTTTAGAGTTAGTTTTAGAGAGAGAAGCTCTCACTTCTCTCTAGGATTAGGGTTAGGTTTAGTTCAATAAGCTTAGATCTAGGTTTTAATTCATGCTTTTCTTCTACTTCTACTTCTCAATTCCTTGTTGTTACATTCATCATTCTCCTATTCCTTTGTTGTAATTTCCTTTATCTTGTTCCTATACTTTGTTGTGTATTTCTTCTTTTCTCTTTCAATTCAATTTGAGGTAATTCATAATAATTGTGTTTCTTTTGATTATTGTTGTTAATTCTTTGTAATAATTGTTGTTAGATTCTATTCTAGTTGTCAATTTACTATGCTTTTCTTTTGTGCCTTCCAAGTGTTTGATGAAATGCTTGGGTTGGATTTTAGTATAGATTTTGTTCCTCTTGGCCTAGGTAGAGTAATTAGTGACTCTTGAATTATCTAATTCCTTTGTTGATTGACAATTAGAAGTTGCTAATTGATTTGGATATCACTAAAGCTAGTCTTTTCCTTGGGAGTTGGCTAGGACTTGTGGAATCAAGTTGATTCATCCACCTAACTTTCCTCCGTGGTTAGAGGTTAACTAAGTGGTAGCAATAGACAATCTCATCACAATTGAGGAGGATAATAAGGATAGGACTTCCAATTCTCATAACCTTGCCAAGAGCTTTCATAGTTGTTAGTTTATTTTCATTGCATTTTACATTTCTTTTCTCCTATCTCAAAAATCCCAAAACATACCCCATAACCAATAACAAGACATTTTATCAAAATTCCTAGGGAGAACGACCCGAGGTTTAAATACTTCGGTTTTTAATTTTAGGGGTTTGTACTTGTGACAAACAATCTTTTGTATGAAAGGATTTATTGTTGGTTTAGAAACTATACTTTACAACGAGACTTCATTAGTGAAATTCTAAACCATCAAAAATCCATTCATCAAAATGGCGTCGTTGCCGGGGATTTGCAGTGGTGTTAGGTTATTGGTTATTGTTTATATGTGAATATTGTGAATAGGTTTGTCTTTTGCTTGTTTACTAGTTTTTGTTAGTTTTATTTTGTTTTTCCAGTATGAATTCTCACCTTGGCTATGAGTTTGGTTCTCACTATGTTGTAGGAAATGTGGACTTTAATGACAACATGTACCAAGGATGGAACACTTCAAGATGGGAGGAGCCTCAAGGAATTGATCACGCCTATTGGCAACAACCTCCGGATACTTATAGGTATAATCACCATCCTAATGCATGTCAATTCAATGGCTATGGTGAATTTTTATGTGACAATCAATTACCATCATCATACGCCTATGAATCCTATCCTCAACATGAACCTCAACCATACTCACAAGCCTTTCTTCACCAAGCACCTTCCTATGATCCATATCCATCATATGACCAATCAACCATGCCATTTCCTTGTGACCGTTATGAGCAAGAACCTTTAGAACCACCACGACCCTATCATGATTACTACCAAGAACCACCTCAATATATACCATCTCCATACCCTTACCAAGAAGAACCGCCTTCCCACTATGAACCCTTTCTCCAAAATAATGAACCTTCCTATCCACTCCAAGCCCTAATAGATAATTCTCTCACCTTGCTACTTCAAGGACAAGCGGATATGCAAAGGAACACCCTAGAGTTTGTGACTAACTTGACTAAGGTAGTGCATACTTTAGCCTACCAATGCTTGAACACTCAAGGTGCTTCCATAGCCACATGTGAAGAATCAATTGAAGATCATAGCATGAAGGAGAGATTGGAAACCCCGGTGGGAAATGAAGGATGTTATTTTGTATTGGAGTAACTAGAGGAAGCCATGATTGTTGAAGAAAAAGAAGAAGTGGTTGAAGATTTAGGAGATGTTGAAAGTCCATGGGAATGTAGCATCATGGAGCACTCTTCCAAGAAGTTTGATATTGATGTTGAGGAGGGTGCGCAACCTCCAAGGCATATCATCATTGGAGACTTGAAAAAGGTTTATCAAGAGATGGATTCAATCATGGATGAATTTTTATCTACAATTGAATCCCTTCTCATTGGACATGAAGTTGAAATTATAGAAGAATGTGTACAACCTCCCATACCCATGGTGAGCAATGAAGAAGAGAGTGAATCGGAAGA
>NC_029791.2:59365913-59391150 GCF_000816755.2 Arachis ipaensis
TGTATATCGAAATTGAAGAATATGAAGAGGTTGATCAAGAGATGGATTCATTCATCAATGAATTCCTATCCAAAATTGAATCACCTCCCGTTGGGCAAGATGAAGTTCTTGAAGATAACTCCAAGCCAAGTGATAAAGGGAAAAAGGTTAAAATTGAAGAAGCTTGCGAAGAGGTAGGGATAGTCAAGGAAGAGCACAAAGGGGTGGAGCTTGCAAGATCATTAGGACCACCCCTTCCTAAGTCACCATACAACATATCATTCAAGTGGGTAAAATTCTCAAACCTAAGCTTTACTTTCTCACTTGAATATGGTTTGATTGAAAATGATGGTAAACTTAGAGCTCTTTGTGGAGTTAAAAGTAGACGAGAGTTGTGTAGTGGTTGGAAACATCACTCTAAGTTCATGATGGTTGCATGCTCAAAGTTGTATAGTAATGATTGGTGGAGAACCAAATTGCATGAGTCTAGGAAGTTGTTTGGAAGCTTCTTTGAGAATTCTAAGGTCATGCCACCCGGAAGGAATAATGATGACCAATTTAAGGACGGGTGTCAAAATAAAGTGTGGGATCCTGGATCGCACAAGGAAAATCAAATTTGGGAGCTCATAGTTTGTGAAGAACTCCATCAAAGCTTGAAGATATTAAAATTGAAGCATGGAGCTTATTGGAGACTCAAGCATTGGTGGATGTTCAAGGATAGCTTTAAGCACAAGCCACCTTGAGAGGAGCTCCCCATAAGTCCAACTTAAGGACAATAAATAAAAGTGCTTGGTGGGAGACACCCCACCATGGTACACTCTCTCCACTCTCTTGTAGCTTTGATTAATAAGTGATGTGAGTTACCATTGTAGGTAGATTTTCTTGTTGTATTAGCTTGTTTTAATAATTTGGGTGTTAGTTTCTTGACAAGCAAGTAATCCTTGTTAGTAGTTAGGAAAGTCTCAATGCCAAAATAATTTTTCTTTTGCAAGTTTCTAGTTTTGATTGGTTTTTAGGTTGTAAGTAGTGTAGGGGAGATTTTTTTAGCTATTTTTAGCATTTTAGAAAAAAAAGGAGGCCAGGGATGCGTACGCATGCTGTGCGCGTGTGCGTCCATACGCGGATGCAGCCCCATACATTTTTCAGAGAGTTGGGCCACCCCTGTGCAAAGGTTAAGCCCCTGGCACAATCTCATGAACACGTATGCACATGGCACGCACACGCGCCGATACGCATAATCTGCAATGCATGCAAACGCGCGCATACCGCGTGCGCGTCGATGCGCTGACGCAGTTTTCAGGCCTATAACTCAAGAGTTGTGCTAACTCTGGGCTAGTATTAAGCCTCTGGCCCAACTCACCTCGCGTGGATGCGCACAGGATGCTCCTGCGCCACTCACCCATTTCTCAGCCCACGCGGACGCGCGTAGGACGCTTCCGCGTCTACCCTTATCTTCATCCATCTGCGCGGATGCGCAGGGTGCGCGTACGCGTGGATGCTTTTCCCTCACTACACTTTTTTTCTTCTCCACTTTCCATTTCTTTTCTTCCCCTTTCCTCTTTCCTTCTCCTACCCCTCATCTAACACTTCCAAACACCATTGATAACCATCTATTTTAGTTAGTTAATTAGTTAGTTAGTTAGTTGATTAGTTAGTTACTTAGCTTAGTTTTCACTTTATTTTCTCTTTTTCATTATAAGTGTTGGATTATTGATTTTGTTTACCATATATTGCTGCTTATTACTAATTGAATGCTATCTTAGCATAATTGTTTTTGGATATTCATTGTTGGATTCCTTGATTGGGGTTATATTTTGCTACTTGGTTTTGAGTTCTTCATGCTTACCTTTTGAAAATACCAAGTGATGAGAATTGCCTTCCAGCTTGTAACTCTTCATGAATTGCATGTTGTAGCTAGCCACCATGTGATTTGAATCCTTTCCCTCGATTAGGCAAGTTCTTGATGGTTGATGTTGTGCATTTATCTTAATGCACTGTGTTTCATGACTATATGCATCCATATGTTATGGCTTGAATGCTCTCATGCTTCTTTAATGCTTGTTTTACCTTACAAGTTTACTTAAAGTATTTCGAGCACATTAGGATTAGTGACGTGCATGCTTCTATTGTGACTCAGCTTTTAATGCTAGTGTGTGTTCTAAAGGGCGCCTAATTTGGGACTCACATCCCTATTTTCATAAATGTCACACTAATTCACTCACTCAACTCTAGTGATTATTACCACCTCACTCCAACAATGTATGCTTCCTTGCTTTTGTGTTTTCTCATCTTACGATGTTATTTTCTACTTTTCATGACTAATACACCACAAGCAACCACGGAAGTGGAGAAAGAACACGCAGCAACTGGTTGATCTACCAGCTGAAGGTAGCAACCCAGAGAGTCGCCGTACCCCTTGCTCATCTTTGAATGCACCGAGAACGGTGCAAACTTTTAAGTGTGGGGAGGTCATCCGACCGTTCGGTGATTTTGGGTGACAAATTTCTAATCTCAACACTTCTGCATTTCATTATTAGGTTATTTTAGGATTTTTTGTTTCATTTTCTTATTTTTGCATATATATACACAATAAGCTTAGTTAAAATAATGAATTTTTTCGAGAAAATTCTCCATAGGGCATCTCAATTGAGTTGAGTGAAAACTTTTCATAGAACTTGCTTGAATTATATATATATATATATATATATATTGTGGAACATGATTTTTGAGCTAAGAACACAAGCATGTGAGATTTGAGCCTAACGATGTGGTTACATCTTATAACCACTTATTTTCCCTTCTTGTGTGCAATTATTCTCTTTCTATGATTGTAGTCTTTGATTTGTTTGATTCTTTATGTCCATTATTTTGTGTATTCATGCATTTATATGATTGAGGCCATCATTTCATTTAGCTCACTCACCCAAAAAGTCTTACCTTTTATCATCCATTGTTAGCCAATTTGAGCCTACGATTAACCCACTTGTTCTTAATTTAGCACATTACAAGCCTTAAAGCAAAAAACAATAAATGTACTTTATTTGGATCTTTGATTAGCTTAGGCTAGTGTGAGTGTGTAACATTCAAGTGTGAGAAAACCTGGGACATTGGGTGAATGAAAGGGTAGTTTTGTATTTTTATTGAAATTATTGGGAATTGGGTACATGCTCATGTATTGATTAAATGTATAGACCTTATGCATTGATGCTCTTGTATATATTTTTTTACAAAGCAAAAAGAAAAAAGAAAAAAAATTAGAAAAACAAAAGAAAAAGAAAAGAAAAAAATAAAAAAAAAAAACAGAAAAAGAAAGCAAGAAAAAAAAGAAAGAAATAAAAAGGGACCAAAATTCCCCAAAGTAAAGCAATAATAATCAATGCATATGAGTTGTGAAATTAAGAGGAAATGCATGAGTATGTTGAAAAAGTAAAAAATAGGTAGTTAGGTTAGTTTGGAATTGTATAGGATGTCATAAGATTCAAATTTCAAGTCCACTTGACCAAATATGCATCCTACCTTGACCCTAGCCCCATTACAACCTATGAGAAAGACCGCATGATATTTGCATACATGCATGAAATATATGTTGATTGTTAGAAGAAAAATAAATCTTGGAAAGCATGATTAGGGGAGAATTGAGTGAATCAACCCTAAACACTTGAGCGAATAGAGTGCAAACACACCCGGTGAGGGTTCGATTGCTCAATTACATGTTTTCACCTATGATCATCTCTTTTCTTGCAAGTTTATAAAAATATTTAATAACTCAATCCAATTGTAGACTAGACTTGCTAGTCCTTAGCTCTTGTGCATATATGCTTCTTGGAATTTGATTTATTTTGATCAAGTAATTACATTCATGTAGATAGTTGCATGTAGGTAGGTTGCATTTAGTTAGTTTACATTGAATAAATGTTGATACCCCTTGTCTTTCTCTTGGTTTAAGCATGAGGACATGCTTGGTTTAAGTGTGGGGAGGTTGATAAACCCCGTTTTTAGGATTTATCTTGTGTTGAATTTAGAGTATCTTATCAACCTTTTCTCACATTTATTCAATGAAATAGCATGGTTTTGTGATTCTCCCTTAAATTGTGCTTAAATGGGAAAACATGCTTTTGGACCTTAAATTAGCTAATTTTGATTCACCTTTGATTCTACTAGATTCCTTGATTTGTTTGTTAAGTGATTTCAGGTTGAAAAGGCTAGGAATGGATCAAGGGAGTGAAGAGGAAAGCATACAAAGTGGAGAAATCATGAAAAGCCAAAGATTTAGAAAATGCCCATGGACGCGCGCGCGCACAGGACGCTCCCGCGTGGATTGTGAAAAGCTCCATGGACGCGTACGTGCACTGTACACGCACGCGTGGATCGCGAAAACCCCAAGGGACGCGCACGCGTGCTGTACGCGTACGCGTCGGTGGTCGCACGTGATTTTTAAATAGAAAACGTGACCAGCGAATTCTGAGAGCTGTGGGGCCCAGTTTACAACCAACTTTGGCACCAAAATGCATAAAAAGGCCAAGGATTGAAGGGGAATGCATCATTCACACATCTTTTGCTCCTTTTTACACATTAGGATTAGTTTTAGAGAGAGAAGCTCTCACTTCTCTCTAGGATTAGGGTTAGGTTTAGTTCAATAAGCTTAGATCTAGGTTTTAATTCATGTTTTTCTTCTACTTCTACTTCTCAATTCCTTGTTGTTACATTCATCATTCTCCTATTCCTTTGTTGTAATCTCCTTTATGTTGTTCCTATACTTTGTTGTGGATTCCTTCTCTTCTCTTTCAATTCAATTTGACGTAATTCATAATAATTGTGTTTCTTTTGATTATTGTTGTTAGCTCTTTGCAATAATTGTTGTTAGATTTCATTCTAGTTGTCAATTTACTATACTTTTCTTTTGTGCCTTCCAAATGTTTGATGAAATGCATGGGTTGGATTTTAGTGTAGATTTTGTTCCTCTTGGCCTAGGTAGAATAATTAGTGACTTTTGAATTATCTAATTCCTTTGTTGATTGAAAATTATAAGTTGCTAATTGATTTGGAAATCACTAAAGCTAGTCTTTCCCTTGGGAGTTGGCTAGGACTTGTGGAATCAAGTTGATTCATCCACTTGACTTTTCTCTGTGGTTAGAGGTTAACTAAGTGGTAGCAATGGACAATTCTCATCACAATTGAAGAGGATAATGAGGATAGGACTTCCAATTCTCATAACCTTGCCAAGAGCTTTCATAGTTGTTAGTTTATTTTCATTGCATTTTACATTTCTTGTCTCCTATCTCAAAAACCCCAAAACATACCCCATAACCAATAACAAGACACTTTATTACAATTTCTAGGGAGAATGACCCAAGGTTTAAATACTTTGGTTTATAATTTTAGGGGTTTGTACTTGTGACAAACAATCTTTTGTATGAAAGGATTAATTGTTGGTTTAGAAACTATACTTTACAACGAGACTTCATTAGTGAAATTCTAAACCGTCAAAAATTCATTCATCACCATCTTAAAAGAAAAAGGGAAGAAAAGTAACCCAAAAACAAAGATAGAAAACAAAGAAAATATGGGTGGGTTAATGCCAAACAACGAGAGTCTCAAGTACATGGTAGCTACAACATGCAAGTGAGAAAACAGTAGAAGCACATGGCATATCAATAGTGCAAAAATTGCAACAAAGGGGAAGAGACAGTAGATAATGAAAGACAATATAAATTCATGTCAATGCAAAAGGAATACAGGTATCATAAAAGATTGGCATTGACAGATAAATAATATCACCCAACAGTGTGAACAAGTCACTAAGCACCAAAATAATACCAGAAAAGAGACAACAGTTGAATAAGAATATTTAACACCAATGGAAAAATAACAGTTGGGCCTCTAGCACAGTGCCAGCCCCAGACCATCACAACTCTCTGTTCAGCACGCTTTTACGCCGATTTTCATGCCCATGCGTACGCGTCGCTGACGCTTATGCGTGGGTTGAACTTTCTACAGGGGACACGTACGTGTGGTGTGGCTTGTGCGCCACGCACCCCTCCCGCACGTCTCTTGCGCAGCTCTCTGTTCTCTTGCGCATACACATACGACGCGCGTGCGTCGTGGACGCTTGCGCATCGATCCCTCTCTTTTTTTTTATGCAAAATTCTGATGATGATGTAGAAATTATGAATGAACACTGATAAAAATAAAATAATATAAAACTAGGAATAAAATGGGACGATTATACCATGGTGGGTTGTCTCACACCTAGCACTTTTAGTTAAAGTCCTTAAGTTGGACATTTGGTGAGCTCCTTTTCGTGGTAGCTTGTGCTTGAACTCGTCTTGAAACTTCCACTAGTGCTTGGACTTCCAGCAAGCTTTAACATCTCCAGATAAATTCACCAAGTCTTGATGAAGTTCTTCACAAGCTTTGAGCTCCCAAAGTTGATCCTCTTGTATGTCGGGATCCCAAATCTTGTTCTACACCCGTCTGTAAGTTGTTCATCATCGCTCCAACCGGGTGGCAAGCAGTCTGAATTCTCTATGCAATACCAAGCTCTTCTCTTAGATCCAACCAAATGTTCACTAGTTCCACCCTTGCATCTAGTTCTTGAAGTATGAACCTTGATGAGCCTTGATTTGCAACTCCAACCACTAAACATCCTTCTCTTACACTTAATACCACAAAGCCTCCTAAATTGGCCATCCGTTTCAAGAATACCATATTCAAGTGGGACAATAGAGCGAATAGAGATAAGTCTTACCCACTCAAATGAAGGAAGAGATGGCAACCTAGGTAGAGAGGTCTCCAACATTCTTGACAAAGCGTACTCAACTCCTATCTAACCCTTGCGAAGGACTTCCGCTTCCACATCATTCTCAGACTTAATCAGGGAAGGGTCTTCATATTCAAGGAGTTCATTTGCGGATGTAGATTCATCACTAGGAGGACTAGATTCATGATCCTCATCACCAAGGGAACTTGCTTCTTGATCTATCCCATCCAAGTCTTCATAAGGAATATGCCATGGAGGTTGTGCACTGGCCTTTTTGACATCAATTTCAATCTTCTTGGAGGAATACTCTGCAACTCTAGATTCCCATGGAGGTTCAGCGTCTCTTAAGTCTTCAACCACTTCTTCCTCTGCAACTATTACGGCTTCCTCCACTTGTTCCAATACAAATTCACGCTCCTCATTGTCCACTGAAGTTTCTACTGTCTCCTTCATGCTACACTCTTTTATTGATTCTCCACATGTAGCCATGGGAGTGCTATGAGTGTCGAAGCGCAGAGAGGCTAAATTACCTACTACCTCGGTCAAGGTAGCTACGAACTCTTGTGTTGTCATTTGCATCTCTCTTTGCCCTTGTAGAAGAACACTTAGAGTGTCATTCATTGAAGATTAGGGTGGATATGAGGGTACATTACTTGGGAGGAAAGGTTCATGATATGAGGGTGGTTCATCATAACAAGGATGTGGTGGTTTAACACTCTCCATCTTTTCTACTTGTAGCACAACACACTTCAATTCCTTGTTCTCAGGTTGAGATGCTTTAGCCATGAGAGCTTCGTGTACTTTCTGGATTTCCACTTGCTCTAATTGATGAAGGGTTGGTTGAAATTTATCCAGTGTTTCCTTGAGAGGATCCCTTGACTCTTGTTCTGCTTGGGTTCCATAATTAGGATCATATGCCTCTTGGATTGATGGATATAGACAAGGTGTGTATGGAGGTGGTGGTTCTTGGAAGTAATTAGGTTAGAATTAGGGTGGTTCCATGATGAGCGGATAATTTATACGTTTTTTGGCATTGTGTTTTACATAGTTTTTAGTATGATTTGATTAGTTTTTAGTATATTTTTATTAGTTTTTAAATAAAAATCACATTTCTAGACATTACTATGAGTTTGTGTGTTTTTTTGTGATTTCAGGTATTTTTTGGCTGAAATTGAGGGACCTGAGCAAAAATCTGATTCAGAGGCTGAAAAAGGACTGTAGATGCTGTTGGATTCTGACCTCCCTGCACTCAAAGTGAATTTTCTGGAGCTACAGGAGTCCAAATGGCGCGCTCTTAATTGCGTTTGAAATTAGACATCCAGGGCTTTCCAGCAATATATAATAGTCTATACTTTGCTCGAGGATAGACTACGTAAACTGGTGTTCAACGCCAGTTCCATGTTGCATTCTGGCATTAAACGCCAGAAACAGGTTACAAGTTGGAGTTAAACGCCAGAAACAGGTTACAACCTGGCGTTTAACTCTAGAAGCAGCCTAGGTACATGTAAAGCTCAAGTCTCAACCCCAGCACACACCAAGTGGGCCCCAGAAGTGGATTTCTGCACTATCTATCTCAGTTTACTCATTTTCTGTAAACCTAGGTTACTAGTTTAGTATTTAAACAACTTTTAGAGATTTATTTTGTATCTCATGACATTTTTAGATCTGAACTTTGTACTCTTTGATAGCATGAGTCTCTAAACTCCATTGTTGGGGGTGAGGAGCTCTGCTGTGTCTCGATGAATTAATGCAATTATTTCTGTTTTCTATTCAAACACGCTTGTTTCTATCTAAGATGCTCATTCGCACTTCAATATGATGGATGTGATGATCCGTGACACTCATCACCATTGTCAACCTATGAACGTGTGCCTGACAACCACCTCCGTTCTACCTTCGATTGAATGAGTATCTCTTGGATTCCTTAATCAGAATCTTCGTGGTATAAGCTATAATCCATTGGCAGCATTCTTGAGAATCCGGAAAGTCTAAACCTTGTCTGTGGTATTTCGAGTAGGATTTAGGGATTGAATGACTGTGACGAGCTTTAAATTCACAAGGGTTGGGCGTAGTGACAGACGCAAAAGGATCAATGGATCCTATTCCAGCATGAGTGAGAACCGACAGATGATTAACTGTGCGGTGACAGCGCACCTGGACCATTTTCACTGAGAGGACGGATGGTAGCCATTAACAACGGTGATCCACCAACACACAGCTTGCCATAGTAGGAATCTTGCATGAGTGAAGAAGAAGACAGGGGGAAAGCAGAGATTCAGAAGACAAAGCATCTCCAAAACTCTAACATATTCTCCATTACTGCATAACAAGTATTTAATTCATGCTCTTTTATTTTTTGCAATCCAAACTGATAATTATAATTGATATCCTGACTAAGAATTACAAGATAACCATAGATTGCTTCAAGCCAACAATCTCCGTGGGATTCGACCCTTACTCACGTAACGTATTACTTGGATGACCCATTGCACTTGCTGGTTAGTGGTACGAGTTGTGAAAAGTGTGATTTACAATTCGTGCACCAAGTTTTTGGCGCCGTTGCCGGGGATTATTCGAGTTTGGACAACTGACGGTTTATTTGGTTGCTTAGATTAGAAAAAATTTTTCTTTTTGGTTTAGAGTCTTCTATTATTATTTTTGGTTAAAATTTCTTTTTTTCTTAAATCTTTATTTTCTCTTTTAAATTTTTCGAAAATTTTATAAACTGATAATTGGGTTTTTCTGTTTGAGTTTAGTTTCATGTTTTAAGTTTGGTGTCAATTGCATGTTTTTTTATTTTCTTTTAAATTTTCGAATTTGTGTTCATTGTTCTTTCTTCATGTTCTTGTTGTTCTTGTGAGTCTTCAAAGTGTTCTTGAGTCTTCCTTGTGTTTTGATCTTAAAATTTTTAAGTTTGGTGTTCCTTGGTGTTTTCCCTCCAAAATTTTCGAAAACAAGGAGCATTAGATCTAAAAATTTTAAGTTGTGTGTCTTTTGTGTGTTTTTCTTTTTCATCATAAAATTCAAAAATAAAAAAAAATATCTTCTCTAACTATTTTTGAGCAAATATTTCGAAATTTTTTAAAAAAAAAATTCAAATTTTTATTTTAAAATCTCTATTTTATCTTATCTTAGTTTTAAAAATTTGAAAATTCAAATTTTTTTTCAAAAAAATCATATCTTTTTCAAAATTTTATCTTATCTTAATTTAAATTTCAAATTTCAACTTCCAAAATTTCAAATTTCAAATTTCAAAATTTAAAATTCAAAATCTAATTTTCAAATTTAAAAATCAAATCTTTTCAAAATTTAAATCTTTTTCAGATCCTTATCTTATATTGTTGACTTTTTCGAAAATTCAAAATTCAATTTTCAAATTTCAACTTTCAAATTTCAATTTTCAAAATTTTTTATTTCAAATTTCAAATTTCAAAACTTTTTAATTTAAATTTCTTATCTTCTCTTACCTAGCTTATCTTATCTTTTCTAATCTCAAATCTTAAAATCAAATCTTTTTCATATCTTTTATTTTTTTATTTTATTTTATTTTCTTACAAGTATCTTTAATTTTAAGACATATCTTTTTCAAAACTTCATAACCAATTTCTCTCTCTTCATTTTTTTCGAAAATTCTCACCCACATCTTTTTCAAATCTTTTTAATTAATTAATTTAGTTTTCAATTTTCTTTTATTTCTTTTTCTTCTAATTTTTGAAATTATAGTCAATTTTACATTTATTTTATTTTATTTTATTTTAATTTTAGTTTTAAAAAAAAATATTTTATTTGCAATCCGCATCATCTCCCTTTCTCCATCATGGATCTAAGTGGAAATGAACAGTCCAGAAGGACTCTAGGATCATATGCTAATCCCACTACTGCTGCATATGGGAGTAGTATCTGTATACCTCCCATCAAAGCAGGCAATTTTGAGCTGAATCCTCAGCTCATTGTCATGGTGCAGCAAAACTGCCAGTATTTTGATCTTCCACAGGAAGAACCTATTGAGTTTCTGGCACAATTCTTGCAAATTGCTGACACAGTACGTGACAAGGAGGTAGATCAGGATGTATACAGACTGTTACTATTTTCGTTTGCTGTAAAAGATCAAGCTAAAAGGTGGTTAAATAACCAACCCACAGCAAGCATAAGGACAAGGAAACAGTTATCAGACAAATTCCTGAATTAATATTTCCCTCCAAAAAGGATGACACAGCTAAGGCTGGACATCCAAGGCTTTAAACAAGAGGATGATGAATCCCTTTATAATGCCTGGGAGAGGTACAGAGAGATGCTAAGGAAATGCCCCTCTGAAATATTTTCAGAGTGGGTGCAATTAGACATTTTCTACTATGGGCTTACAGAAGGAGCTCAGATGTCCCTAGACCACTCAGCTGGTAGATCTATACACATGAGAAAAACTATTGAAGAGGCTCAAGAGCTTATTGATATAGTTGCTAGAAACCAACATCTGTACATAAGTAATGGGTCCTCCATAAAAGAATAAGCCAAAGCAGTGTCTGCTGAACTTGGTCCTCCAGAACAAGTTGCTGAAATCAATCAACAATTGTGCTTTCTAACAAAACAGCTAGCAGAATTCAAGGAGATGCTACAAGACACTAAAAATGCTAATAAAAATATGGAGGCACAATTGAATCAGACAAAACAGCAGTTATCAAAGCAGATAACAGAAGAGTGCAGAGCAGTTCAATTAAGAAGTGGAAAAATATTAAATACCTCACTTCAGAGCAGCAAAAAGCAAAGAAAAGAACAACTGACAGAGGATGAGCAAAATATTATTCAAAATCCCTCTGAGGACAGTAAGGGCCCAGAGAGGAACAACTCTGGCGTTCAAACGCCAGAAAAGGATGCAAGGTTGGTGTTAAACGCCCAACCCACGCGCAGTTCTGGCGTTCAAACGCCAGGAACAGGCAAGGAGCTGGCGTCAAATGCCCAATGGAAGCTCAGTTCTGGCGTTCAAATGCCAGAAACAGGTAGGAATTTGGCGTCCAACACCAATCAAGCTTCCAACCCTGGCATTCAAACGCCAGTGAGGGATCAGACACACACAAGTGCTGATAACAACCCCTCTAAAAAGGCTTCTCCAACCACTTCTGTAGGAAATAAACCTACAGCAACCAAGGTTGAGGAATACAAAGCCAAGATGCCTTATCCTCAAAAACTCCGCCAAGAGGAGCAGGATAAGCAATTTGCTCGCTTTGCAGACTACCTCAGGACTCTTGAAATAAAGATTCCGTTTGCAGAGGCACTTGAGCAAATACCCTCTTATGCCAAGTTCATGAAAAAGATCTTGAGTCATAAGAATGATTGGAGAGAAACTGAAAGAGTTCTCCTCACTGAGGAATGCAGTGCAGTCATTCTGAAAAGCTTCCCAGAAAAGCTTAAAGATCCCGGGAGCTTTATGATACCATGCATATTAGAGGGTGATTGCACCAAGACAGCTTTATGTGATCTTGGGGCAAGCATCAACCTAATACCTGCATCCACTATCAGAAAGCTTGGTTTAACTGAAGAAGTCAAACCAACTCGGATCTGTCTTCAACTTGCTAATGGCTCCATTAAATACCCATCAGACATAATTGAGGACATGATTGTCAAGGTTGGGCCATTTGCCTTCCCTACTAACTTTGTAGTGCTGGAAATGGAGGAGCACAAGAGTGCAACTCTCATTCTAGGAAGACCATTCTTAGCAACTGGACAAACCCTCATTGACGTCCAAAAAGGGGAGATAACCCTGAGAGTCAATGAGGATGAGTTTAAGTTGAATGTTGTCAAAGCTATGCAACATCCAGACACATCAGAAGACTGCCTGAGCGTTGATATTATTGACTCCTTGGTGGAAGAGGTCAATATGACTAAGAGTCTCGAATCAGAGCTAGAGGACATTTTTAAAGATGTTCAGCCTGATCTAGAGGAACCAGAGGAAATAAAAGAACTTCTGAAAACTCCTCAGGAAGAGGAGAAACCTCCTAAACCCGAGCTCAAACCACTACCACCATCCCTGAAATATGCATTTCTGGGAGAAAGTGACAATTTTCCTGTAATCATAAGCTCTGCTTTAGAGCCATAGGAAGAGAAAGCACTAATTCAGGTGCTAAAGACACACAAGACAGCTCTTGGGTGGTCCATAAGTGATCTTAAGGGCATTAGCCCAGCCAGATGCATGCACAAGATCCTATTGGAGGATGATGCTAAGCCAGTAGTTCAACCACAGAGGCGGCTAAATCCCACCATGAAGGAGGTGGTGCAGAAAGAGGTCACTAAGTTACTAGAGGCTGGGATTATTTATCCTATTTCTGATAGCCCCTGGTGAGCCCTGTCCATGTTGTCCCTAAGAAGGGAGGTATGACAGTGGTTCATAATGAAAAAATTGAACTGGTTCCTACAAGAACAGTTACAGGGTGGCGTATGTGTATTGACTACAGAAGGCTCAATACAGCCACCAGGAAGGATCACTTCCCTTTACCATTCATAGACCAGATGCTAGAAAGACTAGCAGGTCATGAATACTACTGCTTTTTAGATGGCTATTCAGGTTACAATCAAATTGTAGTAGATCCTCAGGACCAAGAGAAAACAGCATTCACATGTCCATCTGGAGTATTTGCATACAGAAGAATGCCTTTTGGTCTGTGCAATGCACCTGCAACCTTTTAGAGGTGCATGCTCTCTATCTTCTCTGATATGGTAGAGAAATTTTTGGAAGTCTTCATAGATGACTTCTCAGTATTTGGAGACTCATTTAGCTCCTGTCTTAACCATCTAGCACTTGTTCTAAAAAGATGCCAAGAGACTAACCTGGTTTTAAATTGGGAAAAATGTCACTTTATGGTGACTGAAGGAATTGTCCTTGGGCATAAAATTTCGAACAAGGGAATAGAGGTGGATCAAGCTAAGGTAGAGGTAATTAAAAAATTACCACCACCCACCAATGTTAAGGCAATCAGAAGCTTTCTGGGGCAAGCAGGATTCTATAGGAGGTTTATAAAGGATTTTTCAAAAATCGCAAAACCTCTGAGCAATCTGCTAGCTGCTGACACGCCATTTGTGTTTGACACAGAGTGTTTGCAGGCGGTTAAAACCCTGAAAGCTAAGCTGGTCACAGCACCAGTTATTTCTGCACCAGATTGGACATTACCTTTGGAACTAATGTGTGATGCCAGTGACCATGCCATTGGTGCAGTATTGGGACAGAGGCATAACAAGCTTCTACATGTCGTTTATTATGCTAGCCGTGTTTTAAATGATGCCTAAAAAAATTACACAACCGCAGAAAAAGAGCTGCTTGCAGTGGTTTTTGCCATTGACAAGTTTAGATCATACTTAGTAGGATCAAAAGTGATTGTGTACACTGACCATGCTGCTCTTAAATATCTACTCACAAAGTAGGATTCAAAGCCCAGGCTCATAAGATGGGTGCTACTTTTGCAAGAGTTTGATATAGAAATAAGAGACAAAAAAGGGACAGAGAATCAAGTAGCTGATCACCTGTCCCGGATAGAACCAGTAGCAGGAGCATCCCTCTCTCCTACTGAAATCTCTGAAACCTTTCTGGATGAGCAATTGTTTGCTATTCAGGAAGCTCTGTGGTTTGCAGACATTGCAAACTATAAGACACAAGGTTCTCCTTCTGTAATCATGGAGAGGAAGCATGAAAAGCTTCTCTCAATACAGAGTTAAACAAAACCCCCACATTCAAACTCTAAGTTTGGTATTGGGAGGCCACAACCAAACTCTAAGTTTGGTATTGAGAGGCCCCAACCCTGCTCTGATTATCTGTGAGGCTCCATGAGAGCTCACTGTCAAGCTATTGACAATAAAGAAGCACTTGTTGGGAGGCAACCCAATGTTATTTAACTATATCTATTTAGTTTGCATTGCTATTTTATGTTTTCTATAGGTTGATGATCATGTGAAGTCACAAAAACTACTGAAAAATAAAAAATAGAATGAAAAACAGCATTAAAAACAGCTCACCCTGGAGGAAGAGCTTACTGGCATTTAAACGCCAGTAAGAAGCATCAGACTGGCATTTAACGCCAGAAAGAAGCATCAAGCTGGCGTTAAACGCCAGAAACAAGCACCAAGTTGGCGTTCAACGCCAAGAAAGGGGAAAAGCTGGCGTTTAACGCCAGAAACAAGCAGCAGTCTGGCGTTAAATGCCAAGATTGCACACTAAGGGCGTTTTGCATGCCTCAATGGAGCAGGGATGCTCAGTCCTTGACCCCTCAGGATCTGTGGACCCCACATGATCCCCACCTACCTCACCATTCCAATTCAAACCATTCCCCTCCCATACCTACCCATTCACACACCTCCTTCTCCTCCACTTCTCCTTCTACTCCCTTCTATCTTCTTTTGCTCGAGGACGAGCAAACCTTTTAAGTTTGGCATGAAAAAAAGCGTTGATTTTTGTTTTTCCATAACCATTTATGGCACCTAAGGCCAGAGAAACCTCTAGAAAGAGGAAAAGGAAGGCAGTTGCCTCCACCCCCGAGTCATGAGAGATGGAGAGGTTCATCTCAAGGGTCCATAATTCAGTGGTAGAGCATTTGACTGCAGATCAAAGAGACATAGAGGAGCTCAAGAGCACCACTGGTTCTTCAAGAGGAAGAAGACGCCACCCTCACTAAGGTGGACCCGCTCCTTAATCTCCTTGTCTATTTATTTTTCTATTTTTCGATTTATATGCTTTATGTTTTATCTATGTTTGTGTCTTTATTACATGATCATTAGTGTCTAGTGTCTATGTCTTAAAGATATGAATGTCCTATGAATCCATCACCTTTCTTAAATGAAAAATATTTTCTGAAAAAGAAAAAGAAGTACATAAATTTCGAATTTTAAAACAGTTTAATTATTTTGATGTGGTGGCAATACTTTTTGTTTTCTGAATGAATGCTTGAATAGTGCATATATCTTTTAATACTGTTGTTTATGAATGTTAAATATGTTGGCTCTTGAAAGAATGATGAAAAGGAGAAATGTTATTGATAATCTGAAAAATCATAAAATTGATTCTTGAAGCAAGAAAAAGCAGTGAATACAAAAGCGTGCGAAAAAAAAAGAAAAGAAAAATGGCGAAAAAAAAAGAGAAAGAAAAAGAAAAAGCAAGCAGAAAAAGCCAGAAGCCCTTAAAACCAAAAGGCAAGGGTAATAAAAAGGATCCAAGGCTTTGAGCATCAGTGGATAGGAGGGCCTAAAGGAATAAAATCCTGGCCTAAGCGGCTAAACCAAGTTGTCCCTAACCATGTGCTTGTGGCGTGAAGGTGTCAAGTGAAAACTTGAGACTGAGCGGTTAAAGTCAAAGTCCAAAGCAAAAAAAAAAGTGTGCTTAAGAACCCTGGACACCTCTAATTGGGGACTTTAGCAAAGCTGAGTCACAATCTGAAAAGGTTCACCCAGTTATGTGTCTATGGCATTTATGTATCCGGTGGTAATACTGGAAAACAAAGTGCTTAGGGCCACGGCCAAGACTCATAAAGTAGCTGTGTTCAAGAATCAACATACTGAATTAGGAGAATCAATAACACTATCTGAATTTTGAGTTCCTATAGATGCCAATCATTCTGAACTTCAAAGGATAAAGTGAGATGCCAAAACTGTTCAGAAACAAAAAGCTAATAGCCCCGTTCATCTAATTAAGACTGATCTTTATAGATGTTTTTGGAATTCATTGTGTATTTTCTTCTTTTTATCCTACTTTGTTTTTAGTTGCTTGGGGACAAGCAACAATTTAAGTTTGGTGTTGTGATGAGCGGATAATTTATACGCTTTTTGGCATTGTTTTTACATAGTTTTTAGTATGATTTGATTAGTTTTTAGTATATTTTTTTAGTTTTTAAATAAAAATCATATTTCTAGACTTTACTATGAGTTTGTGTGTTCTTCTATGATTTCAGGTATTTTCTGGCTGAAATTGAGGAACCTGAACAAAAATCTTATTCAGAGGCTGAAAAAGGACTGTAGATGTTGTTGGATTCTGACCACCCTGCACTCAAAGTGATTTTCTGGAGCTACAAGAGTCCAAATGGCGCTCTCTCAATTACGTTGGAAAGTAGACATCTAGAGCTTTCCATCAATATATAATAGTTCATACTTTGCTCGAGGATAGACGACGTAAACTGGCGTTCAACTCCAGTTCCATGTTGCATTCTGGCGTTAAACGCCAGAAACAGGTTTCAAGTTGAAGTTAAATGCCAGAAACAGGTTATAACCTGGCATTTAACTCTAGAAACAGCCTAGGCACGTGTAAAGCTCAAGTCTCAGCCCCAGCACACACCAAGTGGGTCCCAGAAGTGGATTTCTGCACTATCTATCTCAGTTTACTCATTTTCTGTAAACCTAGGTTACTAGTTTAGTATTTAAACAACTTTTAGAGATTTATTTTGTATCTCATGACATTTTTAGATCTAAAATTTGTACTCTTTGACGGCATGAGTCTCTAAACTCCATTGTTGGAGGTGAGGAGCTCTGCTGTGTCTCGATGAATTAATGCAAGTATTTCTATTTTCTATTCAAACACGCTTGTTTCTATCTAAGATGCTCATTCGCACTTCAATATGATGGATGTGATGATCCGTGACACTTATCACCATTCTCAACCTATGAACGTGTGCCTGACAACCACCTCCTTCTACCTTCGATTGAATGAGTATCTCTTGGATTCCTTAATCAGAATCTTCGTGGTATAAGCTAGAATCCATTGGCAGCATTCTTGAGAATCTGGAAAGTCTAAACCTTGTCTGTGGTATTCCGAGTAGGATTCAGGGATTGAATGACTGTGACGAGCTTCAAACTCACAAGGGTTGGGCATAGTGATAGACGCAAAAGGATCAATGGATCCTATTCCAGCATGAGTGAGAACCGACAGATGATTAGCCGTGCGGTGATAGTGTACCTGGACCATTTTCACTGAGAGGACGGATGGTACCCATTGACAATGGTGATCCACCAACACACAGCTTGCCATAGGAGGAACCTTGCGTGCGTGAAGAAGAAGAAAAAAGGGGAAAGCAGAGATTCAGAAGACAAAGTATCTCCAAAACTCCAACATATTCTCCACTACTGCATAACAAGTATTTAATTCATGCTCTTTTATTTTTCGCAATCCAAACTGATAATTATAATTGATATCCTGACTAAGAATTACATGATAACCATAGATTGCTTCAAGCCAACAATCTCCGTGGGATTCAACCCTTACTCACGTAAGGTATTACTTGGACGACCCAGTACACTTGCTAGTTAGTGGTACGAGTTATGAAAAGTGTGATTTACAATTCGTGCACCATTCCATATATGGTTCATATGGCTCATAAGGTGGTTGGTATGGTGGATGAGGGTTAGGATCTATGAGGGTGTTTGGTAGCAGGGGGCTCGTGAGTATGGTGGTTCAAAGCTATGTTGAGGAGGGGGTTCATAGGTATATTGTGGTGGGTGTTGGTTGTCACGAAGAGGTCCACCATAACCATTGTCTTGGTAAGCATCATAGAATGGTTTTTGATAATACCTTGGAGGTGGTTGTTGCCAAGAGGGTTGATCAAATCCTTGTGGCTCCTCCCATCTTTGATTGTCCCATCCTTGATCCAAGCCTTCATTGTAATCTTCTCTTCTTACAACATGATTGTAACCAAACTCATAGCCAAATGGGTGAGAATTCATAGTAGCAAGAGAAATAAAAACTAATAAAAATTAATGAAAATAAACTCTTAAAACTAAAAACACTGACAAAGAAGCGAAAAAGCAAAATTATTTACAATAACCAATAATAAGGCACACGTTTGCAAATTACCTGGCAACGACGCCATTTTGACGAACGGATTTTTGCTAGTAAAGAATTCACAATAAATTCTCGTTGCAAGTATAGTTTCTAAACCAATAATAATCCTTTCATACAAAAACTTATTTGTCACTAAAGCAAACCCAATAAAAATAAACCGAAGTATTTAAACCTCGGGTCGTCTCTCAAGAAATTGCAGGGAAGTGTACTTATAATTGGTTATGAGATTTTATCCTTTTGGGTTTTTGAAAGCTTGAACAAGGAATTCAAATGACAAGAAAATAAACTAACAATTAAGAAAAGTCTTAACAAGTATTGAGAATTGGAATTCCTATCCTCATTGTCATCATCAATTATGATAGTAATTGTCTTTTGCTTTTACTCAGTTAACCTCTAACCATAAAGGAAACTCAAGTGAGGAAAGTTAACTTAAGTTCACAAGTTCAAATCAAAGACTAGATTTAGTGAAGCTTAAACCAACTAGCAAGTCTCAAATACCAATCGATAAAAGACCTTTGATAATTCAAGAGTCTCCAACTAATCAATCCAGGTTAAGAATAGGAAAATCTAACTTAAAAACCCTACCAAGCATTTTATCAAACACTTGGAAGGCATAACATGAAAACATAGAAAACTAGCAGGGAATATTGAATCTAAACAACTAATTGCAAGCATCAATAACATAAATAGAAGAAAACAATCATAAATATGAAATACCTCAAATTGCATTAAATAGAAAATCAAATCTAAAATGAAGTTCATAAACCAAATTGGAGAAAAAATAGATCAACAAGGAAAATAGATAAACTAAAGGACTAGAACAAAATAAGAGTAGAAGAGAAACTAAATTGAAATAGAGTAGAAGTCTAAAATTGAAAATAGCTAAACCTAAGAATCCTAAAACCTAGAGAGAGGAGAGAGTCTCTCTCTCTAGAAAACTACATCTAAAACCTAAAATTATGTGAATGAAAGTTATGTGAATGTAAGTTGTATGAATGAATCGATTGATTCCCCTACTTTGTAGTCTCTAATATGTGTTTTCTGGGCTGGAAACTAGGTCTAAAACTAGCCCAAAATCGCCCCCAGCGTCTTCTTCAAGATTCTGCACGTGGCGCATGTCACGCGTACGCGTAGGTCACGCGGGCGCGTCGTTTGGCAAAATTCTTTTTCACGCGTATGCGTTGCTTGTCTTTTGCGCTAGGCACGCGTACGCATCGCTCATGCGTGCGCGTCGCTGCCAGCTTCTCAAAATTTCAGTTTTCGCGTTCCTTCCAATTTTGCATGTTTCTTCTCCATCCTCTAAGCCATTCCTGCCCTATAAATCCTAAAAACACTTAACACAAAGATCACGACATCGAATGGTAATAAAGGATAATTAAAATTGACAGTTTAAAGGCCTAGGAAACATGTTTTCAACTATATCACAGAATTAGGAAGGATTTGTAAAATCATGCAAATTATATGAATAAGTGAGTAAAGAATTGTTAAAAACCACTCAAATTAGCACAAGATAAACCATAAAATAGTGGTTTATCAGGGGCCCACTTGGTGAATGTTTGGGCTGATCTTTAGTGTCTCCCACGTTCTAAGAGGCTTCTTGGGCGTTGAACGCCTGCTTGGGACACCTTTGTTGTAAGAACCGGCATAAACATTTTAATAAAATAATAATTTTTAAGTACCCAGAGTAGATTCAAAATTTAGAAGTTTTAATTTGAAAATAGAAAGGTGAAATTCGATTTCGATGAATTTTTCTGAGTTGGAAAATGTATCTTTTTCGAAAAGTTTTTGTAAAAATGCGTACTGGTGCTTAAGCTGGCAGTACTGGCTCTAGTCTGTCCAGTACCGCGTATTTTCAAAAATAAGATTTTGAAAATTGATTTATCATTTTGAAAGGATAAAAATAATTTTGAATTGAAAATCGGGCACTAATCTTATAGGTTTATGCCCAAAGTGGGCCAAACGAACAAAAATTGCTACGCGGTTGGACCGAGCCCAAGTTGGGCCCAAGCCCAACATATAAAAGCACATTTTAGAGCTCTAAGCTCATTTTCAGCACACACACAAAGAGAGGGGGGCTGGTTTTGAGAGAAGAGAGGAGGAAGAGGAGCACTATTCATCTCCTCCTTCTTTTGACCATATCTTGAGCTACGGAGCTCCGATTGACGAGCCGTTTGTGGCCACGCGAAGCTCTCATAGAGGTCCTCATTTATATTTAAGAAAATATGGTAAGAACTAGATGCTCACACTCCAGTTTCCTGCCATAGTTTCTGTGCATTTTTGTTATGATTTTTGAGGAGATTTTGTGGTTTTAATTGTTTAGGTGATCTCTAGTATCGGGTAATTATTGGGAATTGCCCCAATCCTCTTTGGACAAGGTAAAGTTGCTCATAACCTCTTGTAGTGTTGTATGTTGTAATTTCTAGGTTTTGATTTTGGTGATATATGTGTTGTTAGTTTGAGCTTTATTGCTTTTTGGAGTTGTCTTGGCTTTTTGGTAGTTTCGTGCGTGGAGGATAATCGGGCAAGGTATGGTTTTGGTTTCTTTTATGTAATATGTAATATTTCGTAAACCTTAGGCTAGTTGACCTTAAGATAGGATTGGATGTTTGGGTGTATGTTTAATTGTATGTGATTTTGATAATTTGAAGATAAGTTGTATGGTGGTGATGATGATATAGAGTTTTGGGATATGGAATATATGAATTTTGACATTGATTGTTGATAATTAATGACTATGAAGATTGATGATGAATGTTGTGATTTATTATTATTTATGATGATTGTAAAAAAGTGAATGTTCATAATGGTTGCTAATGTTGAGATTAATTGAGAAGGAATATGAATATTAATGTTGATGACAATTGGTGAAGGATGTGAGTTTTATGAGAATAATGTGAGGAATAAACATTTTGTTGAATTTGGGTAATGTTAGATATTGTTTGGTGATGATTATTGAAATTGATGAGGATTTGTAGTGGTTGTTGATGTTGTTGTTGTTGGTTGATGATGATATGATGGTTTTTGATGTTGATGATTAAGGGTTTTAATGATGTTGAATGGTGTATGACGTTAGGATTTTTGCCAGTAAAGAATTTTATAAAAACAGTCGCGTTGTAGGTATAGTTTCTAAACCAACAGAAATTCCTTCGTACAAACGTTTTGGTTATCACAAGTAACAAACCCCTAAATAAATTGATAACTGAAGTATTTAAACCTCGGGTCGTCTTCTCAAGGAATTGCAGGGAAGTATGTTCTTATTATTGGTTATGGAAATTGTAAATCGGGGTTTTGAAGATGAGGAACAAGTAATTTAAATTGCAATTGAATTAAGTAAAAGACTGTAAAATAAATAAATAATTGTAAAATAAACTTTTGGCAAGGTATGAGAAATTAAAAGTCCTATCCTAGTTATCCTTATCAATGATGATGAAGATTGAATCTTAATTCCACTCAGTTAGTCTTTACATAAAGTAAAGAAAAGTCAAGTGACTAATTAGTTAAATCCTCAAATCCTAGTTAATCCCTAAGGAAAGATTGGGATTATTGAAGTTCAATTCAATTAGCAAAGATAACAATTATCAATCATGTTTGAGTTTGATAACTCCTGAGTTACTGATTTCTTAACCAAGACCAAAAAAGGAAAAAGTAAATCTACCAGAATAAAAATGTCTTCAGATTGGAAGCAACAGTAATATAAATAAAGGAGAGCAATAATAAACTGAAATACCTCAATTAACATTAATTCAAAAGAGTAATCTGTAACATAGAAGAATTCATAAATTAAATTGAAAAGATAAATAAAAAGGAATGTTGAACCTGATAAAAAGATAATCCTGAAAGCAAATAAAATCCTAAATCTAAATCCTAATCCTAAAGAGAGAGGAGAGAACCTCCCTCAAAACTAAATCTAAATCATGAAATTATGTATTATGAGCTTGTTTATGAATGGATGCATTCCCCCACTTTATAGCCTCTAATCTGTGTGTTCTGGGCTGAAAATTGGGTCAAAAATAGCCCAGAAATTGCCCCCAGCGTATTCTGGTACGTTCAAATCGCGGCAAAGTGACGCGGAGGCGTCATCCACGCGTTAGCGTGGATTGAAGTTCGCAGATGCGATGCGGGCGCGTCATTCACGCGTTCGCATCATCTAAATTCGGGGCAACTATAGCAAATTATATATCGTTGCGAAGCCCTGGACGTTAGCTTTCCAACGCAACTAGAGCTGCGTCATTTGAGCCTCTGTTGCTCAAGTTATGACTGTTTGAGTGCCAGGAGGTCAGGCTGGACAGCTTTAGCAGTTCCTTCAGTTTTCTGTATTTCTTCCACTTTTGCATACTTCCTTTCCATCCTCTAAGCCATTCCTGCCCTGTAATCTCTAAAAACACTTAACACACATATCAAGGCATCTAATGGTGATAAGAGAGGATTAATATTAGCAATATAAAGGCCAAAGAAGCATATTTTCAATCAAAGCACATAATTAGGAAGGCAAATGTAAACTCATGCAAATAGTATGAATAAGTGGGTAAAGAGTTGATAAAATCCACTCAATTGAGCACAAGATAAACCATAAAATAGTGGTTTATCAACCTCCCCACACTTAAACACTAGCATGTCCTCATGCTAAGCTCAAGAGAAGCTATAAAGATGAAGAGGAATGGTAGATTAATATGAAATGCAACCTATCTATACGAATGTAACTAAATACAAAAATGTTTCTACCTACTTGGTCAAAAGTAAATAAGTTCTCCAAGACAAATATAAATCAAATTCCACTAATCTAAATCATACAATAAAAGACAAGTAAACTTGTAAGAAGACAGCTTATGAAAGCAGGGAACACAGAATTAAGCATTGAACCCTTACTGGTAGTGTATATGCACTCTAATCACTCAAGTGTATAGGGTAATTCACTATACTCTTCTCTAATCATGCTTTCTAAACTTTGTTCTTCATCTATTCAATCAACAAATATTTAATGTACCAATGCAAACATCATGAGGTCTTTTCAAGGTTGTAATGGGGCTAAGGTAAGGGTGAGGGTATATATATGGCTAAGTGAGCTATAAATTGAATCTTTAATTAACCTAAGCTTTCACCTAACATATACTCTATATAATTCTAATTCATGCCTAGCTACCCAAAATTCTCACTTTTGTATCACATACTCATGTATCAACTTTTTAATTTTATCACATATGCATTGATTTTTTTTATTAACTTAACATTGGGGTAATTTTGTCCCCTTATTTAATTTGCTCTTTTTCTTTTCTTTTTCTCTTTCTTTTTTTTAAAATAGAAAAATAAACATAACTTATCAATGCACATGGATTTTTAATTTTTCTAGTCTCACATGAGTAGGTGCCCAAATTCCAAATATTTTATCAAATTAAAAATATAACACATTCCCTTATTAACCCATGTTCTCACAGTTTCCCCACACTTAATTAACACACTATCTTAAGCTAACCAAAGATTCAATTGGGATAATTAATTTTTTTCCGCTTAAGGCTAGTGATGTGGTAAAATATAGAACAAATGGGGATTAAAAAGCTCAAGGTGACTAACAAGGGTGATGTAAAGGGTAGGCTTATTTGGGATAAGTGAGCTAAAATCAAATAATGGCCTCAATCATATGCAAACATGTAAATACACTAAATATTGGACATATAGACTGAAACAAAGTAAAGATCACAATTATAGAGAAGTAAACACACAAGAATAAAATATTTATGGTTAAATAATGTAACCATATAAATAAGCTCAAATCTCACAGGTTGCGTGTTCTTTAGCTCAAAAACCATGTTCCAAATACAACTTTGATGAGCGGATAATTTATACGCTTTTTGGCATTGTTTTTAGTATATTTTTAGTAGAATCTAGTTACTTTTAGGGATGTTTTTAATAGATTTTATGTTAAATTCATATTTTTGGACTTTACTATGAGTTTGTGTGTTTTTCTATGATTTCAGGTATTTTCTGACTGAAATTGAGGGACTTGAGCAAAAATCAGATTCAGAGGTTGAAGAAGGACTGCTGATGCTGTTGGATTCTGACCTCTCTGCACTCAAAGTGTATTTTCTGGAGCTACAGAACTTGAAATGGCGCGCTTCCAATTGCGTTGGAAAGTAGACATCCAGGGCTTTCCAGAAATATATAATAGTCCATACTTTGGCCAAGAATTGACGACGTAAACTGGCGTTCAACGCCAGCCTTCTGCCCAAATCTGGCGTCCAGCGCCAGAAAAGGATCCAAAACCAGAGTTGACATGGAACACAATTTCGTCCACCAAGTTTTTGGCGCCGTTGCCAGGGATTGTTTGAGTTTGGACAACTGACGGTTCATCTTGTTGCTCAGATTAGGTAATTTTCTTTTTATTTTATTTTCAAAAAGTTTTCAAAAATATTTTCAAAAATCTCTCATCTGTTTTCGAAAAAAAAAAAATAAAAAATAAAAATGTTTTCAAAAATTTTATTCAAGATTTTTAAGAATGAATTCTAGTGTTTCATGAAGCATGTTGAAGCCTGACTGGTTGTAAAGCCATGTCTCAATTCTTATACTCAAGAGAAGAGCTTCTTTGTCTTTCTTAGCCAATTGGCTGTTGAATGTAAGGAATGTCAGGCGTGTCATGTCTGAGTTACATACTAAAGCTTGGCTGGCTATTAAGCCATGCCTGACCCTTTGATTGGAGCTTT